>NC_037689.1:127545314-127845314 GCF_003255815.1 Theropithecus gelada
GGGGCCGGGGCGGCGCTGCTGCCGCCGCCGCTGCCGCCGCCGCCGCTGCTGCTCCTGCTGGGGCCGCCGCAGCCGTTGCCGCCGCCGCCGCCGCCGCTTCTGGGCGGGGAACGGAGGCCAAAGAGAGTCCCGTGCCGGAGCAGAGGGCGCAGGCGGCGCGCGGTGGGGAGGGGGCCGTCCTGGGGGCGGGGGCAGGCGGGGGGGTGGAGCCCCCGACGGGGGGCGGTACGAGCCGGGACGACGACGACGAGGAGCCCCGGGGGCCGGGTGCATGGAGGACGAGGTGCTGGGAGAAGGAAGGGGGGTGTGGGTCCCGCGACGGGCCTCGTGGGCTTGGCTTCTCGAGGTTCGGCTTCGGGACAGAGCCCTGCAGGGGCGCCAAGAGGCCGGGGAAGGGATAGGGAGGTGAACGGGTCGTTGGAGGGGGCCCTCCTCGCCGGGGTCCCGCCGAGAGGAAGGCTGGGCCAGAGGGACGTCCGGGGCAAGGCTGGGAGGAGCCGGCCGCACCTCGGCTGGGGATTTCGCGTTATGGAGGTGCGGGAGATTGTTGTAGGGAAAGACGTGGTCGAGGGGAAAGGTGGGAGGGAAACACTGCAAACCCGGGAGGCCAATAGCACAGGCCCGTGGGGGTGCCCTTCTATTCCGCTCGCACCTCCTCCCTCCCTGAGTGGAAGCACTATGTTTTCGTTTTATTGTTTTGAAATTTTCAATGTTGGCTGATCGAAACTGTCGATGGGGTGATATTCATTCTTGATGTCTCCTGGAGTAGACAGTAAGCACAGGCATCATTTGGCGAGCAAGCATCTAGCCCAGGGTTTAGAGGCTCTTTATGTTAGTGTGAGAAGGGGGCCCGGTAACTTTGTGCCACAGCTTGACTACTGTTAAGGCAGTTTGGAGGTCGTCCCTTTGGTACAGAGGTGGAGTACAATTGCAAAAATCTTCAGTGAGACTTCTAGAGATGAGTTGTAGGTTAGCGTTACAGTGGTTAGCCCTGTGGTTCTTTCAACTTAGAAGGCTCTTTCTCAAAAGCATGCCGTTGAGTTACATGGGAAAATAAATGTGGATGCATTTGGGGTTGGGAGTGGATTAGGTTGATAATAAAATTTCAAGGTTGGAAGGGAGTTTTAAGGTTATTTACTTTTCTGTTGATATGTCCTGTCCTTGAATGTTGGAATTGAGGGAGCTTTATTATGGGGAAGATGGTAGATGGCACAGTGGAGGATGTCTGGTGCAGAGTTTAGGGTACTTTAATTGGATGGTGATGTCACCATGTGGTACTAAAGATGACAGTATGTAGGAGAGAAATTTGGGGGATTCCATTGGGGATTAAATGGGATAACCTAATTTTAAGAATCATCCCGGGGCTCCAAATAGAAGCAAAAGGCTGGGGAGGAGCCTGTACAATTTCGATGGAGGCGAAAAGTTAGTAGCAAAGACTGAGGGAGCTGGGAGGAGCAAGGGGCTTGGTGAGTCAAGTTAAGAGAATCTGAAGGTTGATAGTAGAGTTTAGGGATGTGGCCATCTTGACTAAGTCATGAGGATGTTGTTAGGCGGACATCTTTTGACAGGGCAACTTAGGCAACTGCCCTTGGGGCAGATGTGAGGGATGAAAGGTACAGGCCTTGGGGCACACAGCTTGAGTAAAATTGACCTTAAGAGGGCTGATCCTGATACCAGCTTTGCAAGAAGGGTGGGTAGATTTCTTTTCTTTTCTTTTCTTTTCTTTTCTTTTTTTTTTTTTTTTTGAGATGGAGTCTCACTCTGTTGCCCAGGCTGGAGTGCAGTGCCACAATCTCAGCTCACTATAACCTCCGCCTCCTGGGTTCAAGTGATTCTCCTGCCTTACCCTCCAGAGTAGCTGGGACTACAGGCGCCTGCCACCACGCCTGGCTAATTTTTTGTATTTATAGTAGAGACAGGGTTTCACCATGTTGGCCAGGCTAGTCTTGAACTCCTGACTTCAGGTGATCTGGCTGCCCGGTTTATTTTTGTCCTGGCTGTAAGTCATTGATGAGGAAGGAGAGGGGACACTGATGTCTGAGTTCAGGAGGACTAGTTTTTGGTTTTATTTTTTTTTGGTTTTTTTTTTTTTTTTAAGAATAGGCCAATAAGGAAGGGACAGCAAATCAAATCATTGGCATAAGGCAGAGAAAAGCTAAGGCCCCGGCAAGCTCTGCTGCTGGAGTCTGCATTGGGCAGAGTGGAGGGAGTTCTACAAGACATGATGGCTGCACCAAGAACACTCATGTGGGTCTGGCTGTTTTGATTTGTCAGGAAAGTGTAGATAAAGAGGGAGGATCCCTTTCTCAGTGACATAGACATTCTTGGGAAGAAAAGAGGGGTCCTCCAGAGGGCTCTGCTTCATTTGTCATGCAGTTCATGAAATAGAAAACAATGGGCTGGGTGCCGTGGCTCAGGCCTGTAACCCCAGCAGTTTGGGAGGCTGAGGCAGGCAGATCACTTGAGGTCAGGAGTTCAAGACCAGCCTGGCCAACATGGTGAAACCCGTTTCTACTAAAATCACAAAAATTAGCCAAGTGTGGTGGGGCGTTCCTGTAATCCCAGCTACTTGGGAGGTGGAGGCACAAGAATTGCTTGAACCCGGGAGGTGGAGGTTGCAGTGCACCAAGATCGCACCACTGCACTCCAGCCTGGGCAACAGAGCGAGAGTCCATCTTTAAAAAAAAAAAAAAAAAAAAGAAAGAAAAATAAATAAATGTTTAGTACGGGGATTGGAAGATCTCAGGACACTATTAGTTGGATTATGGGTTGTAGAGAAGGGCTTGTTTGAGAGAAACAGAATTATGGGAAAAAAGGACTTGGACACTAGAGAGAAGGAAGGCAAGAAGGAGAAGTCAGGAAGAGGGCTGGTTGAGCAATGAAGGGAAAAGAAAGGTGATCATCACTGGTCCCACGTAAGGGCCAACTAAGGAAAAAGTCAAACCTTGAAATCGCCAGGACAATGTTTTCCAAAGTAAACTCTGAAGAACTCTTAAAGCTCTTTACAATTTCATGCTGGAATCACTAAGGTTGGGGCAAGAGAGAAGGAAGATATGGGGTAAAAGTAGGGTTGGGGAGAAACTGGCTTTTAGAGAGAAATACAAGCATATTTATCCATAAGGAAATAGGGAACTTAGAGATTATATACAGGTTAAAATGCAGAATGTGAGAGAAAAAGAGAGGAATTAAGAGCCAAAGGAGGAAGATATTCACTCAGATGTCTTTTGGAGCTGGTGTTAGGGAGCGGGAAAGCTTGCCTTTGACAGCCACTGCCCTGGGAGGGCCCAGGAAGCAGAGGTTAGCTGGGATCCAGGCCTTACACATCTAAACATTAATTAGAAAATTTAGACTAAAGTAAGGATACCGAATGGGGGGAGGGATTCACTGTCCTAAATAGAGTGGACTTGAAAGAAGGAAAAAGTAGGAATCCACCGGTGTTTCCAGTCTGCAGGTGGGAAGGATCCTAGGTATGAGGAGATGAGTGATGGAAATTCCAGGGTGAAACTGGATAAAGAACAGTGAGTGGCATGAGAGCCTGTGGGCCAGAATTGGAGGGTGGGGTTAGGGGCATGGAAGAGAGGCTCTAATCAGGGCTTGGACTGGAGGCCATATAGAGTAATTCATTGATTCTAGGCTGAGCTAAGCTTGGGATGAAATAGAACAGCCAAAGAGAGTAGAGAGCTGTTCTTCAGGGCCCATCAGCATCAGAATCAGAGTGAAGAAATTCGAGGTCAAGTTTGGGTGGGAAAGTGAACACCAGAGTGGAACGGAGAGGGCGCTGGAGAAAGTGACACAACAGTTGGGGTAGAATAGGAAAAGGGAGAAGCCACTGATGATTATATAATCCGGAGGGAAGACCCTAGGCCTTCGGGTTTTCAAAGAGAAGGGAAGTTTCTTAATGCTGGAGTTTAAATTAGGTGTGAGTCTATGCTTGCCAGAGTGTTTAGTGTCAGGATGGCCAAAGAGGGAGGTAATATCTCCTTTTTGGCCAGTAGGATGCTAGTACAGTATTTGATAGAATTTTACATATGAGCTAGGCTTTATTAATGCCCATTTTTGAATGGTTATCCTTAAAATAATGTAGAAATGGTTCTTTTTCTAAATTAAATCATTCCCTTTCCCACTGTTCATAACTTAAAAGCAATCTTTTATGAAGAGAACTTTCTTTGGCGAACTGAAGTTTCATTCTGGTCAAGAGTAAAATTTAACTCTGTGTTTCTATCCCCATAATTCAAATATGCTGTTCTAATTTTCTTCTTTTTTATTCTAAGCAGAAGCCACCCTTTCCCCATAAAACATAAAAAGGATTTTTTTTTTTTTTTTTAAAAAGGGGTAACATGCAGGCTGCATGTCAAGGTCATATTTTCCCTGGTCAATGAATTATGATGAATTTGAATACAGCTGATGTATTATTTGTAAAATGTGGTAATTTTCAGATTTACTCATCACAGTATGTGAGGCAGGATGCCTCTTCATTTGTATTTTAAGAAAACCTTAAGCTAAAGGTCCATGAGAAATCCAGAGTACCAAGGAGCAGGGAAAGCTTTGTGTTTTGAGCTTCTTTACCGTCGGTCTGCTAAGAAACAAAATTTGGTTACCTCATTACTAAGGTATGCCTAGAAATCATAGTGTTAGTGCCATTTAAGGGTACTGTTGAGTTTTGTTATAATGCTGATGTCCAGGGACAAGGAGAACAAGCAGATTTTTGCTTTTCCAAGTTTTGTAGAGAAGTGCACCATGTATGACTATGATCACAGAGGTGAGTTGATGCGCTCTATACCTGAATCCATGAGATGATTGTCTTCTGATAATGAGGCTTTACTCAGTTTAACTTGGTTGTACCACACCCCAGTTAGTATAGTACAGTGGTTCTCAGACTTGAGCTCCTCAGAATTGCCTGGGGCGGGGTGGGGGGTGGGCTTTGGAGACAGACAACCTCAGGTTAGAGTGCTTGCTCTTCTACTTCCCAGCTGTGTGGCAGGAGGCAAGTCAGTTAACTAACTTTCTCTCTCTCTCTCTCTCTCTCTCTCTCTCTCTCTCTCTCTCTTCTCTTTCTTTCTTTCATTTTTGGCAGAGTCTCGCTCTGTCGCCCAGGCTGGAGTGCAGTGGCACGATGTCGGCTCACTGCAAGCTCCACCTCCCAGGTTCAAGCCATTCTCCTGCCTCAGCCTGGCAAGTAGCTGGGACTACAGGCGCTGGCCCACACCCGGCTAACTTTTTGTATTATTATTATTTTTTTTTTGGTAGAGACAGGGTTTCACTGTGTTAGCCAGGATGGCCTTGATCTCCTGAGCTCGTGATCCACCCGCCTCAACCTCCCAAAGTGCTGGGATTACAGGTGTGAGCCACCGCACCCAGCCTTTTATTTTTTTTTATTTTTTTTTTATTTTGAGACAGTCTAGCTCTGTCATCCAGGCTGGAGTACAGTGGTGGGATCTCGGCTCACTGCAACCTCCGTGTCCTGGGTTCAAGCTATTCTCCCACCTCAGCCTCCTGAGTAGCTGGGATTAAACGTGCCCACCACCATGCTCAGCTAGTTTTTGTATTTTTAGTAGAGATGGGGTTTCACCATGTTGGCCAGGCTGATCTCGAACTCCTGACCTGAAGTGATCTGCCCACCTCAACCTCCCAGAATATGTTGGGATTACAGGCATAAGCCACCGTACCAGGTCTTCACTTAACTTTCTTTCTTTCTTTTTCTTTTTTTTTGGAGATGGAGTCTTGCTCTGTCACCCAGGCTGAAGTGCAGTGGTGCTATCTTGGCTCACTGCAACCTCCGCCTCCCGGGTTCAAGTGATTCTCGTGCCTCAGCCTCTTGAGTAGCTGGGATTACAAGCACCCAGCACCACGCCCAGCTAATCTTTGTATTTTTAGTAGAGATGGGGTTTTGCCATGTTGGCCAGGCTGGTCTCGAACTCCTGACCTTAGGTGATCCTCCTGCCTCAGCCTCCCAAAGTGCTGGGATTACAGGCGTGAGCCACTGTGCCCGGCCCACTTAACTTTGTTGAGCCTCAGTTTTCTCATCTATACAATGGAGATGATAGTACTAATTTCACAGGGCTGTGAGGATTACACAGAATCATCCCAGGCTCATAGTAGGTGCTCAATAAATGGGACCTATTATTATATTATTACCTAATTTTTCTTGTTCAATTGTATCCTATTATATTATAGTAAACATGGTGGCAGCGTGAAAACTATCAACAGCTTCTTGGTGGTCCCCTTATATCTTGATTCTCTGTCCTCTTTCTTCATATTCCTGTTGTATTAGTACACATTTAGCATTTACAACGTCCTAGGAAGAAAGAGCTTGACTCATCACTGCATCCACCTTTGAGATGGAAGTGGCGGCTTCTTTAACAGCTATGCTGTAACACTGCTCAGTAGTTCAGGACAGGAACTGAGGAGTGTATATCCAGTTGAAACTTTAGGGAACATTTCAGGCCATGGGTGACATTTTTAAAAACCTTTGCTTTCTGAAAAGGGTTGCTGTGTTTATTTTATTTTATTTATTTATTTGAAAGTGTGCAGTGGTGTGATCTCGGCTTACTGCAACCTCCACCTCCCAGGTTCAAGTGATTCTTCTGCCTCAGCCTCCCGTGTAGCTGGGACTACAGGTGTGAGCCACCATGCCTGGCTAATTTTTGTATTTATATTTTTTATTTATTTTTTGGGAGTGAGTTTCATTCTTGTTGCCTAGGCTGGAGTGCAATGGTGCAATCTTGGCTCACTGCAACCTCTGCCTCCTGCCTCAGCCTTCCGAGTAGCTGGGATTACAGGCACCCACCACCACACCCGGCTGATTTTTGTATTTTTTCTAGTAGAGATGGGGTTTTGCCATGTTGGCCTGGCTGGTCTCGAACTCCTGACCTCAAGTGATCTGTCCGCCTTGGCCTCCCAAAGTCTGAGCCACCACGCCCAGCCTATTTATTTATTTTTGAGACAGGGTCTGGCTCTGTTGCCTCAGCCTCTCGAGTAGCTGGGACAGGCCACCACGCCCGGACAATTGTTTTTATTTTTATTTTTAGTAGAGACAGGGTCTCCCTGTGTTGCCCAGGCTGCTCTCAAACTCCTGAGCTCCAGCATTCCTCCTGTCTTAACTTCCCAAAGTGCTGGGATTACAGGCATGAGCCACTGTGCCTAGCAGAAAATATTCTTTTTATTTTATTTTTGTTTCTGAGATGGAGTCTTGCTCTATTGCCCAGGCTGAAGTAGAGTGGTGCAAACTCGGCTCACTGCAGCTTCGACCTCCCAGGCTCAAGTGATCTTCCCACTTCATCCTCCCGAGTAGCTAGGACTACAGGCCCATACCACCAGGCACAGTTGATTTTTTTAAAAAAGTTTTGGACCAGGCACAGTGGCTCACGCCTTTAATCCCACCACTTTGGGAGGTCGAGGCTGGCAGATCACTTGAACCCAGGAGTTCAAGACCAGCCTGGGCAATGTAGCAAGACCCTGTCTCTACAAAATAATACAAAAATTACCTGGGCTTGGTGGCGCCAGGCATGGTGGCGTGTGTCTATAGTCCCAGCTACTTGGGAAGCTGAGGTGGGAGGGCCACTTGAGCCCGGGAGTGCCGCTACAGTGAGCTGTGATCATGCCACTGCACTTCAGCCCGGGCGACAGAGTTGAGACCCAGTCTCAAAATAACAACAACAACAACAACAACAACAAAAACTCTTTGAGCTAATACTGTTTAATGAATGCTGTATAGATACACCTTTGAATGAGTAATATATATAAAGTTGGTTGAACCCATAGCTGAGTCTGTTCTGTTGTGAGAAAATAGAAAGAATAACCTGATAATAGTCTCTCCAAATATCTGTGTATGTAGTCCAGGAGACTTTTATAAAAGCAAAAGTTGGGTGAGGAAGAATTGTCTTTTAAAAAACTATATATATATATATATATATATATATAGAGAGAGAGAGAGAGAGAGAGAGAGACAGAGAGAGAGAGAGAGAGAGAGAAACTGGGTTATGAGACTGGCTAATTTTTGTATTTTTTGTAGAGACAGGGTTTCACCATGTTGCCAAAGCTGGTCTGGAACTCCTGGGCTTAAGCGATCCGTCTGCCTTGGCCTCTCAGTGTTGGGATTACAGGCGTGAGCCAGTGCGCCCGGCCAGGAATTGTCTTTAGGTGAAAAAATGCATATCATGAATATGGTATACTGAAATGGAGACACCAGAGGGCCACTGTGACAGTCTATGGCAGGGAGGACCCAGAAGCATCTCAAAAGGGATTCAGAATGTCTCATATTACAGTGATTCAACTTTAGAGTGTGAAAAAAGCACTAAATATTTATATAGTCCTGCTGAAGACCAAGATTGAGGAAAGCCAATTTGTGTTTTTGGTCTAGCAGAAATTAGAAGTACTCAAAAAATGACCCTAGCTATTTAGGGTGACATTTTGAGGTTGCTTTGCATTTTGAAAGGACTGATTAATTTCACAATGATCACTTAAGTTTTGTGTGACATCTGGAAGTTGTATAAAATCTTGTATCCAGAGCCTAGGTCTATTATAAAGCTATGATGAGGTGTTTTCGTTAAATGGAGTAAAGTAATTTTCTTACAGCAGGAAATGGAAGTGAGTACTGTTTGAATAATAGGGAAAAAGTATCATAGCAATGGGTAGAAAGCAAAAAGAATCTGGCGGTATGAAAATGTAAGTGAGGCCAGGCACACTGGCTCACGCCTATAATCTCAGCACTTTGGAAGGCAAAGGCAGGAGGACTGCTTGAGGCCAGGAGTTTGATTCTAGCCTAGGCAACACAGTACCCTGACTGTACTGAAAAAATGGCGCACACCTGTAGTCCCAGCTGCTTGAGAGGCTGAGGTGGGAGGATCGCTTGAGCCTGAGAGGTCAAGGTTGCAGTGAGCTATGATCATGCCATTGTACTCCAGCCTGGGTTACAGAGCAAGACCTGTCTCAAAGAAAGAAACAAAATGTAAGCAAAAGATTAAAACTTTTGCATTTGACTACTTCATTCTTGGAATAGATTACCTATGGTCCTTTTTTTATTTTTTAATTTTAATTTTATTTATTTATTTTTTTGAGACAGAGTCTTGCTTTTGTAGCTCAGGTTGGTGTGCAATGGCACAATCTCAGCTCTGACCCCCTGGGTTCAAGTGATTCTGCTGCCTCAGCCTCCCGAGTAACTGGGATTACAGATGCCCGCCACCATGCCCAGCTAATTTTTTGTATTTTTAGTGGAGACAGGGTTTCACCATATTGGCCAGTCTGGTCTTGAACTCCTGACCTCAGGTGATCCACCTGCCTTGGCCTCCCAAAGTGCTGGGATTACAGGCGTGAGCCACCACGCCCGGCCAGCCTGTAGTCCTTTTTTAAGTGCTTTCATGTTATTCCGAATTTTTAGTAGGGACTAGTAGTTCATTCCCATTTTGCAGGTGACACGGTAAATGGACATAGAGAGATAATCTGAGATGGCTGAGAAGTGGGGACTGGGAGTGTTCTCCAAGTTTTCCCACCGCAGTGTAGGCTGTGGGTCCTAGAGTGTATCACTTTTCAAGGCATTACTAGATTAGATGGTTCTGTTTAATATTGCTGCTGTTTGAGTAGATGGTTTTGAATGGATTTTGGATGTTCCTAAACGTCAGATTGACCCTGAAAAGATGGGATCCAGCACTAGTGAGGAGCGTGAAAAGGGCGTAGCATGGGTCTGGATGCTAATGCTCACAGAGGAACTCCAGGGAGATTGCAAGCCCTGGCCGCTCAGCTGAGATGACTGTCCAGCCTCCTGAGGTGACTACTTTGGGGTAACTACATTCATTTGAATGAGTAAACATTCATGCATTTAACAGGCAGTTAACATTCCTTTGTATCCAGTCTCATAAATGTTTATAGGTAAGGTTTTAGACATGGAAGTACCCAAAGAGTCTATGAAGGTGTCCGTGCTAGACCTGTGTGCCGGCAACTAGTTAGCCTTCCCACTGAATACCAGAATTAATGTATCTGGGCAAAAGATACAATATGCCTTATAAGACTGATCCCTTGGGGTAGATACCCGTGGAAATATTTGGATAGGAAAAAAAAAATCCAGGGGAAGTAGAAAGTGTTAGAATAGATTTTTAGTCAGGCAAAAGTTTGGGATGAACTGCACAAAGGCCCTTCTTCCTCCTTTAAATTGCCTGGCAGATTATTTCTAGTTGATTTTGTGTGTGCGGTAGTAGGGGGACCAAGTTGGCATGAAGGGAAGCAAAGTAAAGTGTTTGGGGGCATGTCTATGGGACTTTTCTTTCTTTTTTTTTTTTTTTCGAGACAGAGTCTCACTCTGTTGCTCAGGCTAGACTGCAGTGGCATGAACTTGGCTCACTGCAACCTCTGCCTCCCAGGTTCAAGCGATTCTCCCGCCTCAGTCTCCTGAGTAGCTGGGATTACAGGTACCCACCACCAAGCCTGATTAATTTTTGTATTTTTAGTAGAGACAGGGTTTCACCATGTGGACCAGGATGGTCTCGAACTCCTGGTCTCAAGTGATCCACCCACCCCAGCCTCCCAAAGTCCTGGGATTATAGGCATGAGCCACCACGTCTGGCCTGTCTGTGGGACTCTTGAGTTTCAGGGAATGATATTTGGTTAATGGTAGGGAAAGATGAGGGAATATAGATATTGGGGGGAAAGATTGAGGAGAATTTTAGAATACCCTTATATGTATTAGATCATTAAAGAACAGTTTATTTTTATTTTTATTTTTTGACATGGAGTCTAGCTCTGTCACCCAGGCTGGAGTGTAGTGGCCTGATCTTGGCTCACTGCAACCTTTGCCTCCCAGGTTCAAACAATTCTCCTGCCTCAGCCTTCTGAGTAGCTGGGATTACAGGCATACACCACCACGCCCAGCTAATTTTGTATTTTTAGTAGAGATGGGGTTTCGGCATGTTGGCCAGGCTAGTCTAGAACTCCTGACCTCTAGTGATCCACCTGCCTCCACCTCTCAAAATGCTGGGATTACAGGCATGAGTCACTGCACCCGGCCAGAATGGTTTAAATTGGGGTAACTTCCTCATTGGGGGCACGGGTTGCGGTATGTAATCAAGTAGGGAAAACAGGAATGTTAGTCTCCTAACACATTCTGTTGAATACACATGGAAGAAGGCAGAGTAATCAGGAGGGCAAGCTCTGTAGTAGGAGTTCCACATCTAAAGCCGGGTAAAGTTGTCCTTGCTGGGTGTGTATACATTTTCCTGTGGAAAACAATGAGCAGATTTGCCTTCACTCTAAAAGACTTCTGGGCAGAAGTCATGGCCTTTTCCCTCTAGCCCTGAGATCTCAGTGTCAGTGGTCTTTTGGATCTCCTCAGGGGTGTCTTGGATGCTGTTTTTCCCAAGTGGAATGATGAGGTGGCCTCTCCTTTTGCTGCTGTAAAGTTCGCCTCTGTCTTATGGGAGCTTTACCAAGAGCTCTGGGTCTCTATTGGAGGAGTAGGTCCCAAAGTTGGTTTTCTTTACTTATTAGTCATCACTGACCCAGCCCTCCTCCTTAAACTGTCTACTGGCCACACCTATCCTCTTGAGGACAGATCCAGGGCCAGGCTTCAAGATGAATATTTTCCGGCTCTTTCATTTTTTTAAAGTCATAATTGCTTCCAGGTCACCAGGCACTATGAACCAAAAGGAACCTGGGGGAGCAGGACCACATTTCGTTTTATTGAGAGCTTCTTAAGCTTGGGTTTCTAGTTTACTGTCTTGATGGTAGAGTCCAAGCATGAATAAATGGGTAGGTTTCATGCTATGTGTAGAAGACTGAGTTGTGTTCCACACGTTGCCAGCTCTGAGTGTTCTGCACTTAAGGGGTCTTTGGCCACAAAGGGAACTACATGATCCTGAAGTATTTGTCAGCTGCGTGAACACCCTGTCTGATCATTTTCTTTTATTTATTTATTTTTTTGAGACAGGATCTCTCTTTGTCACCCAGGCTGGAGTGCAGTGGCATGATCTTAGCTCACTGCGGACTCGACATCCTGGGCTCAAGGGATCCCTTCCACCGCAGCCTCCTGAGTAGCTGGGACCACAGGTGTGCACCATCATACCCAGCTATTTTTTTTTAAATTTTTTATAGAGATGAGGTCTCATTATGTTGCCCAGGCTGGTCTCAAACTCCTGGGTTCAAGGAATCCTCCTGCCTCAGCCTCCCAAAGTGCTGGGGTTATAGACATGAGCCCATGCCTGGCCTCGTCCTGTTTAAGGTTAAAAACCTCATAAACAGTGCCTACCTCAGTCAAAAACATTTGTCAGATAGATGCTCTCTCTGTTACCTCCTTTAATGTCCTTCTCTTCCTCATATGCATGATGACAACCATGCTTTCGCTTGTAATTATTGTGAAATCTGCATGTTTTGGCATCTTCATTTCAAAACAAAACAAAAAAATCCTATCCCATCTGTAAAATCTCCTTTGAGATTTTAGTGCTGCCTATCCCCTATTACTAACTCCCCCAGCCCTGACTTAGGCTATAATTTGATGTTATTCTTCCCCTTTTGAGAACACATTCTCTCTAAACTTTTCTAAAATGTCTGTCTTCAGTGCTTCCCCACAGTGTTTCAGTTTGGCCCATGATGGTGAAATATTTCAGGTTCCCCTATTTCATTTTTTTTCCTTTTGGTTGTTACATGTGATGGGCTTTTCTTTTATGCTTATCATACCTGCCCTTGTCTTCCGGTGTGTTCTATTTGGATTTGTTTTAAAGATCTCTGCTTCATTATAGTTTCTCTTCCACTACCTGCTCGCCCTCAGCTTAGCTGCTATTTTTCACCATCTTAAAGTTATTGTGGCCAGGCGCGGTGGCTCACGCCTGCAATCCCAGTACTTTGGGAGGCCGAGATGGGTTGGTCACGAGGTCAGGAGTTCGAGACGAGCCTGGCCAACATGGTGAAACCCCGTCTCTACTAAAAATACAAAAATTAGCCAGGCATGGTGGCCCATGCCTGTAATCCCAGCTACTCAGGAGGCTGAGACAGGAGAATCACTTGAATCCAGGAGGTGGAGGTTGCAGTGAGCCAACATTGTGCCATTGCACTCCAGCCTGGGTGACAGAGTGAGACTCCATCTCACAAAAAAAAAAAAAAAAAAAAAAAAAAAGTTATTTCTCTCCCATTAGTTCTTTTTTGTTTGTTTGTTTCCCCTGTTCTGTAGTGTGGTGATTGTCTCTGGCCACCTGCTCTTGGCTGCCCACTTGTTGGATTCATTTCCTGGGATTTTGGGCAGGCCTTTTACTTCTCTGTGCGTATGCCTCCTAAATTGAAGTTTTACATATATAAATATATTTTTTTCCAGCCACACGTATGGCTTTGGGTTGGCAGAGCATGTGCTCTCCTTTGTCCTCACCGTGAGTTGGATATATCTTTTGAGTTTTTCCCCCCAAAGTAAGGATAGCTCACAGTGGTTCCTCTGCCTTCCAGGCAGTGACCAGCGTTGATTCTTGGGCCATGCAGCTGTTCATTTCTTTAACAATTACATGGTTGTGACATCTGGGAAAATCCTTTGAGGTATTTCATATCCTTGTGCCTGTGCTTCCTGGGTCATTTGGGATTACCAGGTTTCTTCCAGTTCCTTTTTGGAACTTTGCTTTTGATGTGATGATTTCCATCAGAGAGAGGGAGAGTGGGCGGGGTGGTGGGGGGAGGTGGAAAGGGAGAACACATGAGTACCGGTGCTTCAAGCAAAAGCCAGCATACAAGTGTGTAAACCAGCGGCACCTACCAAGTGTGGCATGCCTACAAGGCTTTTCCTTTTTGCTCACCTCTCCTGGGATACTAATTTGATTGGCTATAATATAATAAAACAAGCCCCTAGGCCTACTGAATCAGAATCTCCAGGACTGAGACCTAGGAATCTGTATTTTGAACAAGCTCCTCGGTGATTCTGGCTGGGAAACATTGGTTGACACTGACCGTCCTGACTCCTCCCTTCTGTGAGCATTCGCGCAGGCAGGAGCCTGTTCTCTAGGGCTGCTTTAGAGGTTCCCTTTACTTTCCCTCTGGCTGGGGAAGACCAATCTTGCCTTCTTGTATAGACCATGTAGCTCAGTGTCAGTGTTCTCCTGCCCGTGTTTTATCCCTCCCCTTCTCTCCTCTCATCTGCAAAGGCTACTGTTAATTAGCAACAGTGGGCTTCAGATAGGAAGCTATCTGGGACGAAATCATGATAAAAAATTGGGAGGCAAAGATTTAAGTGGATGCTCCATCTTGAGGATCTTGTGAAAATGGGGGTATCCAGAATCAGCGTTGTTCTCTACGTGGTCATAGCACATGTATTATATAGTAATTATTTTGATATTTTAACTTGGTTTTATTTTGTGTGTGTGTGTGTTTTTTTTTTTTTTTTTTTTTTTTTTTGGCCTAAAAGCTCTTTATCTAGGTGATGTTGTATGATGTTCTGTTTCCAAATGCCTGTGTTCCCCCTCTGATTTCTGTCTCAGACCCTACATACTACTAATCCTAATCCTCTCTGAATAGAACAATAGGAAACCTGAGAGTGAAAAATCCAGTGTCACTAATACCTGCTGCCTATAGATATTTAGTAGCAACTGAAACTTGTACTTTGTGTTGAAACACATCTTTTTTTTTTTTTTTTTTTTTTTGAGATAGGGTCTCCCTCTGTTGCCCAGGCTGGAGTGCAGTGGCCCAATCTCGGCTCACTGTGACCTCTGCCTCCCGGGCTCAAGCAGTTCTCCCACCTCAGCCTCCCAAGTAGCAGGGACCACAGGTGTGCACAGCCACACTCGGCTATTTTTTGTATTTTTAGTAGAGATGGGGCTTTGCCGTGTTGCCCAGACTGATCTTGAACTCCTGAGCTCAAGTGATCCACCTGCCTCAGCCTCCCAAGGTGCTAGGATTACAGGCATGATCACAGTGGGGTTACAGGCCACTACCCCAGCCTGAAATGCATTTTATGGCAAGAACAGCCCCTTCCATTGCTTGAGTCCTCTAATTCTTTTCTTCCCCCCCGCCCCAGACGGAGTCTTACTCTGTCGCCTAGGCTGGAGCGCAGTGGCACAATCTCGGCTCACTGCGATCTCTGCCTCCCGGGTTCAAGCAATTTTCCTACCTCAGCCTCCCGAGTAGCTGAGATTACAGGTGCCTGCCACCATGCCCGGCTATTTTTTGTATTTTTAGTAGAGATGGGGTTTCACCATGTTGGCCAGGCTGGTCTCGAACTCCTGACGTCAGGTGATCCACCCATCTTGGCCTCCCAAAGTGCTGGGATTACAGATGTGAGCCACCATGCCTGGCCGAGTCCTGTAATGCTTAGTAGAGAGAAAAGATGAAATGAGTACCTGGGGTATCAGCCAATAGGCTGAGCTGGTTTTGTTTTTATTTTTATTTTTGTTTTAGACAGAGTTTCGCTGTTATCCAGGTTGGAATGCAGTGGCACAATCTCAGCTCACTGCATGCTTGACTTCCTATGCTCAGGTGATCCTCCCACCTCAGCCTCCCAAGTAGCTGGGACTACAGGCACCCGCCACCATGCCCGGCTAATTTTTTGTAGAGATGGGGTTTTGCCATGTTGCCCAGGCTGGTCTTGAACTCTAGGACTCAAGCAGTCCTCCCACCTCAACCTCCCAAAGTTCTGGGATTACAGGTGTGAGCCACTGTGCCCAGCCAGTGTTGTTTGTTAAAATGGGGATATTCCAAGATATTCTGAGAAACAGTCAAAACTTGATTAACCAGGATGTTCAGGGAACGGGGTCCCTGTTAAAAATGTTTCTAAAATTATGCTAACCCACATAACTGTCTTTGTAATGTTAAAAGATAATTGTCAGAAAAAAGGTAAAAAATCATGACTGTCGTACAGATATAAAAATGAACACGTGTTAAAGATTTTATTTTACTCATTAATCAACAAGAGAACCAGACAGATGTTATAGCTGGTTCAAACAAAAAGTCAAAAAGCACAAATTTATGTGGAGTAAAGGAACTAAATTGCAAACGGAGGCAAAAGTAGTTTTTCTACAGTGGGGAGGAAAGTCAATCCAAACTCTATGGGACAAGACAGACTTCGCATATACATCAGTTACCTGCAATTTACAGAGATGCAGAATAGCTTGAAGACAATAACCTGAGCTAAAATCAGATAGCCCAGAAGGTTATACTATAGACAGTGCATAGGTTTTTCATTGGAGTACAAAGGTTTTTCTGTAGTAAGCAAACATGATGGATGCTTTGTGTGTGTGTCCGGGGGGGGGTGTGGGTGTTGATTTTGCTTCTTGTGATTTCTCAGGGCCGTCACTTCAGTTCTTATCCAGAATTCAGTTCCGTATAACATGCATTTACTGAGTAGTTACTATATGTAAGGTGTTGTGGAGGAACCAAAGACAAAAAAGGATGCTATTTCTTTTTTTTTTTTTTCTTTTTTTTTGAGATGGAGTTCCACTCTTGTTGCCTAGGCTGGAGTGCAATGGCAATGGCGCAATCTCTCAGCTCACCTCAACCTCCACCTCCCAGGTTCAAGCGATTCTCCTGCCTCAGCCTCCCAAGTAGCTGGGATTATAGGCATGTGCCACCATGCCCGGCTAATTTGGTATTTTAGTAGAGATGGGGTTTCCCCATGTTGGCTCTGCTGGTCTCAAACTCCTGACCTCAGGTGATGTGCCCGCCTTGGCCTCCCAAAGTGCTGGGATTACAGGCGTAAGCCACTGTGCCTGGCCAAGGATGCTATTTCTTACCTTAGGTAGCTGATTGTCTGGTGGGGGAGATAAACATGCCTTGTCCCCAACTAACCAAGCTAGAGAGGAGAATAAGAACCAGTGCTGTGGAAGAGGTAGGGATTAAATGCTTGAGGATAACCAGAGAGAGAGGGGTTAACTGAACTCTAGGGCCAGGGCTAGGGGGATGATGTGATGACATTTAAGCTGGGTCTTGAGAGAAGACAGGGAGAGGAAGAGGGGGAAGCAGGAGAGGCCATTTCAGGGTGAGGAGGGAGAAGAGTCCTGAAACTGGATGGTGTGTTTAGGAAGGGTTGGGAGCTGGGGGTGGTGAGAGTGGTGGGGAAATGGCAAGATGTGGTAGAAGAGGAGGCTGGAGAGGAGGTTTGAGGCCAGGTCATGAGGGCCCTGAAGGCTGTGCTGAGAATGGCTGGCTAGATCCTAGAGGCCGGGGAAAGCTGTTGAAAGCTTTTGAGGAAGGAGGGGGTGACATGATCGACCTGGAGCTTTAGAAGATGAATTTATTGTAGAATCAAGAAATTGAAGGCAGAGGGAGCAGTTAAGAGGTGATTATAATAGTCTGGGTGAGAGCTGATGAGGGCCTGCACCAGGGTAGTGGCAAGAAGGGTAGAAGGCAAGGCTGGAGATGGCATTATTAAGGCATGACTTCTGATTGAATATGGGCGGCAGGGGAGAGAAGGAGTTGAAGACGACAGGGCGGAAATTTCCAGGCTAGGGGACAGTAGTGCTGTTAAGTAAGCTAGGAAACACGCTGCTACTGGACATAGGGGGTGGGGAGCAGGTTTATGAGAACAGATAATGAGTATGGTTTGAGACACGTTGAGTTTGAGGGGCTTGGTGGTCATCCAATTAACAGCGAGTTGCTGGCAGCTGGAAATTCTGGTCTGGGCTTAAGGAGAGAGGTCAAGGCTAGAGATACAGATTTGGGAGTCATCAGCGCATCAAGGGGCGAGCTGAAACTGGAAGCTCATGAGCTGAGAGAGAAGGCGGGGCAGGGCTGACAACTGGCACAGAGGGAGAGAGATGGGTGGGGGAAGCCAGGGAGAGCCGGCAAAAGGCAGACTAGGAGGAAAAGAGACAGAGGGAGACCAGGGAGGGACCAGAAGAGGGAGACTGAAGGCACAAGAGTAGAGGGGAGGGGGAGGCACAGGAGAGGGAGAAGGGGAAGGAGGGGGAGAGGGAGGAGAGAATGAATGGGAGACTGAGGGAAATGGGGAAGGTGAGATAAGCAAGAAAAAGAAAGGGAAGGAGAGAGGTGGGAACGGGGAGAAAGTTGGAGGAGAGGGGATTGTGTGTGTGTGTGAGAGAGAGAGAGAGAGGAGAAAGGCAAAAGGTGAACAGCTGGGAGAATAATAGGGAGAGAGAAAGGTGAGGAGGAGGAAGAGTAAAGAGAGAGAGCTGGGTAGGGGGATGGGGAGAAAGAGGGAAGGAGCCTTGAAAGATAGGAAGGGGAGGAAGTGGGAGAGGGTGGCAGAGGTGAAGAGAGACAGAGATCAAGGGAAAGGCCAGGCCCCAGTGAATGCCCAAGTCTTTGGGGTGGGCAGTGGAAGAGAAGGGCCCCGGAGAAGCCATCAGGCAGTGGATCAGGAAAGACAAGAGAAGGGAGAGAATAAAGAGAAGGGGCAAGGGCAACGGTATGCCGCTCTGCAGAGATGAGGAGGAGGATGAAGCCCAGGTAGGGTGGATGCCCCTCTCTCTTCTCCTACCACCTCCATACTGGCCTCCTGGCTCTCCCTTGATCTTTGTGGGCAACCTCCCGCCTTAGGACTTTCTTGTACACTCTTCCCTCAGCCTGGAATGCTTTTCTCCCAAATATCTGCGTGGCTACTCCTTCAGCTCATTCCGATGGTTTAAATGTCTCCTTTACAGCAAGGCCTACCCTGCTCACCCTATTTCAGATAGTGGCCCTCCCCACCTTAGACTGTGTCCTTGCCCCTTAGTCTGTGTTGTACTATCTCCTCCTCCTCCTCCTCCTTTTTTTTTTTTTTTTTTTTTTTTTTTGAGACAGTTTCACTCTTGTTGCTCAGGCTGGAGTGCAGTGGCGCAATATTGGCTCACCGCAGCCTCTGCCTCCTGGGTTCAAGCAATTCTCCTGCCTTAGCCTCCTGAGTATCTAGGATTACAGGCATGCACTACCACGCCTGGCTAATTTTGTATTTTTAGTAGAGACAGGGTTTCTCCATGTTGGTCAGGCTGATCTTGAACTCCAGACCTCAGGTGATCCACCTGCCTTGGCCTCCCAAAGTGCTGGGATTACAGGCATGAGCCACTGCACCTAACCTGTTGTACTATCTTCTAACATGCCCTGACATACAATTATTTAACATGCTGTGACATAGAAGTATTTAACATGTTTATTGTCCATGTCATCCCCCTGGGATGTAAGCTCCACATGGGCAGGGATTTTGTTCTGTTTTGTTAATCGTTGAATCCTCAGTACATAGGATGGTGCTGGCTCATAGTAGGAATGCAATAAATTGTGATACTGTGTTGAATGTGGACAATCTCTGAAAATTGAAAAACGGATACATGAAACAAATCCCTCATACAACTATATCTTACTGTGATTTACTTCTTTGGAAAGTGGAGAACAACATACAATTCTGATAACTGTAGGGTTCTGTTCAGTTGAACTTCAATGAATAAGGATTTTAGTTAATAAGCTAACTTGAGAGCTTAAGGGTCTCAAGACAAGCTCATTGGATAAAGCTTTTTCTTGGTGGCTCATTTTTTCTAGAAGGTAAATTGACTGTGCCCTGCTTGTGAAAGCGAGAGAGGGACATTGGCTGGTGAAGAGAGTGTTGGAGCATGGAGACAACAGACTGATAGGAAGGGACAAGGACGGAAACACGTGTTTTGTTTTGTTTTGTTTTGTTTTATTGAGATGAAGTCTTGCTCTGTGGCCCAGGCTGGAGTGTGCTGGCACGATCTCAGCTCACTGCAACCTCCGCGTCTTGGGTTCAAGCAATGCTTGTGCTTCAACCTTCCGAGTAGCTGGGATTACAGGTGCGCACTGCCATGCCAGGCTAATTTTTTAAATTTTTACTAGAAACGGGATTTTACCATGTTGTCCAGGCTGGCCTCGAACTCCTGACCTCAGGTGATCCACCCGCCTTGGCCTCCCAAAATGTTGGGATTACGGGCGTGAGCCACTGTGCCCTGCCGAAACATGTGGTTCTTGATGGAACATTGTTTTCTGTTTGTTTGCTTGTTGGTGGTCAGTGTGCAAGGAATACCACACCTGATTTGGAGGGAGCTCGAAACCAGGTTAGATACATGTGTTATGTCCAAGTCAAAGTCAATGGAGTATTTTTGAAGGACTTATAAAAAACAGCATGTGCTTTCTCTGAAGAGTGTAAATTGGCTACGTCACTCAAATACTTCAGTACCTACGGATTAGAGAGTAGAAGAGAAAAAGGTCACCAGTAGTGTTTCAGTGCACCACTCATATATGGGTATGACTCTCTAATTGTAGTTGGTTAGGCTAAATGTGTGTAGAAAAATATACTGTCATCTCATTTGCCTGAAATAGATTGAATTTCCTCGAACACTCAAGCATATCTGTCTTTTAAGATAATTTAAAACTCACTCTAGGTGATTAACAATGTCCTCATCTCCATCCTGAAACCTATGGATTCCTAGAAAGCTAGTGCTCCCTCTTCCCGGTTTAGACCTTAATTTTCCATAGCAGGCTGGCTGCTTTAACATTTTGATGCTGTAATTACCTTTATTGAAACATTGCTGTGTAAAAGGTGATTGAAGCAGCTGTCCCTGTTACGAGTTTTGATTTTCTGGAATTCTTTTCCCCAGGGGGAGTGGCCACAGCAGGTCCTATCTGGTGGTGAGTGGCTGTCATGATCTCTACAGCACCGCTCTACAGCGGCGTGCACAACTGGACCAGTTCTGACCGGATTCGCATGTGTGGCATCAACGAGGAGAGGTGAGGAGGCGGAAGGTGGCCGCTGTTGGCCTCTAGTGAGTGGTACCTCATCACCAGAGGGATAGCTGCACACAATAGGGCCTGGGGAGGGACCCTGGGGAGGAGACTCTTAGTTGTTTCTAATTTTCCTGTGGTGGGATGGGGATGGGGCTGTGTGAGTGGCCTGATCTGCCATGCTATCTCTTTTCAGACGAAGGTGAGGAGGCCAAAAAAATGACCTTTTGCCAGCTAGCACTTGTCTACTCATTAACAACTGTCAGAGTGGGGAGTAAGGGGAAGCTCAGGCAATGGCATTTTTTTTTTTTTTTTTTTTTTTTTTTGAGACAGGGCCTCACTCTGTCACACAGGCTGGAGGGCAGCAGCACAGTCTTGGCTCACTGCAACCTCTGCCTCCTGGGCTCAAGTGATTCTCCCACCTCAGCCCCACCAGTAGCTGGGACCACATGCGAGCAACACCATGCCTGGCTAATTTTTTGTTTTTTGTAGTTTTTGTAGAGACGGGGGTTTCACCATGTGGCCCGGGCTGGTCTCAAACCCCTGAGCTCAAGTGATCTGCCTGCCTCAGCCTCCCCAAATGCTGGGGTTACAGGCATGAGCCACTGCCCATGCCCGGCCAGCGATTGCAGTTTTTATTTGCTGCCTCAAAGTTTGGTGCTCAAGGATATATATAAGGTATTTTCAGTCCTTGATCTAGGTCTGGAAGAAAGATGGTTTTATTGTTCAGATTTCTGCTGGGAACTGGCATTAGGCATTCTGGTGGTCAGCGCTTTCCCACCTCATGAGGCTAATTCCAATTTGAAGTGAGATCCTTATGAAGTATCAAAGGATGTTGAGACCGCCTAGCATAGTCTTGAGAGTTGGTGACACCTGCCTGACGCGTGTGTGTTTTCAGTTATCTGTTCCCCAGAATATTTGGTTGACCAAGATGTGCCATTTCCTGATCATGCCCATACCCAAAGCACTCAAAATGGCCTTCAGAATTTACATTTGGCTTTCATAACCCTTGATCAAAGAGCTGTGTGTGATGGCTGCAGTGCCTCTCTCATTTTTTTAATTTTTTTGAGACAGAGTCTCGCTCTGTCACTCCCAGGCTGGAGTGCAGTGGTGCGATCTTGGGCTCACTGCAAGCTCCACCTCCTGGGTTCATGCCATTCTCCCGCCTCAGCCTTCCACATAGCTGGGACTACAGGCACCCGCCACCACGCCCGGTTAATTTTTTGTATTTTTAGTAGAGACAGGGTTTCACCATGTTAACCAGGATGGTCTCGATCTCCTGACCTCGTGATCTACCCACCTCGGCCTCCCAAAGTGCTGGGATTACAGGCATGAGCCAGCGCGCCCGGCCTTTTTTTTTTTTTTTTTTTTTTTTGAGACAGAGTCTGGGGCTACAGGCGCATGCCACCACACCTGGCCAATTTCTGTATTTTTAGTAGAGATGGAGTTTTACTATGTTGGCCAGGCTGGTCTCGAACTCCAGACCTCATGATCCACTCACCTCGGCCTCCTAAAGTGCTGGGATTACAGGCATGAGCCACTGCACTCGGCCGCCTCTCCCGTTTTTAGAGAAGGCACTGCTCTTTCATGTTTGCTGGTGTTTTTCTGTTGTTCCAACCCACTGACTGTTTAAATTCAAATATACATCAGATAAATCACCAAGACCCAGAACAATATGGCTTTCCCTGGGATTCAAGATTTGACATTTCTTGGGTAAACCTTAGAAATGTGTGTGTGCATATGGGGGAGTATTGGTGATTTTGAGGGGAAAAGGAATGGAAGTCTTTGTGTTTATCTACTTTCTTCTTCTGTTCCTAACCGAAGAAGTATATACTTATCTGAGGTCAAGGTTCGCAGAATAGACCTTTCTATTTTCTTAAGCCATTAGTGCCTGATAGCTTAATGTTCTCTGTACTGAGAAACAAGTTAGAGATGGGCTTAAAAGGAATTTAATTTTAGGATACAAGAGTAAAGACCATGGAAAATGAGATGAAATTCTCAGGTGCTCAGGAAGAAAAGTGTTTTCCTTTACATATGAAGCATGTCCTCAGATGATCACTAGGAGATGATCTAGGGAAAGGCAGGGTGATAATAATGATTTGCATAAGTATTCATTGGCAGGTCATGTTGACCTAGTTATAAGTAGTTGAGACTTTGATGCAGAAATCTGGACTAGAGCCTTCAAAAGACCAGCAGGACCGGGCGCTGTGGCTCATGCTTGTAATCTCAGCACTTTGGGAGGCCAAGGCGAGTGGATCACCTGAGGTCAGGAGTTCAAGACCAGCCTGGCCAACATGGCGAAGCCCCGTCTCTACTAAAAATACAAAAAAATTAGCCAGGCATGGTGGTGTATGCCTGTAATCCCAGCTGCTGGGGAGACTGAGGCAAGAGAATCACTTGAACCCGGGAGGTGGAGGTTGCAGTGAGCCGAGATTGCACCACTGCACTCCAGCCAGGGTGACAGAGCAGGACTCTGTCTCAAAAGCAATAAAATTAAATAGTAATAAATAAAGACCAACAGACAAGTTACCTTAGTTCACCATCTACTATAAATCCCTGCCAAGAAGGGAGCAGGAAGGAGACTCAAAATCTGATTTTCCCTCCATCTTGTTTTTTGTTTTTGAGATGTAGTCTTGCTCGGTTGCTCAGTCTGGAGTGCAGTGGCACGATCTTGGCTCACTGCAACCTCCACCACCTGGGTTCAAGTGATTCTCGTGCATCAGCCTCCTGAGTAACTAGGATTACAGGTGTGCACCACCATGCCTGGCTAATTTTTGTATTTTTAGTAGAGACAGAGTTTCACCATGTCACCCAGGCTGGTCTCAGACTCCTTATCTCAATCTGTCCACCTTGGCCTCCCAAAATGCTGGAATTACAGATGTGAGCCACCATGCCTGGCCAGATTTTCCCTCCTTCTAAACCTGTGCCTGGTGCTTAAGATGACCCTTTTTTTTTTTTTTTTTTGAGATGGAGTTTAGCTCTCGTTGCCCAGGCTGGAGTGCAGTGGTGTGATCTTGGCTCACCACAACCTGTGCCTCCTGGGTTCAAACGATTCTCCTGCCTCAGCCTCCTGAGTAGCTGGGATTAGAGGCATGTGCCACCACACCCGGCTAATTTTGTATTTTTAGTAGAGACGGGTTTTCTCCACGTTGGTCCTGCTGGTCTCGAACTCCCGACCTCAGGTGATCCGCCCGCCTCGGCCTCCTAAAGTGTTGGGAGTACAGATGTGAGCCACCACGCCCGGCCTAAGATGACTTTTT
The DNA here is from genome assembly GCF_003255815.1 of Theropithecus gelada. Taxonomy (NCBI): domain Eukaryota; kingdom Metazoa; phylum Chordata; class Mammalia; order Primates; family Cercopithecidae; genus Theropithecus; species Theropithecus gelada. The sequence continues at coordinate 127,569,191 of NC_037689.1, forward strand.
AAGTGTTGTCACTTTTCATCTCATCCACCCTTTATTATCACCTTCTTGCTACAGTCTAAGCCATGTTATCACTGGTTTCCAAAATGTAATCTCACCTTATTTAAAAATCCTTTTCCTTGGCCTTTTACAACTTGTAGAATTTAGGAATTTGGGGTACAAAGCTGTGCCTGGGGTTCAACTCTTAAAGTGATGTTTTAGAGGCCTGCCAGCTTTGGTAGCTGTGATTGAGGATTGCAGAACAGGAGGCATAGGCTGGCCCCAGGTGGCTGTCTCTAGGCAAACCTACAGCTAAATGTGTCTGCTTGCCTGCTTGCATCCCTTCTAGGATTAATTCATGCCTTCATTCAACAAACATTTATTCAACATAATGAGAGCAAACCAATAGTCCTAGTACATTGCTGGTGAGTGCCCTAGAGTAGCATGTCTGGGTCCGGTGGGAGTCCAGATGCAAGAATTGACAAACCTCCTGGTGGGAGAATAGGGGAAGGCTTCCCAGAGGCAGTGGCATTTGAGCCCGGGCTTGAGGAATGAGTAGGAGTTTGAGGTGAGAGCTGGTATTTCCCTGGGACAATAAGAGCACAGTGTGGCGGCGCACAGTGGCTCACGCCTGTAATCCCGGCACTTTGGGAGGCCGAGGCGGGTGGATCACCTGAGGTCGGGAGTTTGAGACCAGCCAGACCAACATGGAGAAACCCCGTCTCTACTAAAAATTCAAAAATCAGCTTGGTGTGGTAGCACATGCCTGTAATCCCAGCTACTTGGGAGGCTCAGGCAGGAGAATCGCTTGAACCCAGGAGACGGAGGTTGCAGTGAGCTGAGATCGCACCATTGTGCTCCTCCAGCCTGGGCAACAAGACAGAAACTCTATCTCAAAAAAATAAATAAATAAAAATAAAAAAGCTCAGTGTGTTTGGGGAAGGTCCGAGTCGGAATGAAGGCAGTCTTGGGGTACTGTGGGACTCGAACCAGGGAAAATCTCCCAGGACTGGAAGGTAAGGAGCCTGGTGTGTGCTGGGTGGTATATTTCTCTTATGGGTAGTCTGGGCCCAGCAGGAACTGAAGAGGGTCTGGTTTGACAGTGGTGCTAGCCCTTAATAATTAGGGAAACAGCCCTGAGGGGTCATGGCCGTTTCTGGTTTAAGTTCCACAAAACCTTGAACATAACAGCTCTGCCTCCTCTGTGGTGGGAAGAAACAGCAGGATTGATTTTCAGTCCTGACTGAAGCCTGCTATGACCTCTGTACCCTCCTGCCGCCCCTGCCCCCGCCAGCTGCATGTCATAACCTTGCCTGGTTGACCCAGCTCTTCCCGGGCCCCCTCCGCTGCAAGTTACTCCTGTCCCAGGCTCTTCTCTCAATGGAGCAAGTTAATGTTTGGTTAGCTCTGCCCACCCCTCTTCTCAGAGGATTTGAAACACGGCTGCATGACATTTTGCAGCGCCTTTGGGGCTGGCACTCAGGCGTGGGTCTGGTTGGAGTAGCCAGGACTGCTGTTGCTTGGCCTGGTTCTGTGGTTCTCTGGCAGCTGCCTTCGAGAGCAGGGATTCTGCTTTCAAGGTGTGATTTCAGGCAGGGTGGGAGCTTGCAAGGGGGGAGTGAGGATGCAGCCCACTGCCTTTTGTATGACCAGGAGGGGAAAGAATGTAAATAAATAGCACCTTCCCATGTGGGGTTGCTTGGGGAAGGTGCTGCTGGTTTTCCCTGGAGTATTCCCCCCAAAATCATCCCTGGCAATTCTAGTGGGAACACGCTTCCCCCTGGCCCAAGGCTGGGCATAGGTCTCGCTTTTGTGGTCTCTTAGGAGTTGATGTGAAAGTGTGTTTTCCCTTTCCCTCAGGCCCTACCTCCCTCCCCTTCCCGAGACCACCCTGACTGCATCTAAAGCCCTTGCCTCTCCTTACGGTCATTTCTGTTTGTCACCAACAGTCACTTCCAGCAGTGGAGCCCTCCCACTTCTGCCAGCCTAACTGCCTTTTAAAGGGAACAAGCCTTTCCCCCTCGGTTAGCCCCTTCTGGATCCCTGAAAAGATGGGGAGAGGCCCGTGGTGATCCCCCTTGCCTTTTTTGCTTCTCTTGCCCCAGGTACAATTTTGGAGTCCCTGTTTCAGTGGGAGGGAGGGAGTTAGCAGCGCCCTCCCCCTTCTTGTTGGGGTTGGCTTCAGCACCCTGACTGCCCTTTGGCTAGGGTGACTGGGGAGGCGGGAGCTGGCTTCTTCAGGGCTGTCTTCAGGAGCTTGGGGTGAGGCTCTAAAGAAGGGAGGCAAAAATTAGCCAGGCGTGGTGGCGCATGCCTATAATTCTGGCTACGCAGGAGGCTGAGGCAGGAGAATTGCCTGATCCCAGGAGGCGGAGGTTGCGGTGAGCCGAGATCGAGATTGCGCCACTGCACTCCAGCCTGGGTGACAGAGCGAGATTCAATCTCAAAAAAAAAAAAAAAAAAAAAAAAAAAAAACAGGGAAAAAAAGGAGAGAAAGAAGGGAGGTGATTTCAGGCGCAGTGTATTTCCCCAGGGGCACACAGAGCAGTCCTGTGCCTTGCCCACCCGGGAAACGCACTGCAGCATCTATGTTGGGGTTTTATTCTTTAACCTCAACCTCCTCCTTGGCCACTCCCACCCACAGCTCCCCAGGGCAGGGGGCAATAGTTTTTTTCTGTTGTTGTTGTTTTGAGACAGGGTCTCACTCTGTCGCCCAGGCTGAAGTGCAGTGGTGGGATCTCGGCTCACTGCAACCTCTGCCTCCCAGACTCAAGCGATTCTCCTGCCTCAGCCTCCCAAGTAGCTGGGATTACAGATGCCTGCCACCACACCCAGCTAATTTTTGTATTTTTTAGTAGAGTTGAGGTTTTACCATGTTGGCCAGACTGATATGGAACTCCTGACCTCAGGTGATGTACCCACCTTGGTTGGCCTCCCAAAGTGCTGGGATTACAGGTGTGAGCCACCGTGCCTGGCCTGATAGTTCTTGCTGTACTTAAAATACCAGACTTTCAGTGGGTAACTTCACCCTTCCAGTCTAATACCACCCCCTCCTTTTTTTTTTTGGTTAGGATGTACCATTTTCTATGATGCTTACCTGAAATTTGGAGAAGACTTTTTGAGCAGGGGGAGATGCAGTTGAGTTTTCCTCCTTTGGGACCCAACTGTCTGGCCTTGAGTCTTTTTCTCTGGGGCATATGAACCTGAATTTGGGGTCTGAGGCCTTTCGGACGGGAGAGAACAAAGTGGTGCTGGGAGACTGATGGGGGGGTGGGGGGGCACTGGCCGGAGATAGGATGTAGGCAAGGATAGAAGGAGGGTAGAAGGGAGGGCGTTGCCTAGAACTCTAGAAAAGGGGGCAGTGTCTCCTGGAGGGAAAAAAGTAGTAATCTTAAAATAATGCCTCTCAGCACCCAGTGACCTGGTGGCCTCCAAGTGGTATCATTACCAGTGCTAATAAACGTGTCTCTGCTCTAGGCAAGCCAGGAGGTGAATAGGTGATGATTCAGATGTAGACCTGAAAACACAACAGGGGTTTATTTGTTTTAGAAGATTACCCATATGACACTTTTAGCCAGCTGCCCTTAGAGACTTAAAATAAGATTGTATTTAAAAGAAAAATGGGTTTTGCATACCTTTTGAGGCATTCAGTGGTTCTCATGTCTCTCCCCTTTGAGCAATGCCCTGTACATCCTGGGTGGCCATTTTGGCAGGTAAGCTCTAGGGAAAAGGTGAAAGTGCTAGGGTGTCCACACTCCCGGCAAGAGCCCTAGAAAACAGGGTAAACAGTCCAAAGAAGGGAGTCTAGTCAGACTGGGCTCTGGCAGGGACTTCCAATGCTAGGTGTGGAGCCTCCACTTTGTAACCAAGAACCCCCAGTTCCTTGTAATCCTCCTCACAATCTCACCTCACAGGAAGTGAGACAGGAAGGTTTTATGGGGACCCAGGAAGGCAAGAGGCATTCTGAGGAAGGTGGTGGTGGCTCTAATCCTGGGCCTCATGTCCCTTCTCTGGTTGTATCTTCCATGCTAGAAGAGCACCTCTTTCTGATGAGGAGTCAACGACAGGCGACTGCCAGCACTTTGGATCTCAGGAGTTTTGTGTCAGCAGCAGTTTTTCCAAGGTAAGAGGCTTTATGGAGCCACGTGCTGTCCACCAAAGGATGGAGTTGAGCTGCCCAGAAGGTGTGCCCAGCCTGCCATCCCAAGAAGTGGGCAGAAAGGCACAGGGTCTCTCCCAGGAGTTGGTGTTGGTGGGACACAAATTGGCTGGCTGCCCTCTGCGTCTTCCGAGACCTGGTTGGTCGAGTTGCAGAGAAGACCAGCAGTTGCCTCTCAGGGCTCTCAGAACACTTGCACCATCTTCAGCGAGCTGGCTGAAATGTGCATGCTATCCTGTCGTTGCAGGTGGAGCTCACGGCAGTTGGAAGTGGCAGCAATGCCCGGGGGGCAGACCCAGATGGCAGTGCTACAGAAAAACTTGGGCACAAGTCAGAAGACAAGCCTGACGATCCCCAGCCAAAAATGGACTATGCTGGGAACGTGGCAGAGGCCGAGGGCCTCTTGGTGCCCCTGAGCAGCCCAGGAGACGGGCTCAAGCTTCCCTCATCTGACAGCGCCGAGGCCAGCAACAGCAGGGCCGACTGCTCCTGGACTCCACTCAACACCCAAATGAGCAAACAGGTTGACTGCTCGCCTGCTGGAGTAAAGGCTTTGGACTCTCGGCAAGGTGTTGGAGAGAAGAATACTTTCATTTTGGCAACTCTGGGAACCGGAGTCCCTGTGGAGGGGACCCTGCCTCTGGTTACCACTAACTTTAGTCCTCTGCCAGCCCCTATCTGTCCCCCTGCTCCCGGTTCAGCCTCTGTCCCGCCCTCTGTTCCAGATGCATTCCAGGTTCCCCTCTCCGTCCCTGCCCCAGTCCCCCATTCAGGGCTTGTTCCAGTCCAAGTTGCCACTTCAGTTCCAGCTCCTTCCCCTCCCTTAGCACCTGTCCCGGCTCTGGCTCCGGCGCCACCGTCGGTGCCCACGCTCATCTCTGACTCGAACCCCCTTTCCGTTTCGGCCTCGGTCTTGGTGCCTGTGCCAGCTTCTGCTCCCCCTTCGGGCCCGGTCCCCCTGTCGGCTTCAGCTCCTGCCCCACTTTCAGTCCCAGTTTCAGCTCCTCCCTTGGCTCTCATCCAGGCTCCTGTGCCCCCTTCAGCTCCAACCTTGGTTCTCGCTCCCGTCCCCACTCCGGTTCTGGCTCCCATGCCGGCATCCACACCTCCAGCGGCCCCTGCCCCTCCGTCTGTGCCCATGCCCACTCCAACCCCGTCTTCCGGCCCACCTTCTACCCCCACCCTCATCCCCGCCTTTGCTCCCACGCCGGTGCCTGCACCCACCCCAGCCCCCATCTTTACTCCAGCCCCCACACCCATGCCTGCTGCCACGCCAGCTGCCATTCCCACCTCTGCACCCATCCCGGCCTCCTTCAGTTTGAGTCGAGTGTGCTTTCCTGCAGCTCAGGCACCAGCTATGCAAAAAGTACCCCTGTCCTTTCAGCCAGGGACAGTGCTGACCCCGAGCCAGCCGCTGGTATATATCCCACCTCCAAGCTGTGGGCAGCCGCTCAGTGTGGCCACACTGCCAACCACTCTAGGGGTCTCCTCCACTCTTACGCTCCCTGTCCTGCCGTCCTACCTGCAGGACAGGTGTCTCCCAGGCGTGCTAGCCTCCCCAGAGCTCCGTTCTTACCCGTACGCATTTTCTGTGGCCCGGCCTCTGACTTCGGATTCCAAGCTGGTGTCTCTGGAGGTGAACAGGCTCCCTTGCACTTCCCCATCCGGTAGCACCACCACCCAGCCTGCACCCGACGGAGTCCCTGGGCCTTTGGCAGATACGTCCCTCGTCACTGCTTCTGCCAAGGTGCTTCCAACTCCACAGCCTCTGCTGCCAGCCCCCAGTGGGAGCTCAGCCCCACCACACCCCTCCAAGATGCCCACTGGCACCGAGCAGCAAACAGAAGGGACTTCCGTTACCTTCTCTCCTCTTAAGTCACCGCCACAGCTGGAACGAGAGATGGCCTCTCCACCTGAGTGCAGCGAGATGCCCCTTGATCTGTCCTCCAAGTCCAACCGCCAGAAGCTTCCATTGCCGAACCAGCGCAAGACACCCCCCATGCCTGTGTTGACCCCCGTGCACACCAGCAGCAAGGCCCTCCTCTCCACAGTCCTGTCTAGGTCTCAGCGCACGACTCAGGCTGCCGGCAGCAACGTCACCTCCTGCCTGGGCTCCACTTCCTCACCCTTTGTTATATTTCCTGAGATCGTGAGGAATGGGGACCCGAGCACCTGGGTGAAGAACTCAACCGCGCTGATTAGCACCATTCCTGGCACCTACGTGGGAGTGGCCAACCCAGTGCCTGCATCCCTGCTGCTGAACAAAGACCCCAACCTGGGCCTCAACCGTGACCCCCGCCATCTCCCCAAGCAGGAGCCCATCTCCATCATTGATCAAGGAGAGCCGAAGGGCGCTGGTGCCACATGTGGCAAAAAGGGCAGCCAGGCTGGTGCTGAGGGACAGCCAAGCACAGTGAAACGATACACCCCAGCCCGCATTGCCCCTGGGCTGCCAGGGTGCCAAACCAAGGAACTCTCTTTGTGGAAACCCACGGGGCCGGCAAATATTTATCCCCGGTGTTCAGTCAATGGGAAACCTACCAGCACCCAGGTCCTGCCTGTTGGCTGGTCCCCATACCACCAGGCATCTCTGCTTTCCATTGGCATTTCCAGTGCTGGGCAGCTGACCCCCAGTCAGGGGGCGCCCATCAGGCCCACCAGCGTTGTTTCAGAGTTTTCTGGTGTGCCATCTCTCAGCTCCAGCGAAGCCGTGCACGGACTTCCCGAGGGGCAGCCACGGCCTGGGGGCTCCTTTGTTCCAGAGCAGGACACTGTTACAAAGAACAAAACTTGCCGGATTGCTGCCAAGCCTTACGAAGAACAAGTCAATCCTGTCCTCTTGACCCTCAGCCCTCAGACTGGGACCCTGGCACTGTCTGTTCAGCCTAGCAGTGGGGACATTCGAATGAATCAGGGGCCTGAGGAATCAGAGAGCCACCTCTGCTCTGACAGCACTCCTAAGATGGAAGGCCCCCAGGGGGCTTGTGGCCTGAAGCTGGCAGGAGACACGAAGCCTAAGAACCAAGTGCTGGCCACCTACATGTCCCATGAGCTGGTCCTGGCCACCCCCCAGAACCTGCCTAAGATGCCTGAGCTGCCTTTGCTACCTCACGACAGCCACCCCAAGGAACTTACCTTGGACGTGGTTCCGAGCAGCAGGAGGGGCTCCAGCACCGAGCGCCCACAGCTTGGAAGCCAGGTGGATCTGGGGCGAGTGAAAATGGAGAAGGTGGATGGTGATGTGGTCTTCAATTTAGCCACCTGCTTCCGGGCTGATGGCCTCCCAGCGGCTCCCCAAAGGGGCCAAGCTGAAGTTCGGGGTAAGACCGGGCAGGCGCGAGTGAAACAGGAAAGTGTAGGGGTCTTTGCTTGCAAGAACAAGTGGCAGCCAGATGATGTGACGGAATCTCTGCCGCCCAAGAAGATGAAGTGCGGCAAAGAGAAGGACAGCGAAGAGCAGCAGCTGCAGCCCCAAGCCAAGGCCATGGTCCGGAGTTCCCACAGACCCAAGGTAAGTGCCGAGCTAAGGTCCAGGGTGGGGCCGAGACACTGCTGGTGTACTTTGTGCTGTGGATGGCAACCTCCTGTGACCCCTACCCTGTGACACAGTGCTGCTGGGCAGCTGTGTGAACTGAACGGATTGGAAGGCTTTTGTAAAAGGAATAATGACCTGCTGTCCCCTCCCTAGGTCACATTTTCCATATACGGTGTCTCAGCCTGGGAAGAGGCTGGCTTGTAGTTTGTAGGATGTGGGAAATGATTCCGTCCCTGGGGTAGGGAAGCCATTGTCCCAGATGAGGTTGGAAAGCGGAAGAAGGTATTGGTGAGGGAAATCAATGAATAACAGGCTCTTCCTTGAATAACCATTCTTCCTTTTCCTATACTGAGAGAACACTGGCCTTGAGAACTTAGGGATGGGGAGAGCAGGGGCCTCTGACGGGGTTGTTCCTTGCACTGCTGGTGGGGGTCCTGCTTGGGATTTGCTGGGAGCCTTGTGGGGTCAGAGCCAATTTGGCTTCTGTGCTAATCCATCAGTTTCCTACCCGCTCAAATGCTCAAAGCAGCAGATTTGGGTTTTGGCCCATTGGGGATTGGATGGGCAAGGCAGGTTGGGTGTCTGGGTGTTGGTCTTAACAGGCTATGGATGGTGGCAGAGTTCTAGGCAAAAAGGTGGGCCAGGAACACTTGATGAGAATCCCCTGGTCCCCTAGAAGGGACCAGAGGCCACTGGTGATCCAAGGAGAATCTTGAAACATTTGAGGATAGGGTTTATTGAAAATCTAGAACAGCTTGAAGTTCTGTTAGCAAGCTTTCAAGTTGGATGTTGACGTACACTAAGGGACAAATTTCTGGCTAGAGCACTGTGAATTTGTCTGTGGCAAAAGTTTATGGTCTTTTCTGGACCATAGACCATTTCGAAAAGCTAATGAGAGCTATGGAACTTGTCCCCAGAAACGTGACCTCAAAATTTTGCCAGTAATTTCAGGGGGTTCATGGACCTGACCTCTGCCCCATCGCCCAAAGCCCACCCAGGGACTCCAGGTTAAGAACCCCTGAGATAGGTGTTTGGGTGGCTTTTAACTCACAAACCTCACAACCACCCTGGTATGTCAGAGACACATGAAGTAGGAACGTGGGTCATGACGCAGTAGAGCATATAACATTTGGCAGGTAACTGCCATCTGCACTCGGTGGTAATAAGAATAATAATTCATGTCGTTAGAGTTGTGTTTCTACATATGTTATCTAATCCTTACAGTAACCCTATGAGGTGAATGCTACACTAATCTACAGGTGAGAAAATAAATGAAACAGAGGCTCAGAGAGGATACACTACCCAGTTACACAGCTACTAAATGGCAGAACTAGAACTCAGACTCTGGTCTCTGGTTCCAAAGTCCATGTTCTTCTTCAGCCAGCTATACCATATTATCTTCTACTCTCTTTCTTTTCTTTTCTTTTTTTTTTTTTTTTTTTTGAGTCAGGCTCTTGCTCTGTCACCCAGGCTGGAGTGCAGTGGCTCGATGACAGCTCATCGCAGCCTTCACCTTCTGGGCTTAAGCAGTCTCCCACTTCAGCCTCCCAAGTAGCTGGGACCACAGGTGTGTACCACTATACCTGGCTAATTATTTTTTGTAGAGACGAGGTCTCACTATGTTAGCCAAGCTAGTCTCGAACTCCTGGGCTGAAGTGATCCTCCTGCTTCAGCCTCCCAAAGTGCTGGGATTACAGGTGTGAGCCACTGCACCTGACTGTCTTCTACTCTCCGCCCATGGAACTGTTTCACTGAATGTTTTGCAAGTTTTTGTTGCATGGCTACTGTATGCCACTCCTTCCCAGGCAATGGGAATACATCTTCAGGAGGGTGGTATCGTAGATTGATGAGGAGTATGCTCCCTGGAGCCAGACACAGAGCCTGGGTTTGAATTTTGGCCCCACCTCTTCCTAGCTATGTGCTATTAGTCAAGCTATTTAATCTCTATGGCCTTCAGTGTCTTAATCTATACACAAGACAATAATAGTACCTACTCATAGAGTTGTTGTGAAGATTAAATGAGATGATGATATAAAATGTCCATAATAGGCAAATCCATGGAGACAGAAAGTAGACTAGTGGTTGCCTAGGGCTGGGGAGGATGGAAGATTTGGGGAGTGACTGTTTAATGGGTACTGGGTTTCCATTCAGGGTGATGAAAAAGTTCTGGAGCTAGATAAGTAGGGATGGTTACATAGCTCTATGACTATACTAAAAACAACTGAATTTTACACTTAAGTGAATTGCATGGTATGTCTCAATAAATTATATCTCAGTAAAGCTGTCATTTTAAAAACGATTAAAGAATGCGATATACATAAGTGTGTAGAGTAGTACCTGGCACATAGTAGGTGTTCAGTTAGCATTAGTGGTTGCTGTTATTGTTAGCATTACAAACAAAATACATGTGGTCCCGCCTCTCATGAAGCTTATGTCTTACAGATGACTCAGTGACAGGTGGGCACTGCTCCATCCTATATTAGATGAACAGTTCAGTGGGCCCACTGTCAAATGCAGAGGGCAGAGAATAAAATTACAAGATCAGGGGCCTGGAAGCAGCTCTTCACAACTGCCTGTAAGGATTTAGTAAATGTCTATTTTTTGGAAGTGCAAATCACTTCATTCTTTTTTACATGCCACCTTCCTGAGAAGGAAACTGTTGATCAGCAAACTAAGATCAGGGGTTTGTTTGAAACAGCCCCTTTCAGGGCTTGGCCAAGAATGAAAATAGTCTCCTGTTGCCAATACCACCTGCCCAAGTCCTCTCGGGATCCTAAAGGGCCTTCTGCATCACCAGCAGAGAGAAAGTTCTGCTTCATTTGGTGTTGGATGTATTTTATTGTCTTCTCATTCCTTGGAAAATTCTTTGGAAAATATTTCAAAACTCTGTTAACCAGAACATTCGTCTCACACAGTCTCCCCATCCTCCCAACTTCATGCATAAGTTGGAGTGTGCGAAATATTTTTATTCCTGACCTCAGGTGATCTGCTCGTCTCAGCTTCCCGAGGTGCTGGGATTACAGGCTTGAGCCACCGCACCCTGCTAGATGTTCTGTTTTACTTGTTTTTGTCTTAGGAAGTAAAAGTTAATGACCTGTATTTGAAAGAGCCAGCTAAGAATGATATTCAGAAATAAACAGGACATGTTCAAATGTATGTGCATTTGACTTTATTCCCCCTGACTTAAAATAGTTTTTCTCCAGCCATACTTGAAGGTCAGTTTTTAAGCAGCAGTTCCCCATCTTCCTCTTTGCAACCAATGCTTTCCTCCTCCTAACACTTTGGTTTGTAGGAACTGGCAGCGAGCCAAGGGGGAAACTGAACTTGAATTTTTAGTTCAGGCCTCTGCTGAAAATAAGAAGCAGGAGGAGTTCATGGGATAGGAGGAGTCCTGGAATTTGATGGGTAGCAGTGATTCCCTGTCCCTAGAGAATTAGGAGGCCCCAGCCCCCGAAGATGTTCCATCAGTAAGGTATGTGCCATCCCCTTAGCTGGAGGTACACCACGATAACCTTCTAGCAGGCGAGGCATGGGTCAGCTTAGGGAAAAAACAACTCAAGCAAGTTTAACCCTTCCTTTCCTCCTCGGACCTGCTTTTATTGTTCCAACATTTTGCTTATTCTGCACTCCCTGCATACTAGAATACTGGAAATCCCTACATTGCCCTATTTCTTGTTTAGTGGCACAGAGAGACCTCAAAGCTCATGAGAATACGTGACTGTTAGGCTGAGTGTCCTTGCAGTGTATGAGCACAGCCATTGTGCCTCTTAGATGTGCCAGGCAGTGGGCGTGGGAGAAGCTGAGCTGAAGCAGCCAAGTAAGTGATTCGGGGAAGATAGGTAGTGAGAGCTGATGCCCAGAGGCCTGGGCTGGGGGCCAGGAGCCCCAGGTCCCAGTCCCAGTCCTGGGTCTTTCTCACTGCAAGCACAAATGTGCTAACTTGCAGGTTGGCCTGGTAAGTGGCAGTCCCTGAGCCAGTGGACACATGGGGTTGTGTGTTACCCTGGACAAGTCATTCAACCCTTTGTCTTAGAGCCTCCGTTTTCTTATCTGTTCAGTGGGGATAATATTAGCTTCTCCTCCCAGGGTTGTGGGGAGGATAAAATCCAATAATAGAGATGAGAGCATTTGGACAAGCTGAAAGTGCTGCAGAGTATAAAGTGGCATTATGAATAATGCCTGGGCCTTTTCACTGGGTTTTATAAATATGAGGATATTTGAATTGCTCCGGTGTCATGTTTTTCTTCTTGCCTTAGTTGAATCTATTTTCTGGTATTAATTTACACGTGAAAAGAGACAATTTTTCTTGAGTTGGCCTGTACTGAGAATTATTTTCAGTTGTTGGTGCAATACCATTCACAGTGAAGTTATTTGAACAATGTAGTCTCCCAACTTGCAGAAGAGGCATTTTGTTTAATGCCGGTCTCTCCATTGGTGTTTGGGTACAGAGAGTATGGGGCCTGACTTTGCACCTTTTAAAATGACTTTGGGTGTTTATTCACTGGCTTGTGAACGCAGACTCTGTAGACCTCTTTAAAGTGATGGGGTGTGGACGCCTACGGGGATTAGCTGGGGCCCTGGACTCAGTCCAAAAGAACCCCTGTCGCCCACTGTGGAAGGCAGCGCACGGCCCCTTGCCCCTGGTCCCCCACTCTGGGCAGCTCATGCCTCCAGGTCAGAAACAGGACACCCAGCTCAATCCTGGGAGAGCTTTCTTAAGAAGCGAAACTGATCTCAGACCTGACCCTCTACCTCTCCACAGTGCCGGAAGCTGCCCAGTGACCCCCAGGAATCCACCAAGAAAAGCCCCAGGGGGGCTTCAGATTCAGGAAAAGAGCACAATGGAGTCAGGGGAAAGCACAAGCACCGGAAGCCGACAAAGCCGGAGTCCCAGTCTCCAGGAAAACGAGCCGACGGCCACGAGGAAGGTAGGCCCCGAGGCCCTGGCCCTCTGGGCTGGCCTGCAGAGGGATCCCCGGGGCACGGTGGTGAGGGCAGAGGGGCTCAGGCGCTGACTCCTTCACTCTGGAAAAGTGAGACTTCTTCAGTGTGGAAAGAAGATATGATTGACCCCTCTGAAGTCTAAGGTGAGCGAGCAAGGATCAGGGGCCCCTTCTGCTCCCCCTGGGCGCTAGAATAAGGCTGAAGGAAGTGGTTTTCAGACACAAACACCAGGCCCACAACACAGTAGCCGACCCATTTCCCCGCGATGGGTCTAGGCTCAAAGAAACAAGTTTAAGGAGAATTTAGACAAAAACCACAGAATGGGGGTTCATTATGCTGTCTTTGGGTATACTGGAAAACTGCCATTCTGAAAAGATAAAAACCAATAGTTAGCTAGTTAGCTAGGAGAGTTTAGAGAAATCTTAAACGTTTATTGTCACTTAGGGACACACAGAATGTTTGGGATGAAGGGGCTGGTATGTGTCCCTAACCTGTCCGTTTTGCCACTAATAGTTTCTGGGCACCCTTATCAGGGAGAGAATCCCCAGCAATCCTGAGCATAGGAGTCCAGGTGCATGGTCTTGCCCATCTGACATGACTATGACCTGCCTCTTCTGGTCTATTTTTTTGGTTTTGTTTTGATTTTTTGTTTTGAGACAGAGTCTCGCTTTGTTTCCCAGGCTAGAGGGAGTTCAGTGGCACAATCTCGGCTCACTGCAGCCTCAACCTCCTGAGCTCAAGTGATCTTCCGACCTCAGCCTCCTGAGTAGCTGGGACCACAGGCATGTACTAGCTACTCACAAACATCTGGCTGATGTTTGTAGTTTTTGAAGAGATGGGGTTTCACCATGTTTCCCAGGCTGGTCTTGAACTCCTGGGCTCAAGCTATCTCCCTGCCTCAGCCTCCCAAAGTGTTGGGATTACAGGCGTCAGCCACCGCGTCCGGCCTGATCTGTTCTTAGCCGTTTTTCTCTGTTCACTGGCTCCTTGTTCCCATCTTCCCGCCTCACTCAATCCTCCAAGATTCACTGAGGTTGCCCTCCTCTGTGACCTGCTCCAGCTCAGGTAGAACTTTTTTTTTTTTTTTTTTGAGATGGAGTCTCACTCTGTCACCCAGGCTGGAGTGCAGTGGCGAAATCTCAGCTCACTGCAAACTCTGCATCCCGGGTTCAAGTGATTCTCCTTCCTCAGCCTCCCGAGTATCTGGGACTACATGTAGGTGAGCACCACCATGCCCGGCGAATTTTTGTATTTTTAGTAGAGGCAGGGTTTCACCATGTTGGTCATGCTGGTCTCAATCTCCTGACCTCAGGTGATCCACCCATCTCGGCCTCCCAAAGTGCTGGGATTACAGGCATGAGCCACCATGCCCAGCAGAACTTTGTTGAGGTGCAGCAACCTCAGAGTCCTAAGGGCAGTGAGGCCTCCTACTTTCCTACTTTCTGGCACACCATCCAGTTGATACTGTGCACTGCCTTTTCTGATATCAGCAAAAGTGACCAAACTCCCAGTTTTTAAAAACCACCTGGAACCATGCATTGTCTACGAGAGACACATATGTGATGGTCATGTAAGGGGACCAAATAAATGTAACCCAGAGTAACCACAGGGTAAACACAAACTCTTTCTCAGTCTCCCCGCCCTGAGCCTTATAGGTGGGCTTTCTGGTCTTTAGGCTTTGATTGTAACATTGCTGCCTTCTGTCCCCAAACCACACATCACTCCAGGTTCCTTGGAAAAGAAAGCAAAGAGCAGTTTCCGTGACTTTATTCCTGTGGTTCTGAGCACCCGCACGCGCAGTCAGTCTGGTGAGTGAGACTAAGGTGATGGCCCCTCTAGGCATCCTCTATGAAAAGAGAGATCGAAATCTGGTTGAGCAGTTTTACCATGGGCCCAGGTGTCGAGTTGGGAATTTGATTCGCTGTGCCACAATGCCCAGCTCCTTGCAGAGATAAGAGAGCCCTGGGTGGGGGCAGGGGACAAAGAGTCCTCAAATATTGCCCACTGTTTGAGGACTATTTGTTCAACTTTTCAGAGCAGGGATTTGGCATCTCTTGTTGGGAGCTGATGGTGGAAAGAGGTAAGGCCTGTGCCACTCAGGAAAGCCTGTTCAACTCCAAGCTTTGGCACCTTGTCATTACTGGGGCCAATCTCAGGCACAGACTTTTAACTTTTGACCTTGGTCTTATTGCCCTGTGTGACAGGCATCCTCAAAATTGGAAAAGTCATTGAATCGTCAGGGCTGGCAGAATCACATTTGGCTCCCTGAATTTGTATTGGTCAACCTCCAGGGACTAAAAGAAGCTAGCCCTTTCTAGCCACCACTACCTTCTGCTAGCCTCCACACTGGTATCCAGGGCTGGAGATGGTTGCCCCATTCACCCAATTTCCATGCGAATTGGATAGAATGGGGAAGCAAGGTATAGTGTAAACTCAGTTATCTGACATTCTATTAACTAGCACCTTAGCACATGGCAAGTGAGGTGGTAATTGGGGCTTATAATGATGGCCTGGAGGCCTTGCAAAATCCTGAAGTGTCCTCTGAATTATCAAAGAGCGACTACATTACAGCCAGTTCCATTTTAGTGTTAAACACATTGTACCGTATTTGATTCTTTGGAAATTGGTGATTCCTTTGTGATCTCTATGATGATTCTGTATTAACCAGAATATTAGATTAACCAGAGCACTTTGTTTTGCCTGGCCTATATAACGGAAAGTATGCTGTTATTTGCTGTCTTTTAGCAGTCTGACTAACTTGAAGCTTTGGTCAAGGGCTACTTACTCTATTTGCCTCGAACCATTTCTTTCTTCTGCTGACCTTGCTTGGGTCTGGGGACTGTTGAGTTAATAGCTGGGCCTTGGGAGAAAGATGGTGGTATCTCACAGCTGCTTCCGAGGAGGAAGGTGTCAAATCTCCTGTAGTGTGAAACCAGGCCAATTTAGGATGTACTTTTGTTGTTAGCAGAGTTGAAGGGAAGAGTGGACAGAGAAAATGTCCTCTTGGCAAGGTGGCTGAGGAAGGCAGGAAAGGTATCATCCATCCTGGGGTGGTGGGGGAGGAGGGGGAAGCACTTGCCCAGCAGTGAGGAACAGCTACAACCCGGTGGAGGGAGGCGCCTGGGAGGAAGCTCCACCCCTGAACTCTTGGCAAGTCAGGAGGAGGTGGGGTCAATTTAAGGGAAGTGGGCGTGCCTGGGTGCATTTGGGCGTGACCCAACCAGACTCTCACAGATCACAGGAAAGGGACTCCTTCTTGCTTTGCTTTTCTTGAGACTTTTCTCTTGTGATGATTCTGCTTGGCCTGGGTGGCTCTGTCCCCAAGATTGGCGGTGCCACAAAAGGAGTATGTCCTCCCTTGCCCTGTCTGAGACCCCAATTGCCCTCTCCTAGCCCCTGATTTCCCAGGGACCCGTGGCCCTCTCCTGCCCTTCACAAAATACTTGGCACCTTATAAGAGCTAAGCAAGCGTTTTGGGTGTGAATTCAGGTAACACTGTAACGTGGATGAGTAAGGGTGTATGTTTTTAATACTTGATGTTGTCTGGTATATTGGACTCTGTAAAGCACATATGCGTGAAAGATCTTATTTGAGCCTCAAAACAGCCCTGTGAGGTCAGTAAGGGGAGAACAGTATCCCCATTTTATAGATGAGGAGACTGCACTGAAGGAACTTTCCCGAAGGGTACAGCTTATTACTGGCAGAGCCTGAACTTGAACCCAGACCTTCAAACTCCTAGTCCAGGGCATTCACTTCGACACCATGCTTTGTCCTTTGAAGAAGTACCTGACCATCCTCTGTACATCCCGTCCACAGGAAGCATCTGTAGCTCCTTTGCTGGCATGGCAGACAGTGACATGGGAAGCCAGGAAGTCTTCCCCACAGAAGAAGAAGAAGAGGTAACCCCCACCCCAGCTAAGCGTCGAAAGGTGAGAAAGACCCAACGGGACACCCAGTATCGCAGCCACCATGCCCAGGACAAGTCTCTGCTGAGCCAGGGTCGAAGGCACCTGTGGCGAGCCCGAGAAATGCCCTGGAGGACAGAGGCTGCCCGGCAAATGTGGGACACCAATGAGGAGGAGGAGGAAGAGGAGGAGGAGGGCCTGCTGAAGAGGAAGAAACGAAGACGGCAGAAGAGCCGAAAATATCAGACTGGGGAGTACCTGACGGAGCAAGAAGATGAGCAGCGGCGGAAAGGGAGAGCAGGTAAGGCTGGCCAGGGCTCTGCTGTCGCCGCAGCCTGTTTGGCTTCTGGGAACCCTCGGGCATCTCTACGCCAGCCAAAGGCTTCGGGACCCAGAGAAACCTGGTGCTATGATCTCCAGCTGCCAGAGGGGGTCACTCAACTCCAGCTCCCAGCCTTTGGCTTTGGGTTGACACTGAATGAGTTCGGATTGGCCTGCAGGTGAGCAGAGGACATGAAGGCCCAAGCCCTCCAGTTTCTTATAGAAGTCTGAACCTGTGGGCAAGGCCGCGGTGACATCCTTGGCATGGGACAACTGGATACCAGGGAGTTCTCTGGTTGGCTTGAGGGAGTCGAGTCTTTTGGGAGGACGGGTTCTCTCTCCTAGAATCTTGGGTTCAAGAAGACAGAGGGCATCGGCTGCCTTTCCTGGGATACTTGCAGCCTCTAAGCTAAAAAGAAGTACAGTGGGTTCTTCAAACCAACAGAAGAACTTCAAGTAGAAACGGGCACAGCATTGCTTTATCCGTTAAAGCCACAGTGATTATTCAGAGACGGAGTGAAGCTTTGAGGTGACCCAAAGTGGCATCATTTTTGTTGGACCTGAGTTAAGAAGGCAGGCAGCCCAAAGAGAAAACCAGGCTTTCTCTGATCACATCAAATGCTGTGATATACCATCCTGGAGGCACAGACTGTCACAAGACGCTAGTATCAGTATGTTCCACTGAGTACTGTTCAGGCCCATTCCTATAGTGGATTTCTAAATAAGCAAAAAGCACATCTCTGGGTTTTATAAGAACACCTCTGTCTCTCACTCTTGTTCTCTGACCTCTACCCTGGAAGCAGCAATTGATTGCCTCCTATAATGTATTCATCCTGAGCTGCCAGTAAACATCCGCTGTCTCCTTTTTAGCTAAAACTGAATAACCTCATATTGAGTGGGTAGTAGATTCCAGGTTTGCTATAATGCAAAGACGGCTTAACCTCATTTCCGGCTCTGTTTAAGTGGAGATATATATGATACCCATCTCTACGTTCAAGAGAGTAATTGAGCTAATTTTCATCAACTATGTGACAGAGTGGGAACAATTTTCTCTTTCTTCTGCTAGAGCAATAATAGATTGATCAGGAATAAGTTGTCAAGCTGTTGGCCTCAGCCACTTGTGTTAGGATGAAGAGGAGCTTTTGTGTATCACCTAATCTTCTCTAATGGCACCTGGTTTTCTAGCATGGAAGCTTCCTGTGGAACGTATTGGCGCTTGGAACCAGAAGGACCTTCAAGGTTGCCTGGTCCAGTTTGCCACCCAATGCAGAGATAGAGATCTCCACAGCATTCTTGACAGGTAGCCAGCCAGCCTTTTCATGAACACACCTCCAGTAATGCAGAGAACACCACCAATCAAGGCATCCTACTTGATTTGGGGGGAGCTTCAGTTGTTGGAACGTAGGTCATTCTTCCTCCATGGATGTGTCTAAGGGTTTTGCATTGAGGCAGCTGGATTTGGCACGTGGTCTGGTCACTTTCCTCCAGATCTGATGATGGCATCTTCGTGCAGGAATTTGGCAAAGGCCAAAATGAGGCAGGTTACACTTCTGTCTGAGCCTCCTGACTTTCTTTTCATCCTGGTTTTGGTTATGTCCCATCTTGACCCGCGGAGCAGGTAGGCAGAGCTACTTCCACTCACACACCTGCCACCTCCGCTGTCTGGTCCTTTGTAGGCTACTTATAAAGCCTTCACTTCTCTGTAATTGAATAAACACCTGAGCCTGCCCTGCCCTGGATAAACAAGGTGGGCTGTTTCTTTGCCTGTAGCATTGAACACTGTAATACGACTTCTTCATGTTTCCTGGAGTCCTCACAAGGCATGGTTCTGTTCCTTCCTCTTTTGTCTCAGCCCAAATGTGTTGCATCAAAAGCCCGAGTTTAGAACATTCTGATTGGAAGTGCTATTAGAGACCGTGTAGTACTGCAATTCCTGGACAGGCTATGGGGCCCCACTAGTGGGCTGAGGCTAGTTGGGAGAAAGGGGTGGCATGACAGCTGGCCTTCCAGGAACTGTGCATAAGCTGCAGCCAACTCCTCATGCTGGAATGATGGCTCCCACATCTGGATCTGCCTTTGGCAATGTCACATGTGAGAGCCCATGTCAGGGTTGGGGGAGGTGAGTTGAGAACTCTTCAATCTCAGTCCCTTCATTTCACTAATTGCTAGGCATGGTGTTCATTTCGTGGGGAGGAAAACACACGGGCATGGGTCCACCTCAAGAGCTTGTGCTTAAATAACAGAATAATGATGCCTTACTTGTTATAACACTTTTTGAAAGGGATTTTGCATGTATTACCTTATTTCATTCTCATACCACTCTTGTGATGTAGATTATATTCTCCCCATTTTACAGATATGGCAACTGCGGCTCAGAGCAATTAGGACTTGAGCCCAGCCAATCACACAATTGATGGCCAAGCCAAGCAGCACTAATCTTGAGAGACGAGGCTAAACACACAATCAGTCGCCCCTACACACAGGGTTAGGACGGACCCTGTGGGATGAAGCTCTTGATAATGGAGTTCCCAACAGGCCTTTTTGAAATTAGAATGTGCTTTGTTCAGCAAGCTGTGGCTAAATTAGAGATGTTGCTGGTGTGTTCTAGTGACACCAGTGACTTGATTTTCACCCAGAAAGGGCAGCAGGTTTCTGCCCTTGACTGCCAGCTAAGTAGGCTCATGGTACCTTCTAGTTTCAGGGAGTTCCTGTAGCTTTGATTTTTGTGTCCTCGGAGAGTGACAAATGGGACAGTCAGGTGAGTAGAGCTGAGGCCATGAAGGCAGCCTTCTACCTTTTCCTCCCTGTTCCCCATGTACTTGATACTTAATGTCAGCAGGACCGCCAGATTTGCTTTCATATGGGACTGGAGAAAGAGACAAAGGGAATGGGGAAAAAAGTGAAAAGAAATTCTGATTTGCTCTGGGTAAAATCCTGTTAAAATTACCCTCATCTTAGGGCTAGCCAGATGGGCCGCCCCCTGCTGGCAGGGCTGGGAGCTGTCTCCTGCTTGTAGAGGAGGGACTTCGATGTTGAGGTATGGTATGTTCATTCAAGAGGCATTTAGTGGAATAGTCAGCACTGCACTGGATATCGATAGCTGATAGTTATACAACTTTGCACTGCAGTTCTAATCCCCAAAGTCCTCTGATTCATCTTAGAGGAAGGCATTGCTTTTCTGTGTTCCATTTCTTTGACGTCCGTTCTTTTCCTGTTTCTTGCCTTCAGATTTAAAGGCCCGTAAGCAGAAGACTTCCTCCTCCCAAAGTTTGGAGCACCGCCTCAGGAACAGGAACCTTCTCTTGCCCAACAAAGCCCAGGGGATCTCGGATTCACCAAATGGTTTCCTCCCAAATAACCTGGAGGAGCCAGCCTGCCTTGAAAATTCAGAAAAGCCATCAGGAAAACGAAAGTGCAAGACCAAGCACATGGCAACCGTCTCAGAAGAGGTAAAGGTGTGTAGCCATCAAGGGGTATTGTATAAGGTGTGTGTGGGGGAGGTGGGCAGAGGAGGCAGGAGGGAGGGAGGGATGGGGGGATATGGGGAGGATCAAATTAACCCATATTTAGTAAGGCATTCTCAAACTAGTTCTCGAAGGGTTGGGGGTGGATTTGAAGAATGGGAACTAAAGTTATAGTTAACTATAAGTTCTGGCCCATGATGACTTTTCCTCTACAATCTTTAGATCTTCTTTGAGTTAAGGAAGAATTAAAGAATATGGCAGGATGTTAGCCTGAGTAGCTTGTTAACATCCAATCAAGAAGCTTTTGTCTGGGTTTAACTTACTGGAAACCAATCATGAGACATTCTGAGTCAATCAAGGTAGAAAACAACTTGTAGGAGGAAGGATTGTAAGGTCCAGACAAAGGTTGATTGAGGGTGAGGCTGAAGGAATTCCACTGGGGCCCAGATTCTAGCTACTTCTCCCTTCCCCTGCTCCCCAGTTCGTTAGCTTCTCAGGGAAGCGTAGGAGGCAGTGAGTGGGCAGTTACCAATCAATGGCCAGGCAAGCATTCCTAAAACCCTCATCCCAAATCAACATCTCTTTTGGGTCTGATGTTCATGCCATTGGTGTTAGGTTGCATGTTGTAACCTTAGAAAAAATCAGTCCTCAACCTGGGTGAACTTTACATTTGAGAGAAGTGAGGGTCCAGGTTCAAATGTATACTCATAATATGTATTTGTCATTGACAGCCAAAAACAAAAGCCCATCTTCAGCTTGTTTTGGTGGTCGTGATTCTTCTTTTTTTTTCTCTCTCTCACTCTTTTTTGAGAGAGAGTCATGCGCTGTCGCCCAGGTTGGAGTGCAGTGGCATGATCTCGGCTCACTGCAACCTCCGCCTCCCGGGTTCAAGCGATTCTCGTGCCCCAGCCTTGTGAGTAGCTGGGATTACAGGCGCCCGCCACCACGCCCAGCTATTTTTTGTATTTTTAGTACAAAAATGCAAAAAATCACCATGTTGGCCAGGCTGATCTCGAACTCCTGAGCTCGAGTGATCCACCTGACTTGGCCTCCCAAAGTGCTGGAATTACAGGCGTGAGCCATCACGCCTAGCGCTTTGGTGGTCATGATTCTTACTGGGATCCCCGAATGGCACTGGCAAGAGGTGGGAGCCCCAGGTGCTCGTCTCCCCTCCTTTCCCCTTCCCCCTCCCAGAACCTCTTTCCAGCTCAGACAAGACTCAAGCTTATTTCCTCATCTTGAAGAATGGAGCTGCTGCTTCTTGCCCTTTCTGTCTCACAAGGGTGCTTGGGGGAACAAAGGAAGCAATGTCTGTGACAGGCTTTGATAACCATAAAGTACTCTCCGAGGGTTGCTGTGCATCATTGTGCTTCGGGCGGAAGCAAGAATGAGGGAATAGAAGCATGGCATGGCAGGGTAGCAACGTTCATTCCCTTGACCCCCCAGAGTGGGAGGACAGGGGCCCAGGGAAAGAGCAGGGAACTCTGGTCTGTGCCAAGCAGTTCATTCACATTATCGCTCTTAATTCCCACAGTGGCACTTGGGAGGTAGGCACCTTTATTATACTCATTTTGTAGTGAGGAAACTGAGGCTCAAGGAGGTTAAGGGACTGGTGTGAGGTTACTGGGTTTCCTGAGTGATGCAGTTGGGATGTGAAATAGGCCTGTCTGCCTCTGGAGCCCTGGCTCGTTCCATATGTCTCTCAGGCTCTGAATGGGTGGCTTCTGTTTGTATCCGGGAGACACTGGGGGAGGGGGGCAGTTGGACAGAAAATGCCGCCACCACAAGCAGCACTGGGAAAAGGTGGGCGTCACAGGCTCCTGCTTCCCCTCCCCTTCCCCCGTTCCTCCCCAGACACTCAGATGGATGGCCCCAGCCCACACAAAGGTAACCAGCGCCCAAGATTCAGCAGCACACTCACATGCTTCTGTCTGGTTATTCTGCCTGGCAGTGTGTCTGCTGCAGTGTTCTCCTGGAGAGGTTTTTGCCCCTCCCCATGACCTTCCTTTCTCCCTCCCACCTTCCTTTCTCTCCCAGCCACCACCACCTGCTCCGGTTGCCCCCATGGCATGGGGCTTTGTAGCAGGAAGCAAGGGTAGGGGAGGGCTCCTGCAACACTAAAAGCGGGGCATTGGCCAAGGGCTTCTTCCCACAGGGGCTCAGAGCCAGGGGTAAGGAGGGGGGGAGGGGTCCCCCCACTTGTTCTTGCTCCTCCCCCTCCCAGGCAACTTGCCTCGCTGCTGCTTTCTGGCAGCTTTGGCCCCCAGAAAGGAGAGTCACCCTTTGGTTCCTGGCTTGGCTTAGCGAAACCCTGGTACTTTACCCAGCATCCTCCAGTCCTGCCATTGTACACTCTATCCTCCTGGAGATAAAGCAGCATTGTACCCTCATAGCTAGTGCCTTCCTGCTAAGGCTTGTACCTCTCTGCCCTTTCAGGATGGGGACTGATCATGGCTTCTCGCTGTCTTGGGATTAACCAGAGGAAACAAATGCCCTGAGCCCTCATCTTCTCTTCTCTACTGCTCCTTCCCTGACTCAATATCTTTTTAGGCAACTGTTCTGGCCGTCCAGGGCTCTGTATACAGCTGGCTTGAAACAGGTCAACAAATATTTGTTGTAATAATGTGGCCAGGTATGGTGGCTCACGCCTGTAATCCCAGCACTTTGGGAGGCTGAAGCAGGTGGATCACTTGAGATCAGGAGTTTGAGAGCAGCTTGGGCAACATGGTGAAACCTTGTCTCTACTAAAAGTACAAAAATTAACCGGGCGTGGTGGTGGGTGCCTTTAGTCCCAGCTACTTGGGAGGCTGAGGCAGGAGAATTGCTTGAAGGCAGTGAGCCGAGATCGTGCCATTACACTCCAGCCTGGGTGACAGAGCGAGACTCTGTCTCAAAAAATAAATAAATAATAATAATAATGTGTCCAGCCCTGAGTTAAGTGCTGTAAGGAACAGAAAAATGATGACAATATGAACCCTGTCCCCAAGGAGCTTAAAATCTAGCAGGAGAGGTGAGACTTATGCATGAAACTGGATGGAAAGAAGAAAGTGAGGCATCAGATTACGTGGTTCAGACTTGGTATTCTGGCTACACAGAGGAAGAGGGCCTAGAGTGTTGTGGAATATGGTAGAAGACAGAGGATTGAAGTGAGACCTTGATGTTCTGAGGGGTTTGGATAAGTCAGAAATACTAGTTATCTATTGGGGTATAACAAATGACTCACAACTTAGCAGCTTTACACAACAATAAGCATATGTTATCTCACACAGTTTCTTGGGGTCAGGAATTCAGGGGCTTAGCTAGACCTGGCTTGGGGTCTCTCGTGAGGTTACAGTCAGGTGTCAGCCAGGGCAGTATTCCTCTGAGGGCATGACTGGAGGATCTACTGCTGGGGTAGCTTGCTCGAATGGCTGGCATATTGATGCTGGTTGTTGGCAGGAGGCCTCCTCTCCCTGCCCCATGGATCTCTCCAACGGGCTGCTCAAGGGTCCCCAGGACACGGCAGCTGGCTTTCCCCACAGCGAGTGATCCAAAAGACAGCAAGGCAGAAACCACAGTGTCTTTTAGACCCTAGCCTCAGAAGGCACCTACTGTCATTTCTGCAGTCTCCTGTTGGTTACACGGGTCAGCCCTACTTACTGTAGGAGGAGGGTACATAAGAGCATGAAGATCAGGGGATCATTGGGGCCATCTTAGCGGCTGACTCCCACAGTCTACCCTCTGGCCTTCCCCAGTGATTCCTGTCTCTCCCACATGCAAAGTATGCCACCTCTCCCACTGCCCCCCAAAGCTTCATCCAATTATAGCATCAACTCCAGGTTGAGAATCTCTTTTATTTATTTATTAATTATTATTTTTTGAGGTGGAGTTTCGCTCTTGTTGCCCAGGCTGGAATGCAATGGCTCTATCTGGGCTCACTGCAACCTCCGCCTCCCAGGTTCAAGTAATTCTCCTGCCTTAGTCTCCGGAATAGCTGGGATTACAGGTACCTGCCACCACTCCCGACTAATTTTTTGTACTTTTAGTAGAGATGGGGTTTCACCATGTTGGCCAGGCTAGACTCGAACTCCTGACATCAGGTTATCCAACCGCTTCAACCTCCCAAATTGCTGGAATTACAGGTGTGAGCCACCATGCCTGGCATTTTTTTCTTTCTTTTCTTTTCTTTCTTTTTTTTGAAACAGAGTCTTACTCCGTCACCCAGGCTGGAGTGCAGTGCTGCAGTCTTGGCTTACTGCAACCTCTCCCTCCCGGGCTGAAGCGATTCTCATGCTTCAGCCTCCCGAGTAGCTGGGACTACAGGCGTGCACCACCACACCCAGCTCATTTTTTGTATTTTTAGTAGAGACTGAGTTTCACTGTGTTGACCAGGCTGGTCTTGAACTCCTGCCCTCAACTGATCTGCCTGCCTTAGCCTCCCAAACTGCTGGGATTACAGGCATGAGCCACCACTCCCAGCCTCTCCTAGTGTTTTGTGAGCACCTACCCTGTTCCCTGTTCATTATCTCAGAGACCCTGCAAGGAAGAAAATGGGGCTCGGAGAGGGAGGGCCTTGCCCCAGATCTTGTAGCTAGGGGATGGCAGAGACAAGGTTCAAACCCAGGTCTGCGTTAGATCTTTCTGCCACCCCAGGGGGGTCTGAGTATGATATGGGGACACAGTGTGATGGAAGATGGGAACATTCTGTGAGGGCTGGATGTGGAAGGAAGGTTTTTTGCTACAAGTGTGAAGCTTTAGCAGCTGTGACTAGTCAAAGATAGCTGGCCTGGCATGGTGGCTCATGCCTGTAATCCCAGCACTTTGGGAGGCCAAGGCAGGCGGATCACTTGCAGTCAGGAGTTCGAGACCAGCCTGGCCAATATGGCGAAACCCCGTCTCTACTAAAAATGCAAAAATTAGCTGGGCGTGGTGGCAGATGCCTGTAATCCCAGCTACTCAGGAGGCTCAGGGAGGAGAATCCCTTGAACCTGGGAGGCAGAGGTTGCAGTGAACAGAGATCACACCACTGCACTCCAGCCTCAGTGACAAAGTGAGACTCGGTCTCAAAAAAAAGATAGCTGTCTCATTTCTCTTCACTCTCAGAGTTTGCTTCTGCCTATTTACAGACAGGACTTGTAAAAGCCTCAATAAATGGTGATTGAGGCAGGTAAAGAAGGCATGCAGAGTCTTGAGAGAAGCTGGGATATCCCCTCAATCTCTGATTTACAATTCCCGTGGCATTCCTTGGTTTATGGGGTTGAGCATTTGAGCCTCTTCATATCTCCCCACCGGCTAGAAACTCACGGGAACCTGTGTTGATCCTGGAGAGACTTCACATGGTTAGCGCCTGGCCCAGCCTCTGGCCTCAAACCTGACAGTAGTCTCGGCCATTTGGGGTAGTGTAAGCAAAGTACAGCATGGACACAGATAAGGTGAGATGGCCTTGGCCGCTGAAGGCAGTGATGACCCTGGTGGATGGATAAGCTGCCTGGCCTGACCTGACCTAGGACTGCATCTCTGCTTTCCAGGGCAAAGGTCGCTGGAGCCAGCAGAAGACACGATCTCCCAAATCTCCCACCCCAGTGAAACCCACAGAACCATGTACACCCTCTAAGTCCCGAAGTGCCAGCTCAGAGGAGGCCTCGGAGTCACCTACAGCCCGGCAGATCCCCCCAGAGGCACGTCGGCTCATAGTGAACAAAAATGCTGGTGAGACCCTCCTGCAGAGGGCGGCACGTCTTGGCTATAAGGTAAGGGAATTCTCCACCGACCACAGGGCGCCGTTGGTCTGAGCATCTATGAAGAAGCTTTTCTCCATGGGCTCTTCTGGTGCTTGAACCCAGGCTGGCCTCCCTCTACACCCCAGATTGCCCTGGGACTGCCTTGCCCCTCATCACTCGGATCTCAGTGTGTGAGAATGCAAACTTGTTTGAATGTCAATTTGGGATAAATGCAATTGAAACGGTATCATGCAGTATATTCCTAGACCAGGAACGCAATTTTTGGATATCCACGTTGTCTTGAATTTCTCTGTATGGTGGTTTCCCAACTCAGAAAGGAACAAGGGGTGATTTATTGCTCACTCTTCATCTCCTCCTCCAGCTTCCCCTCATTTCTGCCTCTCAGAGGGGCCAGGATCATGTTTGAGGGGCGAGGCTGAGCTAACCCCACCTTATACTACTTCCCTATAGATTAGAAAAAAGGCAAGAAAGGAAGCTGGCATTTATTGAGCACTTCTTTTGTCACGTTAAGAGCCTGATTACTTTATATTATTTAATCTTCACAGTAAGCCGAGGGAGTAGATTTATTATCCCCATTTTATAGGTGAGAAAATCAAGGCTTTGCAGTGTTCAATGATATGTCCAAGATCACTCAACTACTACGTATATGAGTCTGAATTCAAACCAAGGTCTTTTGATTCCCAAGTGCTGGGGTAGGTGGAAGACTGACTCATTCACCATAATTCAGTTACACCTTGGATGTTTCCATTGTTCCCCACTTTTTGTTGAGTGTGTATCTTTACCTACCATATGGATTATTTCCTCAGGGTTTGCTCCTAGCAGTGGAGTTGCTGGGTTAGTTACAGAGTGTGCCTTTGGTTTTAAGGCTTTCCATCCCTATACCTGACTTGTTTCACACCAGCCACACTCCCAGCCAGACTGGTCAGCCCTGGGGAGCTGACGTGACAGTGTCTCACTGGCAAGCAGCCCATCTTTCATAAGCACCTAGTGTGGGTGCCTGGATAGCTGCCAAGGGAGACCTAAAACAAAAATGAAGACCAATCCTTGCCGTCAAGGTTAATTTAATTGTCTTGTACCCTGGGCAAAACCAGCAAACAGGAAACCATCGGAGGGGCCAATGGGACAGGGCTGGAGCACTAAGGCAGCCTGTCAGGGAGGGTGGAAGGAGCCCTCTTAGGCCTTGGGGAAAAGGCAAACATCTGCACTGGTGAGGAGGGTGGGAAGCCTTATGCTTTCTCCCAGGTAAAGGGGCTTGACAGTTTCTATATACAGGCAGCAGCACCCCCGACACAGGCTGCACACACAGTCACTCTAGCCAGCTAGCCTGTGAGCTGTCAGGCAGAAAGGTGGAGTAGCCCATCTCCCCAGTGCCCCAGAGAGGACTGGCAGTGGTGTAGCTGTGGGGCCGTTGTTTGGAAAGCCAGGCAGCCATTAATGCTGCCAGCCTCTCCCCTCCTCACCTCGTTCACCCAGCTTCAGCCCATGCTAGCTAGGGTGCTGCAAGTCCCTGGGGTCCCACCTGTAGTCCTTTCATCATCTCAACCCAAGGAAGGCAGTCATTAAAGTGTGGATGAATGGCAGTATTGGATTATCCTTTTTTTTTTTTTTTTCTGAGATGGAGTCTTGCTCTGTCACCTAGGCTGGTGTGCAATGGCGCGATCTCGGCTCACTGCAACCTCCACCTCCTGGGTTCAAGGGATTCTCCTGCCTCAGCCTCCTGAGTAGTTGGGATTACAGGCACCTGCCATCACACCAGGCTAATTTTTGTATTTTTAGTAGAGAGGGGGTTTCGCCATGTTAGCTAGGCTGGTCTCAAACTCCTGACCTCAGGTGATCTGCCCGCCTCGGCCTCCCAAAGTGCTGGGATTACAGGCATGAGCCACTGCACCTAGCCTGTTGGATTACCCTGATTTGAGGGGAGGGCTAGAACTGACTGTCCTGGCTTGAACACTGGTCCTGCCGAGACCCGCATCCAGGGATAGTCCTTAAAACAATTGTCTTCCTTATTCTTGAATTGCCACCAGAAACTGTGCTGTCCACCACATCTCATTTCCCTGGTCTGGGGCTGGCTTGCCAGGCTCAGGGAGTCGAGATCTGAGTGCTTGAGCTCTGGGTGGGCAGGTCAGCCTCTCTGAGGACCTCACCTCAAATACTACCACCCAGATGAGTGTCCTTGGCCATAAAAAAATGTCTTTCCAGGCCAGGCACGGTGGCCCACGCCTGTAATCCTAGCACTTTGGGAGGCCAAGGTGGGCGGATCACCTGAGGTCAGGAGCTCAAGACCAGCCTGGCCAACATAGTAAAACCCCGTCTCTATTAAAAATACAAAAATTAGCCAGGCATGGTGGTGTGCGCCTGTAGTCCCAGCTACTTGGGAGGCTGAGGCAGGAGAATCACTCGAACCCAGGAGGCAGAGTCTGCAGTGAGCGGAGATCGCACCACTGCACTCCAACCTGGGCAACAGAGTGAGACTCTGTCTCGGAAAAAAAAAAAAAAAAAAAAAAAAGAAGTCTCTCTGCTGCCAAGGAAACAGCCCAGAGCTGGGGTGCTGGCAGTAGCGGCTCAGGACTGATGTTGTTAATGAAAGATTTTGAGGTGTGTCCCTGCTATAAAGAGCAGGCTCTGAGACTCCTCAGATATTTGGGGAGCTTTGAGTCTCAGGGTTCTATAAGTTCAAGAATTAGCCCTCTCTTTGCTCATGGAGTTGTCCCTGTCCCCACAGGATGTTGTTCTCTACTGCCTCCAGAAAGACAGTGAGGACGTGAATCACCGTGACAATGCTGGCTACACAGCCCTGCATGAGGCTTGTTCCCGGGGTTGGACCGACATCTTGAACATCCTGCTGGAGCACGGGGCCAACGTGAACTGCAGTGCGCAGGACGGCACGAGGCAAGAGGGCTACATCTCCCCCGAGTCCTGCCCTCACTCCCAGCTCAGCCTCTCTCTCAAAAGACCTTGCCTGCTGCTGGCAGGGCATGGTGGCTCACGCCTGTAATCCCAGCACTTTGGGAGGCCAAGGCGGGCAGATCATGAGGTCTGCAGTTCAAGACCAGCCTGGCCAACATAGTGAAATCCCATCTTTACTAAAAATACAAAAATTAGTTGGGTGTGGTGGCACGCGCCTGTAGTCCCAGCTACTCAGGAGGCTGAGGCAGGAGAATTGCTTGAACCCAGGAGGCGGAGGTTACAGTGAGCCGAGACCACACCATTGCACTCCAGCCTAGGTGACAGAGTGAGACTCCGTCTCAAAAAAAATAAAAAATAAAAAGTAAAAAAATAAAGACCTTGCCTCAACCTGAACCTTCGTAGCACACCAGACTGCGAGTTGCAGAGAGGCCTTGACAGGAGGAGTTTTGGAAAGACTTCTATAGGCTCGAGAGGGAACCAGTTTAGGGCAGGAGCCAGTGAGTTAGTTCCCAGATGGCCAGACCACATCAGTTACTAAGGGGAGGCTGCGGTTGTCTAGGGATCATCGCATCATGTGCAGCTGTCACCAGGAAGACCACTCGGCCTTCCCTCAACTCATCCTGGTGGGGGACCTGTCTCAGACAGAATAGGAACTGGGAGGTTGACCTGAGGGTAATATCTAGATTTGATTTTTAAAATTTGATCTCTAGACACTGTAAGAAAAATATACCTGCTGTGTCTTGGAGAAATTGTACCCATTCTCCTCTGTTCTACCAGAGAGCCTACTTCCTGGGCAACTTAGAGACAGGAGCTGCAGATGCAGGAGGGGGCTCCACTTGGATTCTGCCTGGCGTGTGGAACCATTCTGCTCCTCTCTGCTCTCAGGGAGTCACCCAGGGCCTGCAGTTCGTATCCCTCTACAGCTGCCCCCCACCCCCTTTTTTTTTTTTTTTTTTTGAGATAGAGTCTCACTCTGTTGCCCCGGCTGGTATGCAGTGGCACAATCTTGGCTCACTGCAACCTCTGCCTCCCGGGTTCAAGGGATTCTCCTGCCTCAGCCTTCCAAGTAGCTGGGACTATGGGTGCCCGCCGTGACGCCTGGCTAATTTTTGTATTTTTAATAGAAATGGGGTTTCACCATTTTGGCCAGGCTGGTCTCAAACTCTTGACCTCAAGTGATCCACCCCGCTTTGGCCTCCCGAAGTGCTGGGATGACAGGCGTGAGCCACCGCGCCCGGCTCCCTGCAGCTGCCTGAACTCTATTGTAGGTCAAGGACCCATTCTCTAGTGAACTCCACAACTACCAATAGAGCTCCACTGTGCCATGGGAACTGTCCCAAGATGTCGGGGGAACGCCAGAGAGAGAGTAATGGCAGGGAGGAAAAGGGGGTGCAGAGAGAGGAGGAATTGGGGAGATGGTAGTGGAGAGTGGTAAGGCTACAGGTGGTTCCCGTGTCCTAAGTCTTAAACCATATTACACCAAGGTTACCTGGGGTCAGCTCAGTGTTTTCCCCTGGTGCGGTAGCCTTAAGTCTAGACACCCCAGTTCCCACTTGGGCCCTGTTATCCTCATCCTGTATCACCTCCATAGGCCAGTTCATGACGCGGTGGTCAACGACAACCTGGAGACCATCTGGCTCCTACTGTCCTATGGGGCCGATCCCACACTGGCTACCTACTCGGGTCAGACAGCCATGAAGCTGGCCAGCAGCGACACCATGAAGCGCTTTCTCAGTGGTAAGTGTGGTCCAGACTTGACACTGTTGTCCTTGGGGCCAGCCTCTGATTCCTGAACTTGTGAGGACATCCTCTTCATCTCCTTCCACCTTGAACAGCTCCCATGAGGGCCATCTGCACTCTTCACCTGCTTTCCTTCAAAGATCTCAAGAATCTCAGTTTGCTTGAAAAAGTCCAAAGGCCACTTCCTCTTATCCCCTTACTGCAAGTGTGTGCATCCTCTTCAGGGCCCTGGGAGCCCACAGGGAACTATTTTGTAGATAGGGATCTAGGGTGGGCCTCTGTGTGAGGGCAGCAGCCCCACTAGCAGACCTAGCTGGGGGACAGAATGTGTTGACCTGTGCTTTGAATGGGATGTCAGTTGCAACGAAGTGATACTTAGCATTTTGCTTATGTGTTTGCAATTTCTTGCTTGTGATCAAAGTAGAACCCCTGGGATGCTTCCCGAAGCTTCATTCTTTACAGCCCTTGCCTGTGGGAACTGTGGTGTTGCCTCTGCATCCCAGGGTCCCCCTTTCTTCCATTCCTTTCTTTTCCTCCCTCACCTGCCCCTTCTGGAAAGTGTCTGGTGTTGAGGCCCATGGCAAGGACCACAAGCCAACATGCATTTATTTTCTCATTAGTGGATAGCAGCTGTTTGTCTGCAGTTAGATAGCTCTACTGAGTTGGGCAGGGGGAGGAGGGAAGGAGGGGAGACTAGCTTGGGCATGCTCAGTAGGAATCTCCTCAGACTTGACCTCTGAATAAAGGAACCCCGCCTCTTATTGACATCACAGTTTGGCCCTTGCTCTAACAGTGACTTCTTCAGACTGCCTGAGCTGCAGAGCAGCTGGGAGTTTATCTCTGAACCTCCTTGGAGGCTGCAGTGTTTGTATTATGGTTAGAACCCCTCTCTGGCCAGGAGCCAACAGGACTAAGGATTGGCCCAAGGCTGCTCCCTCTTCTCACCCAGGCTTTGGCCCTAGTTAGTCCCGAACCACTACACCCCCAGATATATGGTTCCAGGCTCCCAACCAGGGGCTCATTTGTTTATCCGACAAAGGTTAAGTAGTTGATGATGGAGGAAGAAACAGAGGACCTAACTAAAGGCTCTTATGGAAGGCGAGGACTAGATAGGGGGTGAGGGGGACTAATGGGAGGCTGTTGTGGGAGATCTTGACTCCTGCTCAGCCAGCCTCCACCCACGTCTCAGTTGAGCTGACTAAACCTTGGAGCACAGGCCTCAGGCCTATACAGCCTGACTAGCCTCTCCCAGGCCGGGGACAGGATGGCTGCCTTGTCTGTTTTCCCTCCCTCCAGCTCTGGGTTCCCAAGCCCCTGTCCTTGAGAGGCAGAGCAGCCTTGGAATGTTCATTCAGTCATTTGTCCTGGGCCAGTGGTGACTTGCTCCCCTTAGCTGAACCATCCCTAGGGGTGCAGGGCTCGGGGCAAGCCACCATTGGTGGCTCCCTCCCACATGCTGTGCACACATGCACTCTCTCTTAGACACATACACGTGCTATCTGCACTCCACTGGATTCCCAGGAAAATCTGAGACCAGCAAGCATCCAGACATCTTGATATGACAAAGGCACCACACACAGCTCTGTCTTTGAGAAACTGGTCTAGTCCCGAGGCCTCCTTAGGCTAGAAACTGCTGTCCTGAGGCTCTCGGGGCTCCTAGATCTAAATAACACTCTGACTACCTTAGTAAGCAGATGAACTCTTTGCTTCCCCAATCCCTTCTCCAAAACCCCAAAGGAGTTGGAATGTGGAGACCATTTTAAGTAGTTAAAAAATGAGAAATAGGCTGGGTGCAGTGGCTTATGCCTGTGGTCCCAGCACTTTGGGAGGCTGAGGTGGGAGAATTGCTTGAGGCCAGGAGTTTGAGACCAGCCTGGGCAACATACAGAGACCTTGTCTCTGCAAAAAAAAAAAAAAAAATTAAAAAATTAGCCAGGTATGGTGACTGCACTCCAGCCTGGGCAACAGAGTGAGACAGTGTCTAAAAAAAAAAAAGAGAGAGAGAGAGAGAAATAAACATGTTTCTCTTATCTTTCTGTCTCCTCATCCCAACTACTAGCTATCTTTTGGTTTTGTTTTGTTTTTGGAGATGGAGTCTTGCTCTGTCTCCCAGGCTGGAATGCAGTGGCGTGATCTTGGCTCACTGCAACCTCCACCTCCTGGGTTAAGCGATTCTCGTTCCTCAGCCTCCTGAGTAGCTGGGATTACAGGCATTTGCCACCATGACTGGCTAATTTTTGAATTTTTAGTAGAGACAGGGTTTTGCCGTGTTGGCCAGGCTGGTCTTGAACTTCTGCTAGCCAGCTTTTTGACACCTCCTGAAACTAACTTGAATGCCAGTCTATGTTGCAGAATTCAAAGAAGACTTTTTTTTTTTTTTTTTTTTTTTTTTTTTTGAGATGGAGTCTCCCTGTGTTGCCCAGGCTGGAGTGCAGTGATGCAATCTCAGCTCACTGCAACCTCCGCCTCCTGGGTTCACGCCATTTTCCTACCTCAGCCTCCCAAGTACCTGGGACTACAGGCGCCCGCCACCACGACCGGCTAATTTTTTTGTATTTTTAATAGAGACGAGGTTTCACCGTGTTAGCCAGGATGGTCTCGATCTCCTGACCTCGTGATCTGCCCGCCTCGGCCTCCCAAAGTGCTGGGATTATAGGCGTGAGCCACCGCGCCCAACCCCAGAGGAGACTTTCCTTAACTCTAGTATTTCAGATATGTGGGGGGTGTGTGTGTTTGTATGTATATGTGTCTATATATATTTGAGACAGAGTCTTGCTGTGTTGCCAAGGCTAGAGACTCCAGCACTTCCTAACTTGTCCTGGCTGAGCACCTTTATTTAGATTTGTTAAAAATTACTAGAGACAGGGTCTCGCTGTATCACCCAGGCTGGAGTGCAGTGGCACGATCATAGCTCAGTGCAGTTTCAAACTCCTGGGCTCAAGCAATCCTCCTGCCTCAGCCTCCCAAGTGGCTAGGACCACAGGTGTGTGCCACCAGTCCCAACTAATTTTGTATTTTATCTTTTTGTCGAGATACGGGATGTTGCTATGTTGCCCAGGCTGGTCTGGAACTCCTGGGCTCAAGCCATCCTCCCTCCCGCCTTGGCCTCCCAAAGTGCTGGGATTACAAGTGTGAGCCACCACGCCCAATCTTCATTTAGACCTTTTGCTCAATTTATGGGCATGGAACTGGCTTAATAATGGGAATCAGGAGCCAATGGGTTGCTATAAAGTACACCAGCTCTTTTCCATGCAAAGGCAGCCTGGGACCTTGGCCTACCACCCCAGGGAGGCAGGCACTGGTGGGAGTCAGCAGGCTCTCAAGAAGCAGGGGCACTTAGGCCCAAAGACTGTTTGTAGGTTGTGTGAGAGGACAACACTCAGGGACTTTTTTAAAAATTGAGGTAAAATTTACCTAGCATAATCATTTTAAAGTGCACAATTCAGGCCGGGTGTGGTGGCTCACGCCTGTAATCCCAGCACTTTGGGAGGCCAAGGCGGGTGGATCACTTGAGGTCAGAAATTGGAGACCAGCCTGACCAACATGGTGAAACCCCGTCTCTACTAAAAATACAAAAGTTAGCTGGACCGTGGTGGTGCACGCCTGTAATCCCAGCTACTCGGGAGGCTGAGGCAGGAGAATTGCTTGAACGCAGGAGGTAGAGTTTGCAATGAGCCGAGATCACACCACTGCACTCCAGCCTGGGTGACAGAGCGAGACTCCGTTTCAAAAAATAATTAATTAAAAAAAAAATAAAGTGAACAATTCAGTGGGATTTAGTACTTTTTTTTTTTTTTTTTTCTGAGACAAATCTCACTGTTACCCTGGCTGGAGTGCAGTGGTATGATCTCAGATCACTGCAACCTCTGCCTCCCAGGGTCAAGTGATTCTCCTGCCTCAGCCTCCTGAGTAGCTACGACTATAGGTGTGCGCCACCATGCCTGGCTAATTTTATATTTTTAGTAGAGGTAGGTTTCACTGTATTGGCCAGGCTGGTCTCCAACTCCTGACCTCAAGTGATCCATCCGCCTTGACCTCCCAAGGTGCTGGGATTACAGGCGTGAGCTACAGCTCCCGGCCCATTTAGTATATTCCTAATGTTGTGCAGCCAACCTCGGGCTGTTTGGATGCCTTGGACTGAGTGTTTGGCTCTCATTTTTCATGTCTGTGTGCCTCCCTGCCAAATCTCCAGGAACCACTGGGTAGGCTGGTAGGGTGGCTGCAGGGAGCACCCGAGCATGGAGACTGGAGGCTGGGGAAACTTTTTCCTCCACTGTTCTACCTCCTCAGCCCCTACACCTAGATACATTTACATGGACTTCTGATGTATGTATGTATGTATTTATTTATTTCTGAGATGGAGTCTTGCTCTGTCACCAGGCTGGAGTGCAATGGCACAATCTTGGCTCACTGCAACCTCCGCCTCCTAGGTTCAACTGATTGTCCTGCCTCAGCCTCCCAACTAGCTGGGATTACAGGCACCCACCATCATGCCCAACTAATTTGTTGTATTTTTAGTAGAGATGGGGTTTCACCATGTTGGCCAGGATGGTCTTGATCTCTTGACCCTCGTGATATACCCGCCTCAGCCTCCCAAAGTGCTGGGATTACAGGCGTGAGCCACCATGCTCGCCCTAATTTTAATTTTTTTACTTTGCTATCTGGCCGAGGTATTTAAAATGCTTTTGGCTTTTTGTCCCCAAGCATTTGCTTGACTAGACCCTCTGTCGATTAATTGTCTTCATCCTCCCCTAGTGGAGTCCAACTGGGCAGAAAATGAAGAAGAATCCCTTTAGGGTGCACAGGGCTCTATTTTTGGTGGGAGGAAAAGGTGAGCATTAGCGTCAGGATTATGCCTCATATAGCACTTCCCTGGCTGTGTGCAAAGGCCCCTGTTCTGGAAACGTTGTCGGGGGAATCAAATCCTTTCATTTTTTCTTTTTTCTTTTCTTTTCTTTTCTTTTTTTTGTTTTTTGAGATGGAGTCTCGATCTTGTTGCCCAGGCTGGAGTGCAATGGCGTGATCTTGGCTCACTGCAACCTCCACCTCCTGGGTTCAAGCGATTCTCCTGCCTCAGTCTCCCAAGTAGCTGGGATTACAGACGCCCACCACCATGCACGGCTAACTTTGTTTTTTCAGTAGAGATGGGGTTTCACAGTGTTGGTCAGGCTGGTCTCGAACTCCTGACCTCAGGTGATCCACCCACCTTGGCCTCCCAAAGTGCTGGGATTACAGGCATGAGCCACTGCGCCCGGCAGTAAATCCTTTTCTAAGTACAAAGAAATGTCACTACGTTCCCGTATCCTGAAGTGAGTCCTTTTGTAAAGCAGAAGATAGATAATTCATCTGGGTTGTAAATGTAGATTTTCTTATATTGGATTGGCTTAAGGTGAGGCGCATTTCTCCTGAGATCATGAAGGATGGAGTGGCACTCCTTTATTCATTCGTTCATCCGTCCATTTAGTGAGCACCTATTAGATTTCAGGTGCTGTCCTGAGTACAGGAGGCCAGACAGTGAACTCTTTCTATCTTATGCTTGGGCTTGGAGCGCCACACCATCCAAACTCCCTGAGAGGCCTCTGGAAGGCCTCCCCCTCTGGCCAAATTACAGGCAGGTATGTGACTGATTTACCTTTGTCCCTTTGAAGAAAAGAGCAATATCCAAGCTGGCTGAAGGAAAATAGACTTGTTTTTCCTCATCTGTCGGAAAGAATGTAGGGCTTACCCAGAGTTGATTCGGTTTGGTTTGGGACATCAGAGGAAGTATCAGGACACTCTGCCTTCCACCTATGAAAGGGTTAGCAGTTTACCGCTTGAGGTCACTGAATCACAAGTTCTTGTTTTTCTCTGCCATATGACCCCATGTTGAAGACTACTTGTTTTTTGTTTTTCTAGCCTTTCATGTCCCTCAGCTGGTGAGTTAGTTAGAGGAGATGGGGAGGGGTATGATCAGACCCTGAGAAATAGACAAAGTGCTGGGGTAGCCTCTTGAATTGAGGTGAGAGGCTCTATTCTTACCATGAGGCCTT
Source organism: Theropithecus gelada (assembly GCF_003255815.1). Classification (NCBI taxonomy): domain Eukaryota; kingdom Metazoa; phylum Chordata; class Mammalia; order Primates; family Cercopithecidae; genus Theropithecus; species Theropithecus gelada. The sequence goes on from NC_037689.1 coordinate 127,605,891, forward strand.
AGGATGATTTTTATTTTTTAAAATTTATTTGTTTACTTATTTATAGACAGGGTCTCATTTTGTTACCCAGGCTGGAGTGCAGTGGCAATCTGGGCTCACTGAAGCCTCGACCTCCCACGTTCAAGCAATCCTCCTGCCTCAGCCTCCCGAATAGCTGGGATTACAGGCACACATTACCACACCAAAATAATGTTTGCATTTTTTGTAGAGGCGGGTTTCACCATGTTACCCAGGCTGGTTTTGAACTCCTGGGCTCAGGGGATCTGCCTGCCCTGGCCTCCCAAAGCGCTAGGATTACAAGTGTGAGCCATTGCACCCAGCTCCTGCGGTTGCTTTTTTAAAAAAGAATTTATCGAGATGAAATTCATGCAACATGAAATCAACAATTTAAAAGGAAATAATTAGTCTGGTCACACTGGCTCACACCTATAATCCCAGCACTTTGGGAGGCCGAGGCAGGTAGATCACTTGAGCCCAGGAGTTCGAGACCATCATGGGCAACAAAGTGATTCCTCATCTTTACAACAACAACAACAAAAATTAGCTGGGCATATTGGCACATACCTGTGGTCCCCACTACTTGGGAGGCTGAGGCAAGAGGATCGCTTGAGCCCACGAGGTCGAGGTTCAGTGAGTCGTATTCATGCCACTGCACTCCGGCCTAGGTGACAGAGCAAGACCCTGTCTCAAAAAAATAAAGCAAACAATTCAGTGACATTTAGTATATTCACTACCTTGTGCAACCACCTCTATCTAGTTCCAAAATATTTTCTTTTTTTTCTTTCTTTTTGAGACAGAGTCTCACTCTGTCACCCAGGCTGGAGTGGTGCAGTGGCGCGATCTTGGCTCACTGACGCCTCCGCCTCCTAGATTTAAGCAATTCTCGTGCCTCAGCCTCCTGAGTAGCTGGGATTATAGACATGCACCACCACGCCCAGCTAATTTTTTTTTTTTTTTTTTGAGATGGAGCCTCGCTCTGTTGCCCAGGCTGGAGTGCAGTGGTGCTATCTTGGCTCACTGCAGCTTCCACCTCCCGGGTTCACGCCATGCCATTCTCCTGCCTCAGCCTCCCGAGTAGCTGGGACTACAGGTGCCCACCACCACGCCCGGCTAATTTTTTGTATTTTTAGTAGAGATGGGGTTTCACCGTGTTAGCCAGGATGATCTCAATCTCCTGACCTCGTGATCTGCATGCTTCAGCCTCCCAAAGTGCTGGGATTACAGGCGTGAGTCACCGCACCCAGCCTCCCAAACATTTTCATCACCCCAAAATAAAACCCGACACCCATTAAGCAGCTGCTCCCCATTCCCCCTTCCTCCCTGCCCCCCGCCCAACCACTAATCTTTCTGTCTCTATGGATTTCCCTATTCTAGACATTTCATATCAATGGAATCATACAGTATGGGGCCTTTTGTGTCTGGCTTCTTTCAGGTAGAACACTGTTTTCAAGGTCTAGCCGTGTGTTAGAAGGTTTCAATTCTTCATTCCTTTTTATGGCTGACTAATATTCTCTTATGTGGATATATACACCATTGATGGACATTTGGGCTGTGTTCCCCTTTTGGCTGCTTTGAATGGTGCTGCTGTGAGCATGCATGTACAAATACTTGTTTGAGTATCCATTTTCAGTTCTTTTGGGCATATACCTAGGAGTGGAATTACTGGACTTAGGGTACTTTTTCAAGGAAGGGATAAGAGAAAAGGGCTGGAAGCGTGGCTGGGGTGGGGGGAATCAAGGGAAAGGAAGGTCCCTCTTCATCTGGACTGTTTGTGAACGTCCGTGAGGAAATGGGAATGGAAGCCGCACCACTGACCAAATCTTGGAGCTCCTCCTGTGTGCCACTCATGGGCCTGTTTGAGGTTTAGCATCTTTGCTCATGCCAGTTAACTTTTGGCTATCTCAAAAAGGCAAATTCACCTGCAAATGACAAAGATTGGTAGTCAGTGAAGAGAATTAGAGGAATGTGCCGGAGGCTTTGAAGGAAGTTCCCAGAGAGGAGCCCCAGGAATGTGGTGAGCTAGGGCTGCTCTGATGGAATCCTTGTGTGACCTCTTGTGGGGGGAGGGGAACATCAGTGATTTGAATGCATATGTTTTGGCATGTTGGTTAAGCAAGCACTTTCTAGTCTCGCCTTGTAGGAATTCCTCCCTCCTTTCCTCTCCGTATATTTATTAAGCTCTTACTATGTGCCAGGCACTGGGCTTAGGTATGGCAGAGACAATGGTAAACAGGACAGGCATGGTCGCTGTCTTTTTAGAACTTATGCTCTCACTCCATAATCTCCCATGACACCTTACACAGGGCTAGCACAGAAGAGACACCCACTTAACTGACACATGTTTCTGGAAGAAACTACTTCCAACCCTCGAGTGACATGGGGCACAGAGGAGCACCTGAGCCGACAGAGGGACTGCAGTTGTTTTACAGGGAGTGCACAGAAGATCTAATGTGCATAACTAGAGGTATCCCACTCTGGTTGCTCAGCCATGACTCTGAAAGCTTCTCTCTGGCTGTCTTTTCCTATTGGGGGAAATCCTGCATCACCTAGAAGGTTGCTAAAGAAATGAATCATTTCAGTAGCTCACAATGCTAATAGGTGTTCTTGTTGATAGGATGATCCCAAAGGGATATTGGGTCATGGTGGTGCTTCCCATTGGGGGAAACTCGCTCTGCTTCTTTAAGTTGGCTGCCAACTTCCTCCTGGGATTTGCTTTTCAGGGGGCACCCTCACCTCACCTGTGCCCTTTGGACTGTCTCCTGTCTGGTTGCCCAGGTGTCACCTGAGGGCTGGTGGCAATCATACACAACTTAGTCAGCTTGCCAGTTGTACAGGGTGTGGCATATTGGCTGAGCCATGTACCCAGAGATGATACAGTTGGATTTGTCGCGAAAGCCAATGGACCTGCTTTTTGTCCAGGTAGGACTAAGAGGTGAAACAATTCCACTAGATAGTGCCTAGCTAGGAAATGAGGAGGCTAAGGGGTGGCCTTAGCCTCCTCATTTGTCTTGCCTTGTCTGTAGAGCAAGTAAACAAAAGATTGTTAAAACTTTTATTGTGGTCAAATACATAGAACCCAAAGTTTACTATTTTAACCATTTTAAAGTGTGCAATTAAGTGATAGTAAGTACATTCACAATGTTGTGCAACTACCACCAGTATCTAGTTTTGAAACTTTGCTATAATTTTTTTTTTTTTTTTTTAAAGGAAAATCCCGTCCCCATTAAGCATCCCCCCCCCCTCCCCCCCCCCCCCCCCGCCCCCCAGGCCCTGGCAACCACCAATCTGCTTTCTTCTGTCTCTATGGGTTTGCCTCTTCTGGACATTTCATCTCAATGGAATCATACAATATGGGACCTTTGGTGTCTGGCTTCTGTCACATAGTATCCATGTGGGTAGCATGTGTCAGAATCTCCTCTTAAAGGCTGAATAATATTCTACTGTATGGATATACCACATTTTTGTGTGTTTATCCATTCATCCATTGATGGATGTTTGGGTTGTGTCCACCTTTTGGCTGCCATGAATAGAATTGCTATGAATGTGCGCACAGACAGGTACTTGTCTGACAACCTGTTTTTAGTTCTTTTGGGAGTGGAATTGCTAGGTCATATGGTAATGCTGTGTTTTACCTTTTGAGGAATGACCAAACTTTTCCACAGCAGCTGAACCACTGTATATTTCCATCACAAATTTCATCAGTTGATGGGCATTTGGATTGTTTCCACCTTTTGGTTTTTGTGAGTGGAGTTGCTGTGAACATTCCTGTGTAAGGGTTTGCGTTTGTTTGTTTGTTTTGAGACAGTCTTGCTCTGTCGCCCAGGCTGGAGTACAATGGCACGATCTTGGCTCACTGCACCCTCCGCCTCCCAGGTTCAAGGGATTCTTGTGCCTCAGCCTCCTGAGTAGCTGGGACTACAGGTGTGTGCCACCACGCCTGGCTAATTTTTATATTTTTAGCAGAGACTGGGTTTCGCCATGTTGGCCATGGCTGGTCTCAACCTCCTGACCTCAGATGATCCACCCACCTCAGCCTCCCAGGGTGTTGGGATTACAGGCGTGTGCCACTGTGCCCTGCCTCATGTGTAAGTTTTTGTTTGAACACCTGATTTCAGTTCTTCAGGATATATACCTAGGAGTGGAAGCAAAAGGATTTTATGAGGATAAACCTGGCCATTTCCCCATGTTCTTCAAAGATGAACCAGAAGGACTTATGCTTATTTATATTACTATAAATTGGAGAGATTGTGATTTGATAAATGAACATTGTGACAAGCAGGGAATTAAAATCCTGGGATAGGTCTAAGATTCTGCTTGCAGGGTTAAAGCTCTACACCATGTAAAGTGGAGGTCCCAAACCTGAATGCCTTCAGGCTTAAAAGGGAGAAGCAGGCTGGGTGGGGAGTGGCGAATTGGAGCCAGCATGTGTTGCTATTCCCTCCAGCCAGCTGTTGACATGCAGGAATTTGGACACAATGTTGCCAGATCAGATTTTTTTTTTCACAGAAATATTAGGAAATCTGGATTTTTAAGTGAAAATTAAAATTTAAAATTTAAAAATGTTGTAAGTGGGGCCAGGCGGGGTGGCTTATGCCTGTAATCCCAGCACTTTGGGAGGCCGAGGTGGGAGGATCGCTTGAGCTCGGGGGTTTGTGATCAACCTGGGCAACATGGGGAAACCCCATCCTCTACAAAAAATGTAAAAAAAGTATTAGCCAGGTGTGGTGGTGCACACCTGCAGTCTCAGTTACTCGGGAGGCTGAGGTGGGAGGATCACTTAAGCCTAGGAGTTCAAGGTGCCGTGAGCTATGATCATGCCACTGCACTCCAGTCTGAGTGGCAGAGCAAGACCCTGACTCTTAAAAAAAAAAAAAAAATGTTGGAAGCAAATGGGGATTTTTTTTTTTCTTTTCTTTTAAAGTACTGGGTCAAACACCAGGCAGTCAGTGGGTTAGATTGGTCTCCTGTCCCCTTGTTTGCAGTCTCTGACTGAGAACAGGAAGTGTGTGTCTCTCTTGTCACTCCTGGCCTCTCTTGTGGTCCTTCCTTCCCTTTTCCCATTCCGTTAGCCCCATATGCATGGACTTCACTTGGGCATTCCTTCCCCAGCCTAACCTCCTTGTCTCACTGCCTGCTCTTCTTTCATCAGATCACCTCTCGGATCTTCAGGGCCGGGCAGAGGGTGATCCCGGTGTATCCTGGGATTTTTACAGCAGTTCTGTGTTGGGTAAGTTTTAAGTGGGATTCTTCCCACCCTCTTCTCAAGGACAGGAGTAGCCCTGTGGTGGTATCCCTTCTTCACCTTTTAGTGGCTTACAGACCCTTTCAGACCGAACCCAAACCCGAACCCATCCTTCCCTGCAGACTCAGAAGTCATTTGTCGAAACCAGGAAATGCAGCACTGATTTAGACATAGCCATCCCTCACTAGCCCTCTACCACTCCCCACCCTGGGCATTTAAAAAATTATCTTTCTTCTGAGGTCCCTTTCTTCTCCCTGGCTTTGTCTTAACTCTACCAGAAGCCCCTATGAGCATTGTCACCTATTCCAGTATTGCTGACACTCAAGAGGGACCCCACCCGTCACCTGACAGCTACCATTCCCTCCCTACCCTGCCCCCATGATGCACACGCAGTTTTCGAAATAGCTACTGTCTTCGGAAGCCCTTAGCCTTCTGGCCGCAGCTTTCCTCTCTTGGAAGACCAGCACGTCTTTATCCATGGTGGTCATCTAGCATTCGTCCTTTGGGCTAGGGGCTGAAGATGAAAGGAAACACCCACTCCTACCCTTGGGGGAAGCTGGAGGGGAGAAAGTCAGGATGGAATGCAACCAGCCACACCCAGAATGTGGGCTGGGGAAAGGAACCCGCCGAGCCCCCTTTGGGCTTTGTGGGAGCCCTGCAGGCAGTGAGATGGCTTGGGAAAGCTGCAGCTAGAGAAGGACAGGTGTTTTTACCTTGCCCTTGTCTGCTGATAGTATCTTCAGGCTTCCATCTCCCAACAGCTGGGCAGCTCATCCTTCATGTCACCTTGCTTTTGCCGGTTGGAGGGGGGAGGAATATAATAAATCTCTGGCCACACAATGATTTCTTTCAGGACTAGAACTTTCATGTGCCCTCTGAAGGATGTGAGCCCTGGGACCGGCAAACCTCGTCCCTGACTAGGGGCCTGTGGCCTTGTCATTTACCTCCCAACTACCACCCCCCCCCCCATGCCCCTTTATCTGCTTGGCTCATTTCTTTTCTTCGGTTTTGTACATGTATCTGAGTCCTAATCCCCTATATGCTCCCCTTACAGAGGAAAAAGACGGGTTTGCCTGTGACCTCCTACATAATCCTCCTGGGAGCTCTGATCAAGAAGGAGACGATCCAATGGAGGAGGATGATTTCATGTTCGAACTCTCAGACAAGCCTCTTCTCCCTTGCTACAACCTCCAAGTGTCAGTGTCCCGTGGGTAAGTGTCTGAGAGATCCAATGGCGACTAAGTGCCAGGATCCTGGCAACAGTGGACCACCTCACTGGGAAAGTGGAGTTCTTCAGGAGGAAGTGAAGACCTGGCCAACAAGTGCCATTACACATGACAAAGGCTAACCTGCCCTTTTAGCCCAGAGTAGTCATGTTCAAACTAGAGGCTACAGGCTCCATGGACATTGACTGTCTGCATTTCCTAAACCTTAAATCTAGATTCTCTCTCAGAAGGCTTTTTTGCACTGTTACTGGGTATAAAAGATAATCTGAGAGATACTTGGGCCGATGAACTGCTAGAATCTTTGGAACATTTTTGTAGTTTCTGGGGGTAAACAGATAGAATATTTGAAATTGAGATTGTTGGAAAAGCCAGGACATATGGTTGCCGTAGCCATGGGGCCACTGGGGTCCTTCAGTAATCTACAGCCTAGTTTCTCAGTGCCATAATGTTAGTAGCGCGGTGGTGCCAACATTGTCAGCCTAGATGACTGTGCATATTATGTTGGGGATCACCCATTCATTTAAGGAGACTAGAATATAGAATATGCCTGACACGTAACATTAGATTGAACCCAATTTAATATTTATTTGATGGTTCTGGAGGGAGTTCGACAGCTGGCAGGGCCATGGTTCTTGTTGGGTTTCCCCACATGTCAGTGTGTGGAAGTGCTGGTTGAGAGAAGGAGAATGCAGGCTCAACTGCCCTTTTGTTCTTAGCCTCCATGATTTTTTTCTCTCTGATTGGTGTCTTCATGTATTTCAAATACTTTTCCAAACAATTGTAAGGATAATTTTTCTTTGATATCTATTTTTTAAATGTCAACTCTATGTTAAAAACCTGTGAACCAGTGGCCAGGCATGGCCGGTGTAATTCCAGCACTTTGGGAGGCCAAGGCGGCTGGATCACTTGAGGCCAGGAGTTCGAGACCAGCCTGGCCAACATGGTGAAACCTCATTTCTACTAAACATATAAAAATTAGCTGGATGTGGTGGCGGGCACCTGTCATCCCAGTTACATGGGAAGCTGAGGCAGGAGAATTGCCTGAACCTATGACGCGGGGCTTGCAGTGAGCTGAGATTGCCCACTGCACTCCAGCCTGGGCGACAGAGTGAGACTCCGTCTCAAAACAAAATAAAATAAAATAATAAAATAAGCCAGTGAACCACCATGATGTACACAGGATAGGGAGCTGGGTAGACGATGGATGAGGAGGTCTTTAAGTGAGAGCCTCTGTTTAGGGCTCTAATCATTAGACCACAGTTTCTTTGCATCCCCTGCCCTCCCTCCGCCCCCCCCCAACTGCCCCACACACATGGCCTGATCAGAATAAAAATAGCATATATGATGGCACTAGTAGGGATCAAGTTTCAGGGGCTTTTGGTCCTTATTCTTCTGGACATAAGCTGATCCCTGAGGGCAGGGCGGGGCCTCTGGGATATAGTATTGCAGGGTTAATTAATTCCTCCGATGTATTCAGCACCTCTCTCTCTGAAACAGGATCTTGGGCTTCAGGCAGTAAAAGGACCAGGGTAGTCTGCATTAGGTACGGACAGAACACGGGCCACAGAAGGCTGCGTGCCCCTCAGCGAGCCGGGTGGCAGGCATGTGGTTAGCCCAGAGCCTGGTAGCAGCAAAGCTGGTTTTCCTGACGTGACATCCTCTAACGCTCGCTCTAGAGCTGCCTTTCCCCAAACCTGCAGCACACTGTGAAAATGTCTGTTCTTCAAGAAGTTGGGGGTGGGGGTGCTAGCGTAGAATGATGCCTCTGAGGCCCTATGGGGTGCAGAAGGGCCTTTTGAATCACAAAAGCAAGACTGAATTCTCATCACTAGTGTGAATGTTCTCAGGGCTTTTTTCCCATTCTTTGGAAGTGATGGTCCAAGTGTATGATATCTGTAGTCTCCTTTTCTTAACCCAGAGCACTCCATTTCCTAATCATGTGAGATAAGAGCCTGCTGTCATTTGGGAGAAATGTTCCATTTTAGGGATGAGGACTGTGGGTCTGGTTAGATGTTTAAGGCACTGGAACAGAACATTTGATTCTATAAACATGTCTTAAACAGCTGCACCAGGTCAAACCCTGGGGACCAGAACTCAGCTCTGGCCTTCAAAGAATCCACCGTCTAGTGCAGTAGACAGACAAGTATATAATTAACTCTAATAAAAGACAAAATATCCTAAGCAGATTTATTGTAAAAAAACAAACAAACAAACAAACAAACAAAAACCTCCAATAGTTTCAGAAGGGTGCCAAATACAAAAAGTTCCAGTCCACCCTGAGCCCCCATTGCTATGCTGCAGAGTGAACCACAGTTTAAGGTTCTTTTGCAATCCTTTCAGAAATGGGCTTTGTTAGTAATATTACAATAGGGATGTGAATCAAATGCCAGGAGACCATGGGAGATGGAGGAACAATGAGTTACACCAGGGGAAGGTTTCACAGGTGATACAGTATCTACCTGAGCTGGGCCGGGAAGGAGAGAAGGATGGAGAGCAAGGCACTGAAACATACAAGTTCAGAAAGTAGGGGGAGTCCTTTATCATGTGGCTGGTGCTTGGAGGGGTGGGGGATACAATGTGGCGTGTGTGTGTGTGTGTGTGTGTGTGTGTGTGAGTGAGAGAGAGAGACAGACAGAGAGAGATTGGGTAGACATTGGGCTGAAGAGGTTAGAAGGTCTTATATCATGCTAGTGGCTGGGCATGGTGGCTCATGCCTGTAATCCCAGCACTTTGGGAGGCTGAGGCGGGTGGCTCACTGGACGTCAGGAGTTTGAGACCAACCTGGCCAATATGGTGAAACCCCGTCTGTACTGAAAATATAAAAATTAGCCAGGCGTGGTGGTGTGCACCTGTAATCCCAGCTACTTAGGAGGCTGAGGCAGGAGAATCGCTCGAACCGGGGAGATGGAGGTTGCAGTGAGCCGAGATTGCGCCACTGCACTCCAGCCTAGAGACTGTGTCTTGGGAAAAAAAAAAAAAAAAAAGAAAACCATAATGGTAACAGAAGATCCAATGAGGGTGGGTGGGGGTGCAGAAGAGTGACTCTTGGCAAAGGGAAACTGGTTGGGAGGCTGACAAGACGGAGCCCAGGCCAGAAGTGGCAAAGGCTGGAACTGGGATAGTGGAATAGCGAGGAGGGAAAACCCTGTGAACCGGGACCACTCATGTGGGGAGGCAGCGCTTCTTCCCGCATTAGTCAATGTAAGCGTTTGGCCTGGGATCAGCCTCTCCAGCACCCCTCCCAGCTGTCCCTAGGCTGCCACCCAGTCGGGTGTGCTCAGCAAAGTCAGACTCCGACTCTCTGTAATGTGAGCTCTGGCCCTGCAGAAACGATGGTGCTGCCGGAGAAAACACTCGTCTAATGCATTCCAGAGCCAAAGAGAAATGCCTTTTGGATTACCCGCAGTTTAGGCCTTTCTCCACGGCTCCCCCTCTGCTGGGGAAGATCTTGGAGCACAAGGAGGCCGGGGAAGCTAGAGTGAGAACAGGAGAGGGAAGCCAGCCAGGGTTGGCAGGGGCGGGAGTCGGGGGAAAGACTGGTCCCAATAGATGGCAAATGCCAGGTCACAGGGGTACAGGGTAAGTCCCCAAGAAGCCTGCTAAGAGTTTTAGGTTCTAGAAGGCCCCTTTCCCTCCTGCTTGTGTTATTTTGGAAGAGGTGGTCACCGACTGCGTGCTCGCCATTTAGCTGAAAGCTGGGCCAGGCATTGCAGGGGACAGAAGACATTTGCCTCAGCTATACCCAAGGAGCCTGTGGTTTAGCAGGGGACAGGGGAGCCAGACTGGCAGTGAGTTATAATGGGGAACACTGGTGGTCACACAGCCTTTGTGGACTTTGCAGAGTGTTCTGGGTCAGTGCCCCCACCGCTTCCTCTAGCTCCTTCCATAACTCCCATCCTTGCCTTTGCAGGCCCTGCAACTGGTTCCTCTTTTCTGATGTCTTGAAGAGGCTGAAGCTTTCCTCGAGGATCTTTCAGGCCCGGTTCCCGCACTTTGAAATCACCACCATGCCCAAGGCTGAGTTCTACAGGCAGGTGGCCTCCAGTCAGCTGCTGACCCCTGCTGAGAGGCCTGGAGGCTTGGACGACAGATCCCCCCCAGGCTCCTCTGAGACTGTGGAGCTGGTGCGGTACGAGCCAGACCTACTTCGGCTCCTAGGGTCTGAGGTGGAATTCCAGTCTTGCAACAGTTGACCGGGAAAACAGCCCCTCCTCTTCTTCTTTCTCCTTCCGAGTTCGCCCTTCCCCCACCTCCTTGTCTTTCCCCCACCGAGCACCAGACTGCAGAATGAGGCAATAATATGGACCAACAAGAAGCCGCCTTATCAATGCCAGCATTAGCGACTGGACTGTTTTTGTTTTTTTGGTTACAATTAGTTCTCATCTCCCTGTCGTCGTCATTGTTATCGTGGTTGGTGATGGGGGTGGAAAGTTGAACTCCACGTCTGAGGACAAGAGGTCCCGGGGGTGGTGGGAGGTGGCGCTGGGGTCCCTTGGACTGGCCTCCTTGTTTATGACCAAGACCAAACCTGGGCCCTGGGTGGCCTTGGCCTGTCCCGAGGAGAAATGAGAAAATCCCAGATCTCTGAGCGCCCCCCAACTCCATTCCCCTGTGTTCTTCTGTCTTCTGTAGTATTTATTTTATTAGTATTTAATTTGTATTGTTTCATTGGTTTCTGATAAGTCTGTATCACTGTGACGATTTGAGACAACTTGTTGTATTGAGGGACTTTCTGTACCTCCTTTTCTTTTTCTTTGTTGATGACCTCTGACAAAGCTATTCCCAGGTGTTTTTCCCCCACTGGGGAGGGGGTGGGGAGGAATGGGGTGGGGGGACATGGACTTGTGACTAACGAAGCTGGCTGCTGCTGGTCCAGGGCTGGGGGCTTGGGGGTAAATCCTGAGGCTTTGGTGCTCCCCCACCCGCCCCCTCCCGCCTTTTGCAGCAGCCCTGCTATCTTGAGATTAGTGTTGACGGGGAGGGGAGGATTGTGAGGTGCGGGGTTAATAAATTACTCTAATAAAGGAGCGTGGAGAAGGGATCTGAGGGGTGAGGGTGCCCCCTCCTCATGCCTTCTTCACTGCCCCCCCTCAGAGTGCACAATACGAGTTTGTTCCTGCCTCCACTCCCCCACCCCGTTCTGGTCTCCCTGTCTCAAGATACTGAGCCTCTCACCTCCCAGCCCTTATCACCCCCATCCCTGCCCCTTTTCAGACTCATAGCACCCGTTTCCTTCCTCTCCTCCTTCCTCCTCCCTCAGCCCCCCATTCTCCTTGGGAATCTGCAGAGGGCTCTGGGACTGACTGCCAGATGTGAAATCCAGGTGTCAGCTGTTTCCTAGGCAAGGGCAGGAAAGTGGTCTCCAGCCCTTGCTCCACTCCTGCCTGGGGGCCTGGGGCTGAGTGGTGGCCCCGCCTGGCCTCCCCCGGCCTCCTGGCCTCCTCCTGGCCTCCGGGCCTCCAGCGCTGGGTTTGTGGAGTGAGAGAGAGAGAGGAGCTTGGGTTGCTTCCCTGTCCCCACCCCCTCTGTGGCATTGTCCCTCCCACTCTTCTTATTTTTCTACCAATTGCTATTTTTCCGAACAATCCTTGTAGAGTATGTACCATCCAAAGGCAGGAGGGCCTCGCCGTGGCCGGCTCTGGTTGGAGATGGTACAGTTTTATTGTACAGGTGCTAAAACAACAACAACAAAAAAAGAAAATGGAAAAAAAAAAAAGATTAAAAAAAAAAAGGAAAAAAAAAGCCAGTTTGAGGATGGGACAATCTGTTCTCTAGAGGCTCCTGAGCCATGCGGGAGCATTGGTGGTTATTTTCTTTGTATTGTGTTTGTTCTTTGTTCCTGGGGGAGAAGTTCTCAGCCCCTTCTATAGGACTGCTCCCCACCCCCACCGTACTGCCCAGTTGGTTTTGAACAGTTGTTTTCCCTTTTTAAGAAAAAAAATGCATATATATATACATACATATATATATATATATATATAAAGTTGAGGGGTTTTGGACTTTAATTTGTTGGTTTTGTTGGGGTTCCTGGTATTGTGTAGTTTATTTCATGTTCTGTTTGCCTTTCCTTTTTTCGCATTTGGGTGTATATTCTGGCTGCCCTTTATGTTTCATTTTAAGCAACTGGCTGTGGAGTCAAAAACACTTGCATACTGAAAAACCTGTGTCAGGGCTTCTGTCTCCCGTCTCTCTTTTTCTCTCCTCCCCTTTGGGACTTTTTGGTGGTTTCAGAAGGTGGGCATTGTGATTCAGTAAATAGGGAGTCCCCACCATCCTGCTTTGCAGCTGTGGGTCCCGAGAGGTACGATGAATGAAGGCAAGGTGGAGTGACTAGTGAACGTTGGGTCACGATCTAGAAAGAAAAAGAAAGGGGCAAATCCTGGGGGCGGGGCCAGTGGGGCAAATGGAGCATCTGGCTCCTGTTGCTTTGGTTTGGAGTTGAAGCAGGTGCCTGGGCAGTCCTTGTTTCCATAGGAGTAACAGGGTTGGAGGAAGTAGCCCTCTCTTTGGTGGCTGTGGGAATAAGCCTCAAGGAAGTCCTCTGCCTGCCCTGGGCCACCCTGCCGAGGTGGCATCTGGCTGCATGGCCTCATCACTGCCCTCACTGTTGTGCCAGCGCTCCCCGCCCACAGTGCAGGCCTTCCACGGTTCTGTTTTCCTGCCACCAAGCTACCATGAAGGCAAGATGCCCATCCTAGATTTTGCAGTTTTTCCTCCCACTTCAGAAAAACAGTGGTAGAAGCTATGATTCTTGTGATTGCTGGTTCCAGAATGCACCAGTGACAGAGGAAGAGGATGTTCGAGAGGCCTGGGATGAGGCCTTTTGAAGCTCTTTTCTCTTAGGGCCTCTCACTGTGGCTTTCGAGTCTGGAGAGCCCTGTCAGAGAGTGTAGAGGCGAAGGGATCTGTGCGTCCGGCCGGCTGGAGTCCAGCCGTCCCCAGGAGTGAACTCTAAGCTGCTGTCTTTGCTCAAGCCTCAGAAGCTTGACTCGACCCAGGCCCAAGCATCATCCTCTTTGAACCATAGCATTAATCTTCCTCATTGGTCCTCCTCTCCCCACTTTCTGATCCCAAGGCCCTATGCAATAGCCACTTTTGTCAGATTCCTAAACAAGCCCACAGTGGTTCTGAATTCAGGTCGATACTGTGCTTGCAACTTGGAGTTAAGTCCAGAAATCTGATATGTTGATAGGTTATGAAAGCCATGTGGTGAGTATGAGAATTCAACTAGGCTCAGGATGCTATGGGAGCTCAGAGGGATGGGCAAGGGCCCTGGGAACACATCCTAGAAAAGGTGATGCCTGGTTGATACTTTAAAAGGTAGAAATCTAGGAATTAGAGGTGGCAGGGAAGAGTGTTTGAACTGAAGGGACAATCTGAGCAAAGGCTTGGAGACAAGGGGAGTTAAAAGCAAAACCAAACAGCAGATTGTTTTATTGCTTTTTGGGTTCTTTGCCCACAGCTTACCTGGAGTCCCACTGCCCTTCTGCCAGGTTGGAAAGATTAAGGCAGGAAGTATGGGCCGTGGCATTAAATCTACATCCCCGGTCAGGATTGGGGTGAGGATGGCTTGGTGGCCTCTTATTAAATATCTCCCAGTCCTTTTAGTATAGTGTAGAGGAAAGAGCCAGCACCACTCCTAACGACCTAGGCTGACCTTGGGCGAGAACCTAATCTTTCCCAGCCTTCATTGCTCCATCAGCCAAATGGAGACCAATGTACCCACCTACTGACAAAGCATCACACTGAGGACCAAAAAGATCTGTTTAGCCAACATTAGTTCCTCCTTCATGCAGAGCTCAGGAGCCTATGGTTAATGAGGGTCTTATCAGAAAGCTCTTTGGGCTTGAAAGAGAGGCTCTGTTCAAGTCCTGGTGGGAGGAGGGATCATCTCTGCATCCCTATTTGGCGTGGGGTAGGTGGGGTTGGGGGCGATGGTGAATGGGGCAGTAAACTCCTGCCCTGTTCCATACTCTAACCCAATAACTGGGAGGCCTTGGTGGGTAACTGTGTCCCACCCATGCAAAGACCAGTGTGTGTGTGTTTCGGGAAGGGTGGGGTCCGCCCCAGGGGCATCTGCTCAACTGCTGGGCAGGGGGACGCGAAGTGCTCGGGCCTTCTGGACCCCGCAGCAGGGACGGGCCGGGGCTCCACTTGTTTCCCTAGCGCTCCGGCTGCCACCGCGCGGGGAGCCGGCCGAGCCGCAGCGTCCGGCCGCTGGAGCGACGTCTTTAGGCCCCGCGCCGGTCCTTGGGAGCCGCGCTCGCGCGGCCGGCGGTCAGGTCCCTCCGCTAGCAAACAGCTGTTTAGGGCGCCTCGATCGCTCTGCCGCTTCATGGTAGAAGGCAGCGGCGCGCGAGGGGAGCGAAGGGCAGGCCGGGTGGCTGCGGCGCCGCGTGCTCACCTGCTGGTCCGCGAGGCTGGGGGAGGGGGCGCCGGGGGCGGGGCCAGAGCGCAGTTGGCCAATGGGGGAGCGCATTCGGCGGCCAGCTAAATTCCCCCAGGAAAGTGAAGGGGGCGGGGGCCGAGGGGAAAGTTCGAAGCTCCGGAACAGCGGAGGGCTTTGGTGGCGGCCGGAACCGTCCGGGGACAGTTGTGGGCGCAGGGGCATGATCGAGGGACTGGAAGACGCCGGCCGCGGCCGCCTCCGCCAGGGACGGTAGGCCCCGCCCTGGGTGCCCCTCCCTTCCCGGGCCCCGCCGGGCGACTCGCCCGCCATCGCTGGCTCGACAGCGCCACCTGCTGGACGTCGGCCTCCACGTCCGGCGCGCCAGGACCGAAGTTCTCGGAGGCTGAGACCTCCGTCCAGGAGGGGAAGAAGCTCACTCACCCCAGGTTCAGCGACTTCAGAGCTGGAGGCAACTGCCTCTTTTGGAGTACAGGATGGGATCAGAAAGGCCTGTGACCCTCAGAATAACTTCTTGTCCCGCCCCACCCACTGGAGCTGACGCTTCCACCCGACAGCCCCACCCAAGGGTGAGGAAATAGTGGCGAGGCAGTCCCTGGAAGCGGGCAGCAGCAAAGGGCGGGAGTTCAGGAGTTGCATGTGGCACCTGGTGGCAGCAACGCACAGCTGGCAAGCAGCCCCTGGGCTCCTCGTGGACCCTGTGATCCGGGGGTGTCTGTAACACTCCAGGGGCAAAGGAAGTAGCCCCCTGCAGTGTTATAGGAGTGGGCAGAAAGCCGCCTTAGCTCCCAAGTGTGGATTGTCCCCCTCCCTCTCCTCTTGCCTGCCGTAGCATAGGGCAGAGATCCCAGAATTAAAATCAGGACCCGTTCATTCTTTCAATAAGCATTTATTAAGAACCTACTGTGTGTCAGGCACTGTGCTAGGCACTGGGGGATACATCAGCGACTAACACACAGTCCCTGTCCTTGAGGAGCTCCACAGTCTATTGGCGGGGAACCCTACATAAACAGGTAATTAAGGAACTGCAGTGTGCTAAGTGCTACCATAAGAGGTATTTACAAAGTGCTGTGAGGTGGCTCAGGGCTGTAATCCCAGCACCTTGGGAGGCTGAGGTGGGCAGATCACTTGAGGTCAAGAGTTCGAGACCAGCCTGATCAACATGGTGAAACCCTGTCTCTACTAAAATTACAAAAATTTGCTGGGCGTGGTGGCACGCAGCTGTAGTCACAGCTACTTGGGAGGGTGAGGCAGGAGAACTGCTTGAACTCGGGAGGCTGAGGCAGGAGAACTGCTTGAACTCCGGAGGCAGAGGCTGCAGTGACCCAAGATTGCGCCACTGCACTCCAGCCTGGGTAAGGGAGGGAGACTCTATCTCAGAAAAATAAAACGAAGTGCTGTGGGAACCCAGAGGAGGGAGTAACATATCAGCTGCTGGGAGATGAGGGTCATCTCTTGACTCCTGACTCCATTAAACCACGAAAAGGCAGAGACTTATTGCCACTTGACTCTGGTTAAAATTAACCTGTCTCCTGAGGTTCTACTCTAGCCCTCTCCCATAACTATATCAGCACAGGTTAATCAGTTTAGCTAGTTTCACACTTGGAGTAAGAAAGAAACTGGACAGGGAAGTTGCTTTAGAGGTAGAGGATGTTCAAAATAGTAACAAAGTTTGAGTGCTAAGGTAGGGGGTGGGGTTGGGGATACCATGAGGGCACTGAGCCAGGGAGGGCAGGCCCAGAGCAGTGGAGCACCTGGGGCGAGTGCCTGGGCAGAGGGGAGGTCAGAGGCCACCTACCTCAAAGTTTGGTCCCCATCTCCCACCGGCTCCATCAGTAACCGTTCCTTGATGCTTTGTACTGTGCCACCTTACGTGGTTGATACAGTCCCTCCCGCTTTTTCAAGGAGGTAATGTACTAATTGGGGACACTAAATAGGTACAGGTCATTGAAGATTTAAGTAACAGTTTGTGATTATAATGGAAGAGATGTCACAGGGTGCTCATGATCAGTTGCTGAAAGAGTGGCAATTGCAATAAGTTTAAAATAGCTCACTTAGGACAGGCTGGTCTGGGGAGGCAGAGTCCATGAATCGAGTCTTGAAGGAGGGACACAATTTAATTGGTACTAGGAGGATAGGAAGGACATTCTGATTGAGCGGAACCAATCAGATCTTGAAGGATGGATTGTACTTTTTTTTTTTTTTTTTTGAGATAGTCTTGCTCTGATCACCCAGGTGCAATCTCGGCTCACTGCAACTTCTGCCTCCAGGTCCAAGGGATTTTCTGCCTCAGCCTCCCTAGTAGCTGGGATTATAGGCGCGTGCCACCAAGCCCGGCTAATTTTTGTATTTTTAGTAGAGATGGGGTTTTGCAATATTGGCCATGCTGGTCTCGAACTCCTGACCTCAGGTAATCCACCCACCTCAGCTTCCCAAAGTGCTGGGATTACAGGCGTGAGCCATCGTGCCTGGCTGGGGATGGATTTTCTTTTTTTTTTTTTTTTTGTGTGTGTGTGTGTGTGTGTTTTTCCCCCCCGAGATGGAGTCTCACTCTGTCGCCAGGCTGGAGTGCAGTGGCGCGATCTCGGCTCATTGCAACCTCCGCCTCCTGGGTTCAAGTGATTCTCCTGCCTCAGCCTCCCGAGTAGCTGGGACTACAGGTGCCAACCACCATGCCCAGCTACTTTTTGTATTTTTAGTGGAGACGGGGTTTCACCATGTTGGCCAGGATGATCTCGATCTCTTGACCTCGTGATCTGCCCGCCTCAGCCTCACAAAGTGCTCGGATTACAGGCATGAGCCACTGTGCACAGCCAGTGGATTGTATTTCTAAAGGAAAAGATACATAGAAGGGAAGATTATTCATTAAGAAAACACAAGAGTGTGTAAATAATGTTGAGTTTGCCTGTATTGCCTAGAGCAGGTAAAAGATAAATGGAGGATCTTGGTTTCCAGGTTTAAAATGCTTAGACTATATATAGTAGATAATAAGAGCAAAAGCACAGAGTTTGGAAATTGTAAACAGAGGCATGTTCACAGGCCAGCAAATCCATCAGTTTGACTGGAGCAGTGCCTTGGGGTATGAGTGGTGGCAGAAGGAGCAGGGTGAGTTGACTGGGGAAGTCAGTTAGGACCCAAAGGTGAAGGGTCTTGATGGCAGGCCAAGGAGTTGGAGCTTTGTCCTGAAGACAGGGCTGATGCTAAGCTTAAAATACTTCCGGAGCTACTGCCCTGAGCCCAAGTGCTCCCCCATCCCTACTCCAGGACCCCTGGACTGGCTTCAGCAATGAAAGGATTAAGTATAGAAAGGATTAGAGATGAAGTGTTTTGAGTATCACCCCTACCTATAGGCCAGGAGTCGTCACTGAGGGCATTTTATCAAAGGGCAAATGGGAGGGGTTGAGACATCACACCGGGAGCCTCTGTGTGTAGTTTGAGCTAGGGTGGAGGCTTCTGGGAATGTGGAATAAAGGCGAGGTTTTACAGACATTGCAAACCACACGCTGGACTTCAGGAGATGGGAGAGGGGAATGGGGGTGAATTGAAGGGAACGATCAGATGGCTCTGAAATTTCAAACTTAAGAGGTCAGGAAAACGGTGGCACCATTAACAGAAATAGGCAAGTCATGATGGCCTTTTTGTTTGCTTGATTTATTATTATTATTATTATACTTTAAGTTCTGGGATACATGTGCAGAATGTGCCGGTTTGTTACATAGATATACATGTGCCATGGTGGTTTGCTGCACCCATCAACCCATCATCTTGGAAAGGTTTTTTGTGAGTGTGGAAATAATTTTAAAAATCCATTGTTGGCCAGCCGTGGTTGCTCACGCCTGTAATCCCAGCACTTTGGGAGGCCAAGGTGGGTGGATCACTTGAGGCCAGGAGTTGGAGACCAGCCTGGCCAAAATGGTGAAATCCTGGCTGTACTAAAAATACGAAAATTAGCCGGGCATGGTGGTGTGTGCCTGTACTCCCAGCTACTCAGGAGGCTGAGGCAGGAGAATCGCTTGAGCTTGGGAGGCAGAGGTTGCAGTGAACCGAGATCATGCTACTGCACTCCAGCCGACAGAGCAAGACTCTGACTCAATAGAGGGGCTATCTTTAAGGGGCTGACAAGTATCCATGTGGAAATGTCCAGCAGATCGCTGGAAACGTGAGCCAGGAGCTTAGGAGAAAGGGTGGGACTGGAGCTCTAGATTTAAGACCCATCTCCGAGGAGCCACAATGAGCCCCAAATGGATGAGATTCTTGAAGAACAGCCACATTGGAAGTGGTAGGTGAAGAACCAGCCCCAGAAAGGGTGATGGGGGACGCAGGAGAGCCCAGCTAGTGTGTGCTTACGAGGGTCGAGGACTGTGAAGAAGACATTTGATTTCACCACGAGGTCACTGATGACCTTCCAGCAATGAGTTTCCATGGAGTTGGAGTAGGGGTGGCAGAAACCAGATTTCAGGTGGGGACGGGGCTACCCCAACCCATGCAGCACCTTTGTGCAAAATTTTTTAATGGTGACCCTTTATCAAGATGCTCACTTTCAACCATCAGGAAACTCATCATAAACTGATTTTATTAGAAAAAGGCACTTTAATGCCAACTGCTGGAAACACGCATAGAAAATACATTTGCACAACTAAACGCAGTGCCCTCCAGGGGGCAGGGAGAAGAAGAGAGTGGGAGAGGGTGATAATTGGCTTGGCGAAGAAGAGAAGAGCAAGAGCGCGGCCAGGGGAGGTAGTTAGGTCAAGTGGATGGTTTTGTACCAAGGACACAGCAAAGGTCCTCAGGCACTGATTCACATTACCCAAAGTCACCAGATAATAGAGTTGTTTCTGTGGCTGAAATTTCTTAGCCTTGCCCCAAACTTGGCAAGAGGGAAGCAAGCTCGTTTAAAGAAGGGAGAGGGGAGGAGATCCAGGCCATTGGCCTAGGGGTTGGCTTTGAGAGAGAATAGGTTGACCCTTCCTTGGAAAGAGGGAAGGGGGAAGCAGGGAGCCACGAAGAGAGAGAGGTGCCATGGGAACTCCCGGCTGCCGACTCCCATCTTCTTGGTGAAGGAGTCAGGGTTAGGTGTGAAAGTGGGAGATGAGGGGCATCGGTCCACCCGAGGAGGTCTGCTGCAGTCATCATGGAGGCAGGCTGGTTCGCCTTTGAGGTGAGTTGCAGGCAGGCTGAGCAGCAGAAACCATGTGGTAGGTACCCATGCTTGAGCAGGAATGGGGGTGGGCCCCATATAGGTCGCTGCTGGACTAGCCCCAGTGACGCCTGACAGCTGGAAAATGTCAAAAAGTAATCAAGAGGGAGCCCAGGATC
The DNA here is from genome assembly GCF_003255815.1 of Theropithecus gelada. NCBI lineage: Eukaryota > Metazoa > Chordata > Mammalia > Primates > Cercopithecidae > Theropithecus > Theropithecus gelada. Next base: position 127,626,082 of record NC_037689.1, read on the forward strand.
GGGGAAGTAGGCTGGGGTGTCAGCAAAGGCTATTGTCTGGCGGGGGGCTGGTATCACACAAACAGCCCAAGCCCGAGGCACAAATATTCAATGAATTCAGCTCTGACTGGGGGCTTTGTGGCTAGCTCTGAGGCTGGAGGGCACTTCACCCCTGTCTAATCCTTCAGCAAAGCACTCTGGGGTGGCCCACGATTCCAGCCTGACCGCATGGTGACTGTGGTTGCTAACTCGGCAAACTCTAGGAAGAGTACCTTGGTCCAGCCAGTGAGTGCTGCTCCCAGAGCTGACTTCCCTTCCCTCCCATCGTGGTTTTATCCTACTCGGCCTTCGTGTCCCTGAGGAGCGCATCTTCCCCAATGTGCATGCGCATCAAAGCGTTCCTACTCTGCACTCGTTCCAGCTCTACAACATCTCCAGATTCGGGGGATCAAACTTGTACCCCATAGTCTCAGAGCAACTGAATCTTGGCATGAACAAAGGGAATTAGAGAATGCTTTCCCTTAAAAACAAAATCCCTATCCCTGTGGCTGATCCACGGAGACATACACACACCTTTGGAGACAAGACCTCACAGCTACAGCCCTGTCCTCCCCAAAGAAACTAAGATACAGACCAACAAGTACACACAAGTACATACAGGGATAGTCACATACGGGGTAGTAAATTCCCTGTGTAGGGAATGCAGCCAGTGAGATAGAGCCAAGTAGAAGCGCTCTTCTCACGAAACTGCTGCACAGACCCTGGCCACAAACTTCTGCCTGGCCCAAGGGTTTTTCCCTCCATCACCAAGTCAGCCCATTATGCTGGCAAAAGCATATCCCCTAGTGCTCTTGAAGGCCATAGTCTGATGCCAGGGATGCTTAAGCTGGGCACTGTTTGGCCACAGTGACACCAGGCAGAGCTGGGGAACTGGGGGTCAAGTGTGTTGACATCCCACTGAAATGCAGGGGCAGGTGTGCTACTGAAGTCGGTCCCTATGAAAATGCTGCTCAATTTTGCCTGGTGGGTCACACTTGCCCTGACCCCTTTGCTTATATGTCATGGGGCTCCATCTTAATGAGGGAAGTAGGGTTGAATGGGGAAAAGGGGGCTGGGGTGGGGGATCTTGTCAGAAGGCTCCCAGATGTGGTCACACTAGGCTCAGCCATCAACAGGGACCCTGGGCCTGAGGAGAGCTCAAGTTCAGCCACCGGGGTCAGCCCAACAGTGGGGCGGCTGGGAGGAGACAAAGTCTGGTTGCCCAGAAGGCTCGGATTGTGGGAACCCCTGGAAACCACTTGGGTTGGAAGTGGCTGAAGATGAGCCTGATCTCTCAGGAGCTCCCTCAGGGTCTCTTCAGGAACCAGCAGCCCCTCCATGGGGGCCCCCGTCACCATACCCTGAACATAGGAGGAGGGCCTCAGTGGCCCCTCCTTGACCCCAGGGGCTGCTGTAGTGCCAGAAGTCCTGATGAAGGCAGCAATGACAGTCCCAGGGGGCTGAGAGCTGGGCCCTGCTGGTCCAGCCCCTGTGACCGTGGGTGGCGCTGGGTTGGTCGGACGGTTGGCCCCAGCCAGAAGTTGGGGGAGGCCACTGAGAATCAGTGGAGCCCCTGGGGCTGCCACCTGGCTGTCTTGGAAACTGGCGTTCAGGGGGAAAGAGGCCTGCAAAGTGAAGGTGTCCTTGAAAGTAGAGGCCGCTGGAACACTCTGGAGAACGAGCTGAGTGGGAGCAGTAGTATTGGCAGGAGGCCCATTGGTCAGCACCGTGGTCAGCGGGATCGTCTGCAGGGTCAGGGCCGAGCCCGACCCCACGGGGGCCACTCCTAGGTGGATGTTGCTGGGCACCGAAGTCGCACTGAGAAGAAACAGAGAACAGAGTTGGTTAAGGCAGGAGGTGTCCCCCAGCTGGTTAGGAAGGGGGGCAGAGAGGAATGGAGCTGAAGGTGTTTGTCGATTTCTTTGCTGTTTTGTTGCTTTTTTTTCTTTTTCTGGAGACAGGGTCTCACTCTGCTGCCCGGGCTGGAGTGCAGTGACACGATTATTACTCACTGCAGCCTTGAAGCCCTGGGTTCAAGCAATCCTCCCGACTCAGCCTCCCAAGTAGCTGGGACTACAGGTGTGTGCCACCATGCCCAGCTAATTTTTATTTACATGTATTTATTTATTTTTATTTTTTTGAGACGGAGTCTCGCTCTGTCACTCAGGCTGGAGTGCAGTAGCACAATCTTGGCTCACTGCAACTTCTGACTCCCAGGTTCAAGCGATTCTCCTGCCTCAGCCTCCCAAGTAGCTGGGATTATAGGCAAGCACCACCACACCCAGCTAATTTTGTATTTTTAGTAGAGACGGAGTTTCACCATGTTGGCCAGGCTGGTCTTGAACTCCTGACCTCAGGTGATCCACCTGCCTCGGCCTCCCAAAGTGCTGGGATTACAGGCGTGAGCCACCGTGCCCAGCTGTAGTTCACATTTATTAAGTACTTAGTATATAGGTTTATAGGTCAGGGATCATTCTAAGTGATTGACATGTGGCATTTCACTCAATCCTGAAAACAGCCCACAAGTGGAATAAGAACAATCTGATTTTATAGATTGGGGAAAGTGAGGCACAGAGAGGTTATGTATTAATAACTTGCTCCAAGACCAGCCATACCTTTGTTATCCTTTGATTTCTTCCAAGTGGGGATGCTGGGGTCTCACAAGGCCTCGATGTGAGTCCCTGCTCTAGTGCTTACACAGCGAGTGTACATAGGTGAGTAAGCACTACACAGCAGGCCTTGTGACCCCAGAGCTCATCTTCCTCACCATTCCACTCTTCTGCCTGCCCTCCTCGAAAGGGTGTCTCACTGACCCGCGCCAACTTAGTGGGAGGTCCATACACATAACCCAACAAGTCCAACCTTCTCAGGGAAAATCGGAGGCCCCTTAGTGGGGATGAGAAGTAGTGAGAGCTTGCCGGGTACGCCTGGAGGTCCCAAGGGGTTCACAGCAGGCGGCTCTAGAACATTCTCTGTTGCTTCTTTTCTAGAATAGAGGAGGTTTAGGAGGGTGGGCCAGGACACGGAGGCCCTGGTGGCTCCCTGGGGAGCCGCTCTTGTGTAAGCCCCCGGATATGTGACCTCAGGCAAGTGACTTTCCCTCTCTTGACCAACAAGTGCCCTACTGGCTTCTCCATGGCTCTGGGAGGATCCCATGAGCCTGGAGACAGAGCAGAGCTTGGCAAGAAGTTGAAAACTGAGCCCTGCCGGGTGCAGTGGCTCACACCTGTAATCCCAGCACTTTAGGAGGCCAAGGCGGGCGGATCACTTGAGGTCAGGAGTTTGAGACCAGCCTGGTCAACATGGTGAAACCCCGTCTTTACTAAAAATACAAAAATTCGCTGGGTGTGGTGGTGGGTACCTGTAATCCCAGCTACTCGGGAGGCTGAAGCAGGAGAATCACTTGAACCCGAGAGGCGGAGGTTGCAGTGAGCAGACATCATGCCACTGCACTCCAGCCTGGGTGACAGAGCGAGACTCCATCTCAAAAAAAAAAAAGAAAAAAGAAAACTGAACCCCAAAGTGATGTACTATGTGAAGACTCATGCAACCTGGGTGTCTTTACCTCACAGCTTTGGTGAGCTTGACCTGGCCCTCTGCTGGAGAGACAAGCATGGTGGAGGTAGTGGGGATCTCCTCGTCTAGCGACAGTCCCAATTCCAGACTCGCAGATGGCTGGAGACCGACATGCTGAATTTTTGGCTTCTCCCAAGAAGAGCTGCCCTTGACCTGGGGGGCAGATCTGGATGAGACCCTGGAGCTGGTTCGCCGGGTGGTACTGGCGGAGGCCACAGAGGCCGTGGAGGCCTGAGGAGGGGCTGCTGTGGCTTCGCTGCTCTCGTCCTCATCTTCAATGACCACCAGGTCCTTGGGCATCTCCTTAAACTGGTACACCAGCCTCTGCCCTTCCACTTTGGCCAGGATACCTCTTTGGTAGTAGTATCTAGAGGAAGAGGGGAGGGGAGGGGAGTTGGGAGTTAGCCGGGAGCTGGGTGGGAGACCTTCTACCTCCATCTCCCCAGCGCTCCTCTCCCAGGGCTAGGCAAGCATGAGGCTGAGTGAGGCTGGCTGGGGAGCCAGCTGAGGGCCCAAGGGCAAGGGAAAGGATATGTCAACACCTGGACTTGGAAGGCTTTTATGACATTCCTGAGATTTCCCCGAGGACTCAAAGGATCACAGAAAGGTTTTCAGATGCCGCCCCCTCCAACCCCCTGCTTTGGGGTAGAGGACAGGGAATGACTGAAGGAGGGAACTGAGAGTGAGGGGATGGATGGCGGGGACAGCAATCCCCCAGCCTGAGAGACCACCTCTAGGACAACTCAAGTCCACCTCCCTGGGGCTCTGGCTTGCAGATGTGAAGAAAGCCCTTCTTGGGGAAGAGGGATGCTGAACTGCTCTTCCATTATAAAAAGCGAAAAGGAGGCCAGGCCCCTAATCCCAACACTTTGGGAGGCCAAGGTGGGCAGATCACTTGAGGCCAGAAGTTCAAGACCAGCCTGGCCAACATGGCGAAACCCCATCTCTATTAAAAATACAAAAAATTAGGCCAAGTGCGGTGACTCATGCCTGTAATCCCAGCACTTTGGGAGGCCGAGGCAGGCAGATCATGAGGTCGAGAGATCGAGACCATCCTGGCTAACACGGTGAAACCCCGATTCTACTAAAATTACAAAAGAATTAGCCAGGCGTGGTGGCAGGCGCCTGTAGTCCCAGCTACCTGCAAGGCTGATGCAGGAGAATGGCGTGAACCTGGGAGGCAGAGCTTGCATTGAGCCAAGATTGTGCCACTGCACTCCAGCCTGGGCGACAGAGCGAGACTCTGTCTCAGAAAAAAAAAAAAGAAAGAAAAGAAAAGAAAAAAAAAAAAAAGAAAATACAAAAAATTAGCTGAGCGTGGTGACATCCGCCTGTAATCCCAGCTACTCAGGAGGCTGAGGCATGAGAATCGCTTGAACCCAGGCAGTGGAGGTTGCAGTGAGCCGAGATCGCGCCACTGCATTCAAGCCTGGGTGACAGAGCAAGACTCCGTCTCAGAAAAAAAAAAAAGAAAAAAGAAAGAAAAGAAAAAGAAAAAAAGAAAAAAGAAAATACAAAAAAAAAAGGCCAGGTCAGAGATACAAGAGGACCGGGGGCTCTTCCTCCCAGAGGGGGCCTGGGGAATGGACATAGGAGCAAGCTAAGAGGAAAGTTACGAGACTCGTTTCCTTATGATCAATCAGGTCTCCACAAAAGCGAGGAGGACTCCTTGGACTTAAGGAAGGGCTGGTGATCCCCAGGGCAGGGGTTCTGTGTCCCAACAGCTCCTACCTTAGCGCCCGCCCCATTGTCTCATAGTTCATGTCAGGCTTGTTTTTCTGCTTCCCCCACAGCTTGGACACAGCTTTGGAGTCCACCAGTTTGAAGATGCCTTTCTCTCGCTGGGTCCACTTGATGTACTTGGGACAGGTGTTTCTGTCTTGCAGAAGCGCCAGGAGGAACTCCCACAGATAGATGGTGCTGCCTGCAGAGGGGCAGGCCATGAGGGGCAGCCTGGGCAGCTGGGGCACCCTGGCAGCAGGGAAGGGGCTCCCTCCCCACCTCACCTGAGTCCCAGCTGTCCGTACCTTTGCCATCCTTTGATTTCTTCCTAATGGGGATGCTGGGGTCAGTGACAGGTGAGGTACTTCGGTTGCCCTTGGTCTTCCGGACTGTGAGGGAAAGGTGAGTAGGATGAGGAGCAGCTTCCGAGAGAGGGCCTGGGAGCTGGCCGAGTTGGCTGTGACAAGGCCAACAAGGAGGAGGCAGGTCACTGGGGCTGGAGGCCCCAGATTGCTCTCCACAGCCACGGCCCTCAGGCCTCTGCACCCTCATTTTCAGGCCCCCAGGGTAGCACTGCAACATGGCTACAATGTGGAGAAACCGAGTGCTTGCAAATAAGTCACCTTTGTGAGAACAGAATCTGCCTAGCCTAACTTCTGATATGGAAAGGCAGCCTGAAGGCACCACTGTTGTGCAGGTAAGTGCGGTGCTGAGGTTTGGTTGCCATGCTGACAAGGCAGTATCAAGCAGCCATCGCCTGAGTAAATCAATAACACCGGGGCTTGGGAAAGCCCAAAGTCCTCTCTCATATATGGCCTCGGCTTTATAAGCTCTGCAGAGGGAGATAAGCACCCGGCATGACTAGTCTTTTATAGGCTGAGGCCCCAGAGGTCCGGGGACTGGCCAGGGGTCCGAGCCTGGTGTCCAAACGCCGAGCCTAGGATTCAACCTATCAAGATCATTAATGTTTCTGAAAGAGTTTATGCAGATCCAGGGCAGACAGGGGCAGCATGGGAAATGTCAGGCTACTGGCAGACTAATGGATGAGGCCAGGTTTTACAGAAGGGAGGCCTTTTGGTCCATCCGTGTCACGCCAGAGAGCTGGCCTCATAACACATCCATAAGCCCTGACCGCCCCCTACGCTCCGCCCATCCCCTCGGAGACACACATACACTCACTCTTCCCCACTTACTTCTCTTCTTTGATTTCCCAGTCTTCTTGGCACTTTCCTCTCTGGAGGCCTTCTCCTCCAGAGAATGGCCCTCCTGGTCACTAGTGTCACCTGCCCTGTTCAGGGCATCGGGCTCAGAGGCAGGAAACAGGTAGTTGGGCAGAGTGACGGCTGGTGCAGGGTCTGAGTCTGGAAGCATTTCGGAGGTATTGACTGCAAGGAGAAAGGCCTGAGGTGGGCAGGGCCCAGGGCAGGGCTGGAGCGGGGTCTCCCAGAGCTGGAGAGATGGGTAGGTTCCAAGGGAGGGCAGGGGGGCTCTTCCCCCGAACCCCAGACACAGGATACACCTGAAAATGCTTCATGTGGCTTGTACCACGAGGAGAGGAAACATCTGCAGAGCTGTGGGCACGAGCTGGCCCCAATCACCGCTGCCGCATTTATAGCCCACTGCTGGTGGTGGGGAAGATCTAGGCGGCACCCCAGGTAAAGGGCCACCTTAATTTAGTCCTTGGCTCATTTTACGACTCAAAGGGGCCTTAGAGATCGTGTAGCCCCATTCCTGTGTTTTCCTGATGAGGAAACTGAGACAGACCCAGAGAGGGGAAGTCATGTACCCAAGATCACACAGTAAGTTTGTGCCCAGTACAAATAGGCACCGATTGTTGGATCCTGGATGAATACTGGTGAGAGTCAGGACTAGTAATATCTCATATTTCAGCTTTATGGTTTGCTTTCCCTCACTGTACCATAACACCCCTTGGGAGAAGGCAATCTGGGGGGACCCTCTTGTGTATCTGCCTGAGGGGGCATTGAGAAGAGCCTGCTTTGGGGGCCCTCTGGGGAGTTAGGATCTTGGTAGGATGGGCAGGGATCACTTATTTTATTTATTTATTTATTTAGACAGAGTCTTGCTCTTGTTGCCCAGGCTGGAGTGCAATAGTGCGATCTTGGCTTACTGCAACCTCTGCCTCCCGGGTTCTCCTGCCTCAGTCTCCTAAGTAGCTGGGATTACAGACATGTGCCACCACGCCGGGCTAATTTTTGTATTTTTAGTAGAGATGGGGTTTTGCCATGTTGGCCAGGCCGGTCTCGAACTCCTGACTTCATATTCTGCCCACCTCAGCCTCCCAAAGTGCTGGGATTACAGGTGTAAGCCACCGCACCCGGCCCGGATCACTTATTTCTAAAAGAGCCACATGCTGCATCTCTCAGTCTTCCTGGGAGCTAAGCAAAAGAGCAGAGGGGCCTGAGAAAGGCACCCTGGCCAATATTATTCAGCCTGAAAATGGAAAAAAAAAATTTTTTTTGAGATGGAGTTTCACTCTTGTCACCCAGGCTGGAGTGCAATGGCGTGATCTCAGCTCACTGTAACCTCTGCCTCCTGGGTTCAAGTGATTCTCCTGCCTCAGCCTCCTGAGTAGCTAGGATTACAGGCTTGCACCACCATGCCCAGCAAGTTTTTATATTTTTAGTAGAGATGGGGTTTCACAGTGTTGGTCAGGCTGGTCTCGAACTCCTGACCTCAGGTGATCTACCCGCCTCAGCCTCCCAAAGTGCTGGGATTACAGGCGTGAGCCACTGTGCCTGGCCTGAAAATGGAAAGAAATTCTGACACATGCTACAACATGGATGGACTTTGAGGACATCGTGCTAATTGAAATAAACCCGTCAGCAAAATACAAAAAGATAAAAGTCGTATGTATATCGGTGGGTGTGGTGCATGTATACCTGTGTGCACACATGCCTGAGAAACCAATACACGGATTTCATATTTTTAAATGGAATTATTTTGTTGCCTTGAGTTCAGGCACTGGGGTTCAAACTTACAGATTTGCTTCTCATCCAGGATATCGCTGGGAGACTCCATATTGAGCAAGACTTCTGTGGTTGACATGGTGTGCGAGGTGGCCTCATTGTCATCTGGTCCGGTTCCATGGTGGGAGGAGAGAAGAAAAGTTCCCTCAGGGCACAAGGCAGGGGGTACAGCTATAATCAGGGCCAGCCCAAAGAAAGGATGGTGGTAAAGCATCCTTCAGGCTGACCCTGAAGTGAGTGCTAAGTGAGGGAGAAGCAGGGGACCCTGACCAGAGGTACTGAGGGACAGCCAGGAAGGGCCCAGCACCCCTCCTGACCTAACTCTCCACCCCCTCAGCTGGTCTTCACTCCTCATCGTCCCACCCCATTTCCACAGACCATGAATCTACTAAGATGGTTCCTTCCTCTGTGAAGCAGCACAACTTTTTGGCTGGTGGCCTTGCCCATTCTGCACGGGGTTACTAGAAGCCATTGTGGGCTGCTGTTCCCTAAAGACACAACCCCTTTTTCTACCACACCTTCTCTGCCCAGGAAGGGAACAGACCTGTCAGCAAAAAACTGCCTTCCAGGATCTGATCCTGCGTCATGCACAAGGTCCCGTCTGTTATGATGCCATTGTGGTCGTCCAACTCCAGTCCCGAGTACAGATGCAGTAAATCAGGGTAGGGTACCTGCTCCACGATCACAGCTGGGAACACAGAGGGGTCTTCCAGCTATGGAGAAGATAGGGATGTGGTTCAAGACCCACCCAGCTCTTCCAGCAAACCCACCCTACCAGAATCTGGCCCTCTGTGCAAGTCCTTATTCTTGGGTTCGTCAGGGACTGTCCTTTGTATAGGATGACATCACTCTGGGTCCAGCCTCATTAGGTGATGCTTTCAGTGGGTTCTTGATCAACAGAGATGGGTTAGCTCTGCACCACCAGCACTTTAAGTTTTTTTTTTTTTTTTTTTTTTTGAGACAGAATCTCGCTCTGTCGCCCAGGCTGGAGTGCAGTGGCATGATCTCAGCTCACTGCAACCTCCGCCTTGGGTTCAAGCGATTCTCCTACCTCAGCTTCCCAAGTAGATGAGATTACAGGCGTGTGCCACCATGCCTGGCTAATTTTTGTAGTTTTTGTAGAGACAGGGTTTCATCATGTTGGCCAGGCTGGTCTCGAATTCCTGACCTCAGGTGATCCACCCAACTCAGCCTCCCAAAGTGCTGGGATTACAGGCGTGTAATTACAGCCACTGCGCCCAGCCAAGGGCAAGCTCTTTTTTTTTTTTTTTCAGATGGAGTCTCACTCTGTCGCCCAGGCTGGAGTGCAATGGCGCAATCTCAGCTCTCTGCAAACTCTGCCTTCTGGGTTCACACCATTCTCCTGCCTCAGCCTCCCGAGGAGCTGGGACTACAGGCGCGCACCACCACACCCAGCTAATTTTTTGTATTTTTAGTAGAGACGGGGTTTCACCGTGTTAGCCAGGATGGTCTCCATCTCCTGACCTCGTGATCCGCCCGCCTCGGCCTCCCAAAGTGCTGGGATTACAGGCATGAGCCACCGCGCCTGGCCAGGCAAGCATTTTTAACTGGTTGTAGTTGTGGTTTAATCCGTGGCCAGGTTAGGGCTCAGTCTATGAGGATTAGATTCATTCTAAGGCCATTGGGAATAGACTAGTTGATGGCAAGGGCAAGGGGCTCAACCTATAGTCGGGGGACAGAGGGATTCAGCCTAGAGTCAGGGTTGGGGACCTAGTTCACAGCCAGAGTTAGGGGCTCAGACATCTTCGGGCTCCATCTGTGGCAGTGGGAATGAAGACAGAACAGAGGCATTATAGAAGTAGAAATGTCAGGACTCAGTCACTGCCTGGATGGGGGAGAGGGGTTCAATTTCCAGCTTTATTCAACAGGGACATGGAGATACTGCTCATGCCAAGGGAGGGCCCAAGAGGAGGAAGAGCGGGCTGTAGACCAAGATAAGGACTACAATGTCTGGATGTGGTGAGCTTGAGGTACCTTTGGGACAACTGAAATAGAGATGCCTATCAGGGAGTCAAAAATAAGTGTCTAAGAGTTCAAAAGGGAGCTGGTGGTCGCTCAGTCCCTTGGAGTAGATAAGAAAATTGAGATGAGAATTCAACCCCTAGAGAACATAAGTGTTCTGAAATTAAACAAAGCGAAATTAAAAAGCAGTATGACTGCATGTGTGTGTTTTTTTTTAAAAACTCCATATAGAGGCTGCATGTGGTGGCTCATGCCTGCAATGTCAGCACTTTAGGAGGCTTAGGCGGGTGCATCGCTTGAGCCTAGGAGTTCATACACGAGCCTGGGCAACATAGCAAGACCCTATCTCTATTTAAAAAAAGAAAAAAACTTCTATATAGAAGCAAATGTACCAGGATGTTAATCATAGTTCTTTTCTTTTCTTTTCTTTTCTTTTTTTTTTTTTTTTGAGACGAGAGTCTGGCTCTGTCACCCAGGCTGGAGTGCAGTGGCACGATCTTGGCTCACTGCAACCTCCACCTCCCAGGTTCAAGCAATTCTATTGCCTCAGCTTCCCAAGTAGCTGGGATTACAGGCGCCTGCCACCATACCTGGCTAATTTTTGTATTTTAGTGGAGACAGGGTTTCACCATGTAGGCCAGACTGGTCTCAAACTCCTGACCTCAGGTAACCCATCCGCCTTGGTCTCCCAAAATGCTGAGATTACAGACATAAGCCACCACACCTGGCCATGGTTTTATTTTCATTATGGAGTTTTGAATGATTTTTTCCCCCTTTCAACTTTTTTTGTATCTTCCAAATTTTCTTTCATGGGAGTGTTGATAATTCTTTTTGTTGTTGTTGTTTAGTCTCAAGAACTGTTTGTGGATGATAATTCTTTTTTTTTTTTTTTTTTTCCATGCAAAAAGAATGAGAATGGTCCTCTCTGTGTAGTGTTCCTGAGGGATTCAGAGAAATAAAAATGGATAAAAGACCTTTGGATTTGGCTGTGGGCAGTCACCCTGGCTAGATCAGTGTGAGAGCAGTGCTGGGGTCCCAGGCCAAGTCGCAGTGGATCTCAGTGAGGACAGACCGAGGTAAGCAGTTGGGTATAGTGATTAAGGTCCTAGCGTCTAGAGCTGCACTGTGCATGATGATATCCACTAGCCACGGGCGGCTATTTAAATTTAGAGGTAAATAAAAACTTTGGAGAGCTTAAGAATTCATTTCTTCAATTGCACTAGCCACATTTCAAGTGCTATATAGCCACATGTGACTAGTGGCCCCATAATGGACAGCACAAACAGAACATTTCCAGCATTCCAGAGAATTTCTTTTCTTTTCTTTTCTTTTTTTTTTTTTTTTTTGAGATGGAGTTTTGGTCTTCTCACCCAGGCTGGAGTACAATGGCACGATCTCGGCTCACCACAACCTCCACCTCCCAGGCTCAAGCGATTCTCCTGTCTCAGCCTCCTGAGTAGCTGGGATTACAGGCACCCGCCACCACGCCTGGCTAATTTTTGTATTTTTAGTAGAGATGGGGTTTCACCATGTTGCCCAGGATGGTCTCAAACTCCTGACCTCGTGATCCGCCTGCGTCAGCCTCCCAAAGTGCTGGGATTACAGGCGTGAGCCACCGCGCCTGGCCTCATTCCAGAGAATTCTGTTGGATTGTGCTGATCTAGAGCCAGAGTGCCTGGGCTTGAGACCAAACTCTGCTGCTCACTAGCATTATGACCTTGGGCAAGTTACCAAACCTTTCTGTGTATCAGTTTCCCCATTTATAAAATGAGAGTGATCACATGATTGACCCCCTAGGATTGTTTAAACAGATCAATACACATAAAGCACTCAGAGCAGGTTCTGGCGTAGACTAAGCTCTCATTAAGTGTTAGGTATCAGGGGCTTGTAGGAGACTGGTAATGTTTTATTTCTTAATTTGGGTGGTGAGGGCCTGGGTATTCATTTAATACATGTCTATATCTAAATATGATTTATGCACCTTTTTGTATTTATCATACATTTCAAAATAAAAGTAGTTTCCTAAGAGGCGTGAAAGGGGCTGGGTGTGGTAGCTCACACCTGTTGTTTTTCTTTTTCTTTTCCTTTTTTTTCTTTTTCTTTTTCTGTCTTTTTTTTTTTTTTTTTTTTTTTGAGACAGAGTTTTGCCTCTTGTTGCCCAGGGTGGAGTGCAATGGCTCAATCTCAGCTCACTGCAACCTCCACTTACCGGGTTCAAGCGATTCTCCTGCCTCAGCCTCCTGAGTAGCTGGGATTACAGACATGCGCCATCATGCCCGGCTAATTTTGTATTTTTAGTAGAGACAGGTGTTCTCCATGTTGGTCAGGCTGGTCTCGAACTGCCGAACTCAGGTGATCCACCTGCCTTGGCCTCCCGAAGTGCTGGGATTACAGGCGTGAGCCACCACGCCTGGCCGGCTCACACCTGTTGTAATCCCAGCACTTTGGGAAGCCTGAAGCAGAAGGATTGCTTGAGCTCAGGAGTTTGAGATCAACCTGGGCAACATGGCGAGACCCCATCTCTACAAAAAATACAAAAATTAGGCCGGGCATGGTGGCTCACACCTGTAATCCCAGCACTTTGGGAGGCCAAGGCAGATGGATCACTTGAGGTCAGGAGTTTGAGACCAGCCTGACCAACATGGTGAAACCCCATCTCTACTAAAAATACAAAATTAGCCAGGCATGGTGGTGTGCGCCTGTAATCCCAGCTACTTGGGAGGCTGAGGCAGGAGAATCGCTTAAACCCAGGAGATGGAGATTGCAGTGAGCCGAGATCTCGCCATTGTACTCCAGCCTGAGCAATGAGAGCAAAACTCTCTCTCTCTCTCTCTGTAGAGAGATATATATACACACACACATATACACAAAATTAGCCAGGTGCGGTGGCATGCGCCTGTTGTCCCAGCTACTTGGGAGGCTGAGGTGGGAGGATCACCTGAGCCTGGGGAGGTTGAGGCTGCAATGAGCCACTGCACTCCATCCTGGGCGACAGAGTGAGACCCTGTCAAAAAAAAAAAAAAAAAAAGAAAGAAAGAAAGAAAAAGAGTGAAAGGGAGGTAAGAAAGTAAAAACAGAGTGTGGAGACTACCCTGGGGGGAAGAAAGGAACTAAAAAGGTGTAAAAAGGTGCTATTTTGAAGGTGGGGGCAGAAGGGAGAGAAGTTTTTCTTTTAGGGTTGGGGACATCTGAAGATGTTCAAAGTTGAGGAAAGAAATCTGAGAGATCTAAAAGATACGGGAGGCCGGGTGCGGTGGCTCACGTCTGTGATCCCAGCACTTTGGGAGTCCGAGACAGGTGGATCACCTGTGGTCAGGAGTTCGAGACCAGTCTGCCCAACATGGTGAAACCCCGTGTCTACTGAAAATACAAAAATTAGCTGGGCGTGGTGATGCTCGCCTGTAATCTCAGCTACTCCAGAGGCGGAGGCACAAGAATCGCTTGAACCCAGGAGGCAGAAATGGCAGTGAGCCGAGATCGTGCTACTGTACTGGAACCTGGGTGACAAGAGTGAAACTCCATCTCAAAAAATAAAAATAAAAAGTAAAAGATACGAGAGACAGGATGTGATGGATGGTTTGAGGTCTTGAAGGATGCAGGAGAGAACAGATCAAGTACAGAGGTTGGGAGTTACCCTTGCAAGGAAAAGTAACATTTCTTTCTCCTGGGCCAGTGGGAAGGAAACAAGAACAGATATTACAGATAAAAAGAGAGAAGAGAGGGAAATTGAGGGCATCCTGGGCTTTGAACTTCTCTGTGGATTGGAGGAGACGCTGTCCACTGAGGGTGGAGGAATAGGTTGGAAGGTAAGAACTGCTTCTGTGAAAAACAGCCTCCATGAAGAAAAGAAACAACTGCTGAGTGGACTAGAAACAAATGAAAAATGACAAGTAGCATTGAGAACTCATGTATGGTAGATTTTTCTTCCTTTCTCCTTGTCTGATGCCCTCCACAAGGCTAGGCACACCACGTATGTTCAATAAAATAGAGCTGCTTTAGGTAAGGAGGTAGACAGAATGTCCAATGTGCTCAAAGGCCACTAGGGGGCAGGCTTTGGTAGGCCGCTAGAGATTGGACAGTTTTCCATCCTCACAAGATTTAGAATAGAGAGCATCTGAGTTAGACTGGAATGCCCTTTGGAGATAATCCAGCTGGATCGCCTCTTGGTGAAGATGGGGAAACAGCAGTCAGATAGGGTAGGGGTCCAGGCGCGGTGGCTCACGCCTGTAATCCTAGCAGTTTTGGATGCCAAGCTGGGCAGATCACTTGAGGCCAGGAGTTGGAGACCAGTCTGGCCAACATGGTGAAATCCCGTCTCTACTAAAAATACACGAAAATTAGCCGGGGGTGGTGGCAGGTGCCTATAATCCCAGCTACTCGGGAGGCTGAGGAGAATGGCTTGAACCTGGGAGGCAGAGGTTGCAGTGAGCCGACAACATGCCACTGGACTCCAGCCTGGGCAACAGAGAGACTTCGTCTCAAAAAAAATAAAATAAAATAAATAAAATAGGGTAAAGGAAAGGACTTGCTCAGGTGACATTGTGGCCAAACTGGGATCAGAACCCAGGGCTCCTGACTCCTAATCTTCCATTCCTTCTACTGTGCCTGGATGCCTCTTCTCTCTCCATTTTGTGGAAGGAGGAGAATGGAGGGCAGTGATGAGTCTGCCAGGACACCATTCAATGGGTACATCTAAATGCACAGAAAACGTGCCAGTGCAGGGAAGGTATGGAGCAGTGAGGACCTGAGTGAGTGCCAGAATCTGTCCTATTTTCCAACTTCCTCCCACCAAAAGACCTCATTTCCAGCTTGCCCTGGATCCTCAGGCTGGGGCCAAAAAGATGACTCTAAAAATGTCAGGGCCTGGACACCCATCCACAGTTCAGCTGGCAGCGCTCATTCTTGCTATGTGGCTGTCTCCACAGCTTTCTCACTGTGACACTTTGGGAGAAGAGAAGTGGCCGAAAAATGCATTCGATGGTCAGTGTACCCCTTATGCGTTCGGTCCATGTTGCTGACTAACCAACAGCCCAGCTGATGTACTTAGCAGCTGTTTGGCTGGCTCGATGATTGCATGTGGGCAGCCAGCTCCCTAAATGACTGCCCGGTGACTCCGGACCAGCCTCATGAATGACTGGCTGGCACGCAGGCCCAGTGCCCTGAGCATAGTAGGTGCTTGATGGATATTTGCTGATTGGTTAGCTGTGCAGCCGGCTGGCTCCCTGGCTGTCTGCCTGGCTGTCTGTGTCTATCTGATTGTCCACATGGGCTGACTGTGCTCTGTTCTCTGGGGCCATACCTGGTGGATATCATCATCCATCCCGTTGCTTGCGAACTCAAAGATCAGGTCACTGGGCTGTAGGGTAATAGCCATGCTGTCTTTTCAGAGAGCTGACAATGGGATTATCAGAGCCCTCCAGAACTGTAGGGCTTTCTTGATGAAGAGACACTACCCAGGTACTTTGGAGCCTAGAGCCTACCCCCCGAGCTGCGGTAAAATAGGGGGTGGAGAGAGCTGGAATAGGTGGTGGCCTAAGCCAGGCTCAAGGCTGCATTCTGGGCTGGACCAACCACAGGAGCGACCTAGAGAGAAGGGAGAGATGGGGACAGTGAGTAAGTCACCTTCCTTGAGCTCCGTTGCCGGAACTGCCTATGAACCAGAGGGACCCTGCCATGCTAAGGCAGACTGCCAATAGAGGAGTGGTGGAAAGGGGAGGATGAGGAGAGAAGAAAAGCGACAGAGAAGAAAGAGGTCAGGGAAAGAAAGAAGGAGAGAGAGGAAGTCAACTGAATGGCCTCCAGCGGGAAGTGGCTGAGTGTTGGTGCCTGTCTGGGTCACCAGCATAGGCATCTCACGCTAGTCCCAAAGACACACAGCCTCCCTCCCTGCCTCCCCGCCTTCCCCTGGAGAAACTGACAGATGGAGGAACTTTGCACTCTCTCCACCCTGAAGACTAATCCCCAGGGCATGGCCATAGGGGGAGTCAGGGCGCCCGGCCTGGCCTCATGGACAAGGCGGCAGCATGGAGAATCCCTGTAACTCCCTTGGCTTGGGGGAAGAATCGTGTGAGGGGCTGAGTGGGGGTCTGTGGGTATACAGAGTGCTCTTCTGACTCTGCCTGACTCCAGGTGAAGTCAGCCTAATTTTACCTTGGGAGTGGGGGTCAGTTAGCTTTGAGGGGCCACGTCTACGGAGGAAGAAGTGGGGGTGGTCACACCCATGCCTGCCTCACTGTGGGGGTTGTGCTGTGTGAGGACCAGCAGTGGCCTGCCTCTGCTCTCAGGGATGGGACTCTCAGATGGAGCCAAACTTCCAGAGAGCCTGGAGACCGGGGGACAGGCGGGCCACACACCCTGTTTTCGTCGGCACTCCCCACCCTCACCACCACCGCTGCCACCCGCCAGAGAGCGTGGCCTCTGTGCTGTGTGTGGGTTTGTGTTCTTGGTTCAGCTTTGCTTTCAGTTTCAAGACTGAACTGTCACCCTGGGAACTGGCGAGGAGAGCCCCGGCTGGAGGAGGGGCAGGCGGAACCTTCCCCATCCTCTGGGGCTGGCTCGGGCCCCTTTTCCAGGAAATCTTCTGTGTCTGCCGCAGCCCAAACACACCTCCTCTTGCCCCACGTGCCCTCAGCGCTCACGGTGTCACATGGCGCCCGGGCCTGCATTTGTTTCCCCTGTCGCCACTCCTCAGGGCTGTCAGTGCCCAGGCGCCTCATGTGCGTGTTGTGGGTGGTCACACCCAGGCCTGCCTCCCACAGCCCCAGCCCTCCCACCTCCCTCCTCGCCAGCCAGCTCTACTCCTCCACCCCATCACTGGAGCTTCTCCACTTCCAGGCGCCACGTCTTTCGTCCCCTGGGCTCGGTTCTGAGTGTGTGGATGTGCATGTGGGTGGGTCCACGAACAGCCTGGCCTCACCATGAGCGCCTGAAGAATTAGGGCCATGCACCATAGCGGGAGCCACACACTGCACTCCACCTCCTTGACACTCCCTTGGCAGTGCCGGGGTGGCCAAACCTTCTTCTGGCCCGGAAAGAAATGAGGAACTTCAGAGAGGGGCAAAGGGGAGGAAAGGGAGGGGGACCACGGTGACCTCCCTGATGACCGCTCTCCCCCACAGGAGACACCCAGCCTCTCCTACTTCCTTTCCGTTAGCCCACAGGGCTGGCCGTGCCTTCACCCCACCCCCACCCTCACCCCCACACCTTTCCACCCACCCCAGCAAAAAGTCGGGAGAAGTCGCTCAACTCAACCTGTCAGGTCTGAATTACCCTTTGGACGAGTGAGAGGCTGAGTACTGGGAGGAGGCCCCTGGGAACCTGCAGCCCTTGCCCTGGGTTCACTCCTCCCACCACCACCCTACCCCCACCAGACCCTGTCTGCAACCCATTCTCCACTGGTCTGTGAAGCCTCCCAAGGCCATTTATGCTTGGAAGGTCTGTCCCCCCACCTCCTGCCACTAACCTAAGCGCCCCAAGGCTTGCAATCCACAGCAGCTCCCGCCCTCCCACAGGCCTTCTGTCTGCCCCCAGGAAACATTCTCATACTAATCAAATTAAAGGTGATCACTTTCACCTAATCCCACTTTGTCTAAACATGAAACTCCTGTGTGTGTCCCCTCCCCCAAGGTCACCCGCTATAGCCCTTCCCTTTGGGCTTGCTCATCTCTTCTTTCCAGATCAGGATTTCATGTTTGCGAGTTCATTGCTGGTGCTGTCTGCCTGGGCTACTTTTATGCACCTTCCTTACCTCCCCCATAAGACAGAGGCTTCCTTGAGGGCAGGAACAACTGAGTTGTACATTGATGAAACCTTAGCACCTTGCATCATGTGTGGCATGTAACACACTCAATTTGTGTTTGTGGAATGAATGCATGAATGAATGAGGGGATGAACGGGTGGATGGGTGGATGGATGGATAGATTTGTGGTATGGGTCAGTCAGCAACTGTGAGGTGTGTTTTCTGGGCAACATTTATCTGTACACAGTGGATGCGGGTAGGTGTCACGTACTCTGCCTTACGTGAGAATGAGAAAAATGCGCATACCTTCTGGGGTGACCTCTGTATGTTTTTGCATTGTCATTTACCCGGGTGCGCTATTTGTGTTGGCTGTGGCTGTGCAAGCGCACTGTAGGTATATGCGTGTGCAGGGTGTGTGCATGTGTCCCAAGCATGGAGACGTGTGCACGAGAGCCTCTGTGTGTCAAAGGGCTGCCCTGGTCTGGCCGGCAAAGCCGCAAGCTCAGTTGTCAGTTCCTCCTCTGGGCCAGCCTCAGCTGCCTTCGTGAGAATGACAAACCCGAGCTAATGCTGGCTGGAAGTGGCTGTGCTGAAGATGGGGGTGGGGTTCTCAGGAAGAGAATGCCAGTCCCAGCTATGTGGCCCATGGGTCACGGGGGTGAGATCCCCCAAAGTCCATGTGCTAGGGAGCTGGTGGGGGAGGGAGGCAGCCAGGGCCCTGCACTGCATTGAATGGGATCCTTGGTCACCAATGCAGAGAGGCTTGAAATCAAAGAGAGATGATTCCCAGGGCATTCTTTTCTGTGTCCACATGTTGAAGTAGCAAAATCCAGGACTTGGTGGATGCAGGCTTTGAGGGCTCAAGTTTGTGAGGTATTGTGAGGCTGTACCCGGCACCCAAGGCTCATCCTCGTGATCATCTGCCCCGAGCCTGAAGCTAAGGTCTTGAAGGGCTGGAGGGGGAGGAAGTAGCTGTCCTACTCTTTTGGCCGAGGCTGAGAAACCATCCCGCCCTAACCTTCCAGTCCAGAAAGTTTCCCCCTCCCCCTTGAGATGTTTGAGGATTTGAAAGTGAGAGGTGGAGAGCAGCTCATTTGCATGTTCACTCACTCTCCCCAGTAGAGGAGTGAACCCCCCTTCAGTCCTTCAAAATAACCTCGTTCTCCCAGGAACCTGAAACCAAAGATGCCACCACCATAGGAGGTGCGCCCTGCAGGTCAGGGAGGCCCCCACCAGGGGCTCCCCTCCAGTGGGCCCTTTGGCTGGGATGCAGCTTCCGTAGCCTAGAGTCCTGGATGCTGCCTCCCCAGTGAGTGGAGGATTCAGGGGGCACACACGGACACTTGGCTCGGGGAATTGAGGTGCCTGGGAACCCTTAGTAACTGGTGGTGAATTCCCCTACCTTGCCCCATCCTTGCACAGCTCACAGCTTGCTCCAGTCACAGTCCACTGGCAGGGTGGCAAGAGCTCCACTCCCTTCGCCCCCTTTGAGGCCCTACAGGGTCTCTGGCTCCCAGCGCCTGTCTTACTTGGGCCAAAAGCAAAGCCTGTGCGAGAGTCTGTGCCCCTGGGTGCTCTCTGAGTGTATGGACCGCAGGAGGGAGTGTGCAGGCGAAGGCGCCGACCTCCCGGCCCACAAATAGACACCTCTGTGGCTCTGACTGCATTTCAAAACCGAAGCAAAATAGAAGTGGTTTGGGCTGCTCCTGTGTCACAACTCAGCCCCCTTCAGACGCACAGACCCTTCTTGGGGCTGTCACTGAAACATACCAGGCAGTGTCCAGCAACCACTCATCTGGGCCTCCCCTACAGGAAATAGCCCTAATGTGAAAGCCACGTCCACAGTCTCCGTGGAGTGAGTTTAAATCTACACCCGTTCAGCTGAGCCAATGGCTCTCACAGAATTGCCGGTAACACCCGTGGCATTTTCACACATGCCAGGAAACATGGAGGCCAGATGGTCAGCTGGGCCACAAAGCACAATTCTCCTTCTCCGGTTCCTTGTCCCCTCGGAGCCAGCTCTAACTCCTGAAATACCTCATCCTCCATGAAACCTTTCTGGAATTCTCTGGAAAGGAAGTGACAATTTCCTTCATGCCATTTCCCACTCCCTCAACACCCCTCCCCCACAACCACAAGCAAAATGGAAACTACCCCAGGAACAGCTGTACCCTCGACTGAAAAACAGCCCGTCCTCCGGCGAATAGTCCTCAAGCAGGGAACTGCCTGCTGCACCATGTGACCAGTGGCGTGAATTTAAGAGACAGAAGGCCAGAGTCAGGACTATATCCAGTCTGTAGTCCTGAGCAAAGCAGAATTCACCCATCCACAGGACTCGAACCCACAACCTCAGTCCAGTTACGACTGGACTCCAATGAGCAAGCTAACCCTCCTCCTTAAGCAAGTGCCCAGTGAAGGGGCCCTAGTCACTGCTATTTTGTCAGCTCTTTCTCCTATTCCTTTCTTTCTACCACCCACTCCATTTGAGATGAAACCAGGAAGAGGGAGGGAAAAAAGAAAGGTTTTGCAAGCTCTGTTGGTTGGGGTTTCTCTGCGCTTATTTACAAGAAACCCAGTTTCCTTCCTTGCTCCTCTGTCACCACCTGATTCCAGCATAGGGCTTGTCCCAACTCTGACGGCGAGGTGGGCCCAGGACTCTTCCCCAGTTACAGGCCCCGCTCTCACACCCTTCTCAGCTCTCCTCTTCCCCTACCTTCTTTCCAGGCCTTGGTCTGTCCCAGAGGAGGAGTGATTACATGGCAGGTCCCAGGCAAAGAGATGCTTTCTCCTCTTTCTCCAGGGGACCCACAGCCCACCCACAGTGTAGACTGCCTAGGGTCCGGGAGGAGGAGGAGGGAAGCGTTCCGGCTGCATCCTAGCAAGATGTGTGACCATGGAAAAGTCGGCCATCTTTCTGGGCTGTGGTTTCTGTCATCCTTCGAGCGGGTGAGGGTTGTGAGTAATCCAGGCTTAGCAGGCGCTCACCAGGGAGTCTCAGGTGAATAAAGATGGCAGTGGAAAAGCACTTTGAAAATTAAAAAGCGTTCATCCAGATGATGAGTTTCAGGTGACCTCCCAGAGAGCAACAGGGGCTGTGGGCCCCATTAACTCCAGACGGTGGACCCCACTGGCTCCAGAATACACAGGGTGGGGCTGGAGGGTTCCAGCTGTTGGGTGGGAAGGGGCTGACTCCTCGCCTGGGCTGGGGGCCCGGCAGGGAGGGAGGAGCAGGCTGCTGCGGCTGGTGCAGCGCTATGGGTCTCCTGTCCTCACCCCGCCCCAGCTCTTTGGGTTGTGGTTATGTGGCAAGAAAGAGCACTACACTACAGAAGCCCCATAGGGGAGGAAGAGGAGGGGGAGGGTTAGTGACAAAGACAACCTATTTCCCCAGCTGCCCTGAGAAGGCCAAAAGAGCACCCCCTGGAAGTGCCTGCAGCCACCACATCACCATCTCTAGTGCTTCAGGGACGAGGCACAGGGTAGTGGCACTAAGCCAATGACGGGAGAACCCACTGCAGGAAAAGGGAGAAACCCAAGTGTGTGGCAGCCACTAAACCCCAGTATAATAGTCTGCCAGCTCCAGCCTAGGAGAGCCCCCAGAAGCCCCTGCAGACCCTAAGATCATCAGCTTTCCAGCTAGAAGTCCCAGCTCTGCCTTGGGGTTGAGGCAGGTCACTTTCGTCTTTTGTAAAACAGGGATCTCCTACTTAGCTCAAAGGGTTGTTGCAAAAGGCTAATGAGCTAATGTAGGCAAAAGCTCTCTGCTATGCCCCAAACGTGTTTTTCTTTTTTTCTTTGTTGAGACGAAGTCTCACTCACTCTGTCACCAGGGCTGGAGTGCAGTGGCGCGATCTCGGCTCACTGCAACCTCCGCCTCCAGGGTGTGCCTCAGCCTCCTGAGTAGCTGGGATTATAGGTGCGTACAACCACGACCAGCTAATTTTTAAATTTTTAATAGAGATGGGGTTTCACCATGTTGGCCAGGCTGGTCTCGAAATCCTGACCTCAAGTGATCCACCCACCTTGCCCTCCCGAAGTGCTGGGATTACAGGCGTGAGCCACCATGCCTGGCCAGCGTGTTTTCCAATTCCCTGGTCTGATTTGTTACTTTGGGGCTGTGGTAAAGCATATCTTTACCTAGACAGAGAGGAAGAAAGGGAAATGGAGGTGGCGGGATGAAATGAAGGCTGAGGGGACAAAAGCAACAACTATAAAATGTATGGTAGAGAGAGGAAACCAGTTTGACTAGAGGGAGAGAGGAACATTGCTTGGGAAGCTGGATAAGTGGATCCATGGAACTGTGGAATGTGAGCTTAATATGGAAACTGACTGTGAGTTACTGTAGATTCTTGAGCAAGGGAGGGGTATAACAAGCAGCCCTTTAGGAAGGGCAGTTTGGTCTGGGTATAAGAGTGGGCCTGAGGCAGGAGAATCACTTGAATTCAGGAGGCAGAGGTTGCAGTGAGCTGAGATTGCGCCACTGCACTCCAGCCTGGGCAACAGAGTGAACACTCCATCTCAAAAATAAATGAATAAATAAAACAAGAATGAGTCTGCGAGTGGAGGAGATGGAAGGAGACCAGGTAGGGTAGCTGGAAGTCAGGAGGTGAATCCCAGAGCCACCCCAAAGGAAAGAACTTGATAGACTATGGGGAGATACAGTAGCTGTAGAGACCCCAAGATGTGCAGCGTGTTCTCGCTGTAAGAATGTTAAAAGATATTGCCAGATGCGGTGGCTCATGCCTGTAACCCCAGCACTTTGGGAGGCCAAGGAGGGTGGATCACCTGAGGTCAAGAGTTTGAGACCAGCCTGGCCAACATGGCAAAACCCCATCTCTACTATAAATACAAAAAGTAGCCGGGGCGTGGTGGTGGGCACCTGTAATCCCAGCTACTCGGGAGACTGAGGCAAAAGAATCGCTTGAACCTGGGAGGGGGAGGTTGCAGTAAGCTGAGATTGCGCCACTGCACTCCAGCCTGGGTGACAGAGCGAGACTCCATCTCAAGAAAACAAACACTGACTAGAGACTAATTAAATTCATTAGTGGTTTTTTTAGAAGCTGGGATAATCTATGACTTGGTACCAACAGGATATTAAGTCAGATAACTTTTATTGAAGGGACAGTGTTCTTTATCAAGGTCCCTGCCAGGCCAGTGCGTGTCCTAGAAACTAACGCGAAGCCTCCTTGCTCAGATCTGGAACTTTCCTGGGCAGCAGGGGCCATGGTGTGGTTGCTGCCTGCTTGGCACCGGCTGCTCCTCCCAAATGCGCCCTTCTGCCACTGGCCAATCCCCAGGCCAGCAAAAGCAAAGGACAGTACTTCAGGCACAAGAGCAGTACTCCAGCATCCCTTTCACAGAAGGGAGGGGTGCCCGAAAGGATGAGGTGGGAAGACAGCCTACCAGGGCCTGGCCAGACAGGGAGGGCAGCCTCGGCTCCGGAAGTCATCGAGAGCTCCTGGGGTTCCTCCTTCCCTCTCACCCGCACTGCTAAAACCTCTCCTTAAGACAGAAGGCCGGGCACGGTGGCACACACCTGTAATCCCAGCACTTTGGGAGGCCGAGGCGGGTGGATTGCTTGAGCTCAGGAGTTCGAGACCAGCCTGGGCAACATGGCAAAACCCTGTCTCTACTAAAAAAAAAAAAAAAAAAAAAAAATTAGCCAGGCGTGGTGGCATATGCCTGTAGTCCCAGCTACTCAGGAGGCTGAGGTGGGAGGATTGCTTGAGCCTGGGAGGTGGGTGCCGTGGTGAGCTGAGATCGCGCCACTGCACTTCAGCCTGGGCAACAAGAGTGAGACCTCGTCCCCCCCAAAAATAAAAATAAAAAAAAAAATAATTCCTCTCCTTGAGTCAGAGGAGTCCCAGGACATCGAAGTTACAAGTTATAAGAGACCTGAAAGATCATTGCTTCCATCCCTCTTATTATCCAACTTCAGATACCACAGGAGAGGAAGTGACTTGCTCAAGGTGACACAGCTAGTTGCATTGTGACTCCCAAGTGATTCTTATTCCTCGCCTCCTTCCCTGCTCATTGTCTCCTGGCATCCTCAGAAAAGCCAACCCTTTCCTCTGGCAAGAACACACAGCAGCCAAAGATTCAGGGCTGGCCAATAACAATGAAGCCACGGCTGGGCGTGGTGGCTCATGCCTATTATCCCGGCACTCTGGGAGGCCGAGGTGGGCAGGTCACTTGAGGTCAGGAGTTCAAGATCATCCTGGCGAACATGGTGAAACTCTGTCTCTACTAAAAAATACAAAAAAAAAAATTGTCTGGGCGCAGTGACTCATGCCTGTAATCCCAGCACTTTGGGAGGCCGACGCAGGCAGATCACCTGAGGTCAGGAGTTCAAGACCAGCCTGGTCAACATGGTGAAACCCTGTCTCTACTAAAAACACAAAAATTAGGGCCAGGCATGGTGGTGCGCTCCTGTAGTCCCAGCTATTCAGGAGGCTGAAGCAGGAGAATCGCTTGAACTCGTGAGATGGAGGTTGCAGTGAGCCAAAATCGCGCCACTGTACTCCAGCCTGGGCGACAGAGCAAAACTCTGTCTCAAAAAAAAAAAAAAAAAAAAGGAAGAAGCAGCAGCAGCAGCAGCCACACACATGCAGAGCATGCTGAACCTCCACAGTGCCTTCCCTACCTCCACCTCCGTGCCTGTGATCATACTGTCCCCCAGGCCTGACAGGCCCCTTCTCAGCTTCTGCAAGCCCAATGTCCACAAGTCCTTCAAGATCTGAGGCAAATGTCACCTTCTTTTCAAAGCCTTCCTTGCTTCCTCCCCACCTGGCACATTCTCTCCTCTTCCTCATGACACCTTAGCTTGACTTCTTAGACCAAAGCAGGGGGTTATAAACTATGGCTCATGTGCCAAACCCAGCCCTGCGGTCCATTTTTAGATGGCCCATGAGCTAAGAATGGTTTTTACATTTTTTAATGATTGGGAAAAATCAAAAGAAAAATATTTCATGACATATAGTGTTTTTTCATATATGTATTTTTTGTGACTGGGTTTTGCTCTGTCACCCAGGTTGGAGTGCAGTGGCACAATCATGGCTCACTGTAACCTCTGCCTTCCAGGCTCAAGTAATCCTCCTACCTCAGCCTCCCAGGTAGCTGGAACTACATGAGCATACCACCGTGCCCGGCTAACTTTTTGTATTTTTTGTTGAGACAGGGTTTTGCCATGTTGCCCAGGGTGGTCTCAAATTCCTGGGCTCAAGCAATTCTTTGTAGGAAAGGTTTGCTGAGTGCTGGACTAAAGGCTTCAGTGTGAATAAATTCACCAAGTTCATTTGTTTTTTAAAATTTATTTTAGGCCGGGCACAGTGGCTCACTCCTATAATCCCTGTACTTAGGGAGGCCGAGGCAGGTGGATCACTTGAGGTCAGGAGTTTAAGACTAGCCTGGCCAACATGATGAAACTCCATCTCTACTAAAAATACAAAAAAATTATCTGGGCGTGGTGGTGGGCGCCTGTAATCCCAGCTACTCGGGAGGCTGAGGCAGGAGAATCGCTTGAACCTGGGAGGCAGAGGTTGCAGTGAGCCAACATCGTGCCACTGCACTCCAGCCTGGGCAACAAGAGTGAAACTCTGTCTCAAAAAATATATATTTTTTCAAATTTGTATTTATTTCTTTTTCAGAGATGGGTTCTTGCTATATTGCCCAGGCTGGTCTCCAAGTCCTGGCCTCAAGCCATCCTCACACCCCCGCCTCCCAAAGTGCTGGGATTACAGGCCTGAGCCACCACACTTACCCAATCATGTTCATTTCTGAGAAGAATGTCACAGAGCACTTGGGGATGGAGGTGCCTGCAGGGAGGTGTGGGATGCCAAATACAACTCAGCAGATTCTCATCAGAAAGAAGGTCCTGGGCTGGGGTTAGGAGACGTGAGTTCTGCCCATGATGTGACCTCTAGCAGGTCACTTCTGCTTTGTGTGCCTCGGTTACCTCATCTGCACAATGAGGGAGGTGATCTAAGGGCCTGTCTAGCCCTAGGACTTAGGCAGGCAGTGATCAACTGCATTGCCAGCTCCCACAGTTCTTAGCAGGCACGGTCCTGATCCTCAGAACAAAAGCTTACAGAAGGGTCCTCTGCCCAGCTGTGGTTTTCCGCTGCCCCCCGCCCCCCCCGTGGGCCTCCCTCACTCCACACTCACCTGCCCTGCCCCACCCTTCCCCTCTGCTGACCTTTCTGCCCTCCTCTCAGAATTCCTCTCCTTGCAAAATGAAGATGGCCTCCTCTGAAAGAGCCCTCCCCTCCCTCCAGTCAGGTGGGCTAAAAGCCTCTGCTTTTTTGGGAGGGAGGCAGGGAAAGGACTCTCACCTCTCCCCAGTCTCCCAGGGCCCACAGCAGACAGGCAGTGGAGTAGGAGATAGGGCCAGCTCTCACCGCACCCCTGCTCTGCCAGCGGAAACAGCCCTTCTCTGCCACTTCCTGTCCCAGAGGTTTCAGCAGTTTCCCCTTCGGGGCCTGCTAGCCCTCCCAGCCCCGCCCCTGCCTCACACAGGTCAGGGAGTGCAGAGAGGGGAGGGCCCTGCGTGGTGAGTGGGGAGGATCCCTCACAGGAAGGCCGAGGAGACAGCTGTCTACACAAGGGGACGCCCCAGTGGCAGGTCTACCAGACTACTTTGGGCTAGGAGCAGGTACAGGCGGATGCAGTACCTGGGAGGGAGATTGGGACTCTCCTGCTACCACAAACCCTCTCCACAAACCCTCTCCTGCTACCAGATGAGTAGAAATGACTTTATCACTTTACCTAGCTGTCACCTTGAGGGATGGAGTGAGCCTGATCTTAGAGGATTGGATAAAAAACTGGAATATAAATGCTGAGGTCAATGTCCAGGAGGGACTAGCCCAGGGTGGCTTCGAATGGAGAGACAGGTTTAATGAAGCAAGAGGATGAGAGGTTAGTTCATTGGGGCAGATGACACTGAAATCAATGTCACTTCATAATTTTGCAGGGACCTTGTCCCTAGCACCAATGGACACAGGCAACAATGGAGGGCAAAGTACAATTGTCCCCTGGCATACTTGGGGATTGGTTCCTGGACCACCTGTGAATACCAAAATCCACGCACACCCAAGTCCCGCAGTTGGCCTATGGAGCCCACAAATCCAAAAAGGTGGCCCTCCCTGTACTCAGGTTTCGAATCTTGGGAATACTATTTTTAAAAAAAAATCCACATATAGGCCAGGTACGGTGGTTCACGCCTGTAATTCCAGCACTTTGGGAGGCCAAGGCAGGCGGATCACCTGAGGTCAGGAGTTCAAGACCAGCCTGGTCAACATGGTAGTGCGTGCCTATAATCCCAGTTACTTGGGAGGCTGAGGCAGGAGAATTGCTTGAACCCGGGAGGCGGAGGTTGCAGTGAGCCGAGATTGCGCCATTGCACTCCAGCCTGGGTGACAGAGCAAAACTCCGTCTCAAAAAAAAAAAAAAAAAAAAAAAAAAAATCCACATATAAAGTGGATCTGTGCAGTTTAAACCCATGTTGTTCAAGGGTCAACTGTATTATATCACATGTGGGTCAAGGGTAGAGGCATTTTCTGGGTGATGGAGCAGGAAACTCTCACATTCCATGGTGGCTGATGACTTGGTGTGGTGACTTACACTCATAAGTACCTCCCAGGTGCTGTTGCAAGGAAGGTGGGGCTCCTAGCCGTAGGGCTGTGTGCCTGTGAGGTTATTGTGCAGGCAGGTGACCCACTCAGTGAGACCCTCCCAAGGCCATGGGTCAGAACAGCTATAAGCAGCCTGAAGCTTTGGACCTCTCTGCCCAGTTGGCAGTCCTCCTGGGGACAGGCCAGAACTACATGATGCTGACTCTAGAAGCCTTGCTGCCTGGTTTGGGGTCCTCGTGGTGAATGGACACAATCACCTTGGCTTCCCCGTGGTCATATTGTTCCCTGAGGTTCAAGCAGCTGTGCAAGAAGCTAAAGGGATTCCTATAAATGATGGTTCTGGATGGGCCTGCAAAAAAAAAAAAAAAAATGGCTGAGAAGGTGATCTTGATAACTCTCTCAGCTCGGAGGCCATATTCTTGTATCTTTGGCCAAGAACCCTGCCCAGCCAGGCCTCCTGGCATGAGACCAGGGGCCAGGCGCGGTGGCTCACACCTGTAATCCCAACACTTTGGGAGGACGAGGTGGGTGAATCACTTGAGGTCAGGAGTTCAAGACCAGCCTGGCCAACATGGAGACACCCCATCTCTACTAAAAATACAAAAATTGATCGGGTGTGGTGGCTCACACCTGTAATCCCAGACTTTGGGAGGCCAAGGTGGGTGGATCACGAGGTCAGGAGTTCGAGACCAGCCTGGTCAATATGGTGAAACTCCATCTCTACTAAAAATACAAAAATTAGCCAGGCGTGGTGGTGCAAACCTGTAGTCCCAGCTACTCAGGAGGCTGAGGCAGAAGAATCACTTGAACCCAGGAGGCAGAGGTTGCAGTGAGCTGAGATCATGCCACTGCACTCTAGCCTGGGTGACAGAGCTAGACTCCGTCTCAAAAAAACAAAAAACAAAACAAAACAAAAAACAAAAATTAGCCAGGCATGGTGGCGGGCGTCTGTAATCCCAGCTACTCGGGAGGCTAAGGCAGGAGAATCGCTTGAAACCCAGAGGCAGAGGTTGCAATGAGCCAAGATCACGCCACTGCACTCCAGCCTGGGCGACAGAGCGAGACTCTATCTCAAAAAAAAAAAAAAAAAAAGAGAGAGAGAGCAGGGTCCCACTTTTCCTTGTCCCCTCTCACTCTATGTCCCCCCTAGGACAAAGAGGAACCAGTTCCTTCAAGATAGGACCCCGCTGCCCCTGAGGGGAGTGCCTGCTTGTCCACTCCTGCAAGCTGGAGTGAATACGGCTTCACAGCTGGTAGGGAGAACACCAAGGAAACCTTAGAGACAACATCTGGTTGTGCACCTGGGCTTCTGCCAGCCCCTCCCTACATCTGCAGCACAAACCCAGGGTTTGGTTGCAAGCCTGGCTTAAAGCTGGTGGCACGTGTTTGGGTGGAGGGGGTGGAAGCGCTTGAGGTTGGTGCCAGCTCAGGGCGAGTACTTGTGGGGTTGGCAGTGACCTGAGCCACTGGTGGGCCCAGGGTGGTGGGTGTGGCCACTGTGGCCTCGGGCATGGCCTGCTGGGGGAGGGGCGTAGGGGCGTGGGTGCTCGCGTAAATGTGGGCAAGATTTTCTTTTGCGCTCTCTGATACCACTTCAAGTTGCTCCCCCTGCTTTGGGAAAAGGAGGGTCAAACAGTAAAACTGACAAGGTGACAGGGTGGTGTGCAGGGAAGGTGGCAGGGATGTGTAGTTCTGGGGTGCGGGCTGTGGGATTGCTGTAGCACCAGGCCCTGGATATAAAGTATCTCCTTTTAGTCTTACACTACACCGTCCCTGCAAAGGAGCCAGCCAGTGGCACAGCCGGGGTTTGAACCTAGCTTTATTTCCAACTACTACATGAAATGAACTTTGTTTTCAGTGAAATCTGTTTTGGTAATAATTCTGTTTTAACAGTTTCATTTGAAAAACAGTAGAAGTGAAGCTCAGAGATTAGGTAACATGATCAAGGCCACCACTGCCAGAGAATGGAGGCAGAACTCAAACTGGGGCCGGTGTGACCTTGATCTTGAAGTCCCTGCTTTTCCCTCTGTCCATGCTAGCAACCATCTGCTAAGATCCCTAGCTCAAGTCTGGCTCACAGCTCTCCACTTCCAAGCTTCAGAGCCCCTGTGAGGCCGCTTCAACAGAGGCTTCCCAGGCTTGTGTCCCATGCCCCTCAAGGACTCAATGTCAACCCAAGCTCCATCTAGTAAGTCAATTCTAACTTCCTGGGCCCAGTCTGCACCAAAATGGTGACCATGTGAGCTCTTGTGGTCAGTTGCGGAGACGGAGTATTGTGGAGGGGGAGCCTTCCAGCTCTGATGATGTGGAGGCCAACTCTTCCTATAAGCTCTGCTGTTTCCAGAGAGTTCCTGGCTCCAAACCTGAAGTAGCCACAGCATGGTCCCTGCCCCATAAATATACACTTGCTTTTGGCTTACACATAATGTAAGTCTGAGCTCTTATCTTAGGGTGTTGGTTCACATGTTTATTCAAATATTTATGGAAAGTCAGCCTTGAACACCTCATAGGTGCCAGGCCCAGGGCCAGGGGACTAATCACGGGGCCCACCCTATTCTCTGTGGTAGAGTCTCCTTGTATTGAAGTTCCTAGTAAGCTTGGTAGCCCATCTGCCTAAACAATATTGCTGGGTGCTCCACCCCCTCAAAACATGTTTGTAGGAAATATCTTCAAAATTGAGGCCCAAGGGTTGGGAGAAAATGGGGAGTGAATACTAATGGGTATGGGATTTCTTTTGAGGGTGATGAAAATGTTTTGGGTTTTGTTTTGTTTTGTTTGAGACAGAGTCTCACTCTGTCACCCAGACTGGAGTGCAGTAGCGCGATCTCAGCTCACAGTAACCTCTGCCTCCTGGGTTCAAGTTATTCTCAGCCCCCCGAGTAGCTGAGACTACGGGTGTGTGCCACCACACCGGGCTCATTTTTGTATTTTTATTAGAGATGGGGTTTCACCATGTTGGCCAGGCTGGTCTCAAACTCCTAGCCTCAAGTGATCTGTCTGCCTTAGCCTCCCAAAGAAATGAGATGACAGGCATCAGCCACCACGCCCTGCCTGGGGGTGACGAAAATGTTCTAAAATGGATTCTGGTGATGGATGTACAACTCTGAGAATAGATTAAAAAGTACTGAAGTGTACGCTTTAAGAGGGTGAATTTTATGGTATTTGAACTATATCTAATAAAGCAGTTGTCTTTTTTTTTTTAAACTGAGGCCCAGAGAGGGGCAGCGGCCCACTGAAGGCCATGCATAAGCTAAGGTCTTCTGGTTGACGGCTCCAAGGCTGTTTCCTCCTCCCGGCCTCCCTATAATCCTAGCAAGGGTAAGTACAGGGTCACGGAGTATGCATGGCAGGTCCAACCTTATGCAAGCTGCTTTCCTTGGGGTAAGCAGTGGAAAACACTTCCAATCAAGGACTTTAATTTCAGGTCTGCCATTAATGTGGCCAAGTCCCTGCCCCTCTCTGGATCCCAGTTTCCCCATCTGTAAAGTGAAGTGGGCGAGTTTGGTAATGTGTTGCTAAGCTCGGCCAGTTCTGAACCTCTGAGGTTCAGTACTGCAAGGGGCCAGGTATGGTGGCTTGCGCCTGTAATCCTAGCACTTTGGGAGGCTGAGGTGGGAGGATGGCTTGACGCCAGGGGTTTGAGACAAGCCTGGACAACATGATGAAACACGTCTCTATAAAAAAAAAAAAAAAAAAAAAGCCAGGTGCGGTGGCTCACACCTCTAATCCCAGCACTTTGGGAGGCTGAGGCGGGCAGATCACCTGAGGTCGGGAGTTCAAGACCAGCCTGACCAACATGGAGAAACCCTGTCTTTACTAAAAATGCAAAATTAGCTGGGCATGGTGGCGCATGCCTGTAATCCCAGCTACTTGGGAGGCTGAGGCAGGAGAATCTCTTGAACCCGGGAGGCGAAGGTTGCAGTAAGCCGAGATCACGCCACTGCACTCCAGCCTGGGTGACAGTGCGAGACTCCATCTCAAAAAAAAAAAAGAAAAGAAAAGAAAAAAAAAGTGAGCACTATAAGGCAGAATAGAATGGAGTGTCAGATTCGTGGCTCTCCTTTGGTTGCTGCAGGAGGCCTTTGACACAATTAAGTGTTCGAATCGATGCTCCTCACTGATAGTGATGGTGAAGATTTCCCCCTGAGAGTCAAATTCTCTCAGACAATCCTGCTGACTGTCTCCATGAGGGGCAGCTCAGTTCTGATTTCGCCTCAGCAGTGCTAGGTGGTAGAACAACCCATAATAGAGACCCATTGATCGTGTCCTTTGGAGATGTCAGGAACCAGGTTCTTGGCCTGGCGCCCAGGCCAGCAGCCCCACCTTGCACTGAGCTTGCCTTCGTGGTGGAGGGAGTGATCCTTGATGGCCACCAGCCTAGCCCCCGCTGGACAGGATGTTTCCACATCGAGCCCCACTTCCTGCAGCTAGGCCTGGGCTCCGGTTTCCCCCCTCTCCTGCCATCTGGTCGCCTACCCTCTGCCCCCTCCCCTTGCAGGGTGTTTACAGGCTGCCTTATCAGCCTGGGGGATCTGGGCCTCACCCAGCCGGCTGCCCCCGCCCTGCCTGGCCCAGACAGCCTGCCCAGGGCCCTACCTGCTCTTTCGTCACTACAGGCTCCCGCAGCCCGGAGCCCCCCTGAGCCACAGGCAGGCAGGGGGTGTGGACGAAGGATTGCTGCCTGGCACAGGCCCGCAGTGCCTGGGGCCCTGCCTGCCAGAGCTAAACCTGAATATTCATAGTGCTTTATGCAGCTTGCTCAAGCTGGAGAGGGCATGCGTTCTTTTTAAATTGTACCTTCTCTATCTGCAGGCTATGGAGACAGGAATGAGACGCTGGTGCTGCTAAGGAAGCTAACTTTGACCTGGAGTGTCTCCACAGCTCTTCTGTCTTTAGCCACCCAGAGATGATGGAGGGTAGCTCTAGGCTGGAAGGCACTGCGAGTCCTGGCAGATATATTTGTTTCTTACTGGAGAGCACTGTAAACACTCTAAGCTAAAGGTAAGGCTGAATGAGGGGCTGCAGGCTGGCTGTGATGGAGGAGATGAGGCTGGCAAGTCCTTGGGCACAATCTTGGCCAATCCACACCCAGGCTTCTGAGCCTCATGGGTCCCAAGCTGTCTGTGTCCAACCCATCCTGGGATCTGTGCACCCACCCAAAGGCTAGGATGAGGCCAGAGCTAACCACTGAGCGAGCCAAAAACATTATCTCCCAGGACAGAAGGGCCTAGATTTTTCCATCGAATGTGTTTGACTCACAAAGGGAGACAGGGATGGAGACCACAAGCAAATGAAGATGCTGAGGGTGACAGATTTCCCTTACAACACTTGAGGCTAAATTTCTGAAAGTTCAACCTCTGACCCACCTGTAGGCAGGTCCTACAGAGACAGGGCCTGCATGCCAAAGCTGACCAAGCCCCAGACTAGGCGTCAAAGCCACAGTCCGGATCGGGCTCATTTTCCAGGGGCCTCCATTTTGTTCACTGATAAATCACTTAAAATGTACTCGAGGCAGTAGATTGCAACATTCACATTTAAGATCAAAAGTCATACTTCCAATAAATTTTAAAAGACTATGTCCTTCTAGGTTTCTAGAATACAGTTTTCAGTAGTTTGGGAGCACTTGGGTAGGAAAGTTTGGAAAAACTCTGCTAAGTCAATTTTGCCATTAATGGGCTATGTAACCACAGGCATGCCACGTCACAGGGCTCTCGCAGCCTCGGGCCTCCCTCCCTAGAGATTTCATGCTATCCAGAGCTCCACGCAGGCTTACTGACCATAGTGGCCATCGGGGCTCCACATTTCTTCCCTCTATCGAAACTTTCAGGCCAGCCGGGTGCAGGGGCTCACGCCTGTAATCCCAGCCTGTAATCCCAACATTTTGGGAGGCCAAAGCGGGTGGATCGCCTGAAGTAAGGAGTTCGAGACCAGCCTGGCTAACATTGCGAAATGCTGTCTCTACTAAAAATACAAAAATTATCTGGGTGTGGTGGCGGGAGCCTGTAATCCCAGCTACTCGGGAGGCTAAGGTGAGAGAATTGCTTGAACCCAGGAGGTGGAGGTTGCAGTGAGCCGAGATCACGCCACTGCACTCTAGCCTGGGTGACAAAAGCGATACTCCGTCTCAAAAAACAAACAAACCAAAAAAACAAAAAGCTTTCAGGCCACCATCTCATCTTCCCTAGAACAAGTTTGTCTACCACTCAGAAAAAAATCATAAACCATTTAGTGTTAATGTGTTAATAGCTGATATTGTGTTAAGTGTCATCTCTCTCATATATATATATATATATATAGACAGAGTCTCACTCTGTTGCCCAGGCTGGAGTGCAGCAGTACTATCTGGGCTCACTGCAACCTCCACCTCCCAGGTTCAGGCGATTCTTATGTCTCAGTCTCCCAAGTATCTGGGATTACAGGCGCGCATCACCATGCCCTGCTAATTTTGTGTTTTTACTAGAGACGGGGTTTTGCCATGTTGGCCAGGCTGGTCTCTAACTCCTGGCCTCAAGTGATCCACCAGCCTTGGCCTCCCAGAGTGCTAGGATTACAGTCATGAGCCACCGCCTGGCTCTTAAAACATTTTCATTTAAGGAGACCATCTGGAACTAACATGTTTGAGCCTGAGAAGGGGCTCCAGGGCAAGTGGTCACCTGGTGGGGCCAACCAGCAGGTGAGCAATAGGGTGTTTCTCGGTGGTTCTACCTCCCGTCATCCCAGTAGCCATGGAGTGAGCTGGTCTTCACCATCTATACCCCATACCTGTGGGTTCTGTTAGGAAGCTATATGGAGTGAATGTGAAAATCCTTTGGAAAGCTAAAAACTAGGCCTGGTGCGGCAGAAAGCCCACTTGACTGGGAGTGAGGAAGATCAAGTTCCAGTCTTGGCCCAGCCTCTGCCTAGCTCCTCCCTCAGCTTCTGAGCTGGCGCCAACTCCTACTCCAGGACACACATTGACATCGATGGCTGTGACCACACCAGCCGGACTCGGCAGAGCCTTATGGTCCAAACTCATCTGCTCAGTTAGTTTCCAAAGGTCCTTCACAGTCTGACCCCACCCTACCTACTCCGGCTTGTTTCCCATGATTTCCCAACTTAAGCCTGGGCTTGAAGCCCAGTGGTCTCCTCATGGTCCCCTGAGGGAACATTCCAGGCTCATTCACGGAGTTTCTCAGGCCTGCCATGCCTTTGCTTGCTCCTTTTTGGCTAATCAAATAGTGCCTATCCAGCAAGGTCCCAGTCACGTCCCCCAACCTACAGAGCTGGTTATACCCTCATAATTATGGTCTGCACCCATGGAACCCCCTTCTCTGAACCCCCATGACCCTTAAATTCTACCACAAGATTTATTAATCCCACAGGGTCTTGAATTGCCCTTTAATTATTTCATGGGTATCTCTTGTTTCCCCAACAGGTAGTAAAATCCATGGGATCAAAGCCCATTTCATCTTCTGACTAATACAGGTGTGGGTATTCATTAATGAAGTCCACGTAAATTCTCAACAAGAGTGAGATCCCTAGAAATGAGACCACAGGTCCTGATAGATCTTCGGGCTACAGACTAGGGGTAAGGTAGCTGTAGAGTTGGGCAAATGACTCCAAGGCTCTAATGTTACTTTTCTTCTCTTGCTCCAGGCCTCTGTTAGGGGCAAGATTTATTAGCTAGAGTCATTTATTCCAAGTGGCACTGAGAAGGCAGTTGATGATCAGGTCATCACCAAAGCATTCTCTCTTTGTACAGAACCACAGTGTTTCCACCCTGGGGTTACTGGTTGATCACTGAACCCTCAGGAAAGACTTCATTCTGGATCAGGTCTGAGAAGTAAAGTGATTCAAGAGAACATGAGGAAAACATTTTATTTAAAGAAGCCTTTTGTTTTCTGGACAGACGAGGCTGAACAAGAATATGATTGGCATCTATAAAATGATGTATGAGGCAGATAGTCATGGATTTATTCACCAAAAATTGGTAATAAATGAAGAGCAAATAACAAATAAGTAGTCCTATTTTACAAATGCATAATAAAGTTAAGAAACTTTTTAGGCTAAGAATATCAATTAAAAGATAAGCATCATCTAAAATAATGGTAACATAAGAGACAAACATGATTATAAAATAAGATATAAAAAACAAGCCGGGCTCGGTAGCTCACACCTGTAATCCTAGCACTTTGGGAGGCCGAGGCGGGTGGATCAGCTGAGGTGGGGAGTTCCAGACCAGCCTGACCAACATGGAGAAATCCCGTCTCTACTAAAAATATAGAATTAGCCGGGTGTGGTGGCACATGCCTGTAATCCCAGGTACTCGGGAGGCTGAGGCAGGAAAATTGCTTGAACCTGGGAGGCGGAGGTTGCAGTGAGCCAAGATTGCGCCATTGCACTCCAGCCTGGGCAACAAGAGTGAAACTCCATGTCAAAAAACAAACAAACAAACAAAAACAATGCCAGACTGGGCAGAGTGACTCATGTCGGTAATCCCAGCACTTTGGGAGGCCAAGGCGGGTGGATCATTTGAGGTCAGGAGTTTGAGACCAGCCTGGCCAACATGGTGAAACCCCGTCTCTACTAAAAATATATTTTTTAAAAAATTGTATCTGGGTGTGGTGGTACATGCCTGCAATCCCAGCTACTTGGGAGGCTGAGGCAGGAGAATTGCTTGAACCCAGGAGACAGGGGTTGCAGTGAACTGAGATCGCACCACTGGCACTCCAGCATGGGCGACAGAGTGGGACTCAATCTCAAAATAAAATAAAATAAAATAAAACACCAAACATATTTGTTAACAACAAAAATTACCGCAAGTGGGATAAATGCAAATATTAAAAGAAAATGTTATGGACAAGTCAACCCTAAAAATCATATGAAATCGCAAAAGACTTAAACTAGCCAAAAACAACTTCAAAAAAGAGCAAAGTTGAAAGGCTAATACTACCTGATTTCAAGAATGATTATAAAGCTACAGTAATCAAAACCGTTGGCATTAATGTAAAGAGAAACAAGTAGACCAATCAATGGAATTGAATACAGAGTGCAGAAATGGGCCAACATATAGACAATGGTAGTAGACTGATGATAGCTTTTTCAACAAATAGTGCTAGAATAATTAGATATTCATATGCATAAAGAAAAAAAAGGCTGGGTGCAGTGGCTCACACCTGTAATCCTAGCACTTTGGGAGACCGAGTTGGGAGGATAGCTTGAGGCCAGGAGTTCAAGATCAGCCTGGGCTACATAGTGAGAACCTACATCTACAAAAAAAAAATTTAAATTAGCCGGGCATAGTGGCACACTCCTGTGGTCCCAGCTACTTGGAAGGCTAAGGTGGTAGGATCACTTGAGCCCAGGAAGTCAAGGCTGTAATGAACCATAATCACATCACTGCACTCCAGCCTGGGCAACAGAGCAAGACCAAGATAAAGAAAGAAAGAAGAAAGCAAAAGAGAGAGAGAGAGAGAAAGAAAGAAAGAGAAGGAAAGAAAGAAAGAAAGAGAGAGAAAGAAAGAAAGAAAGAAAGAAAGAAAGAAAGAAAGAAAGAAAGAAAGAAAGAAAGAAAGAAAGAAAAGGAAAGAAAGAAAGGAAGGAAGGAAGGAAGGAAGAGGAGGGAGGGAGGGAGGGAAGGAAGGAGGGAGGGAGAAAACAAAAATTAACTCAGCAGATCATAGACTAAAATGTAAAGACTAATATTATAAAATCTGTAAGAGAAAATATGAGACCAAATATTTGTGAACTAAGGCTAGGGGAAGAGTTCTTAGCTACAGCACCAAAACTATGATCCATAAAAAGAAAAATTGAAAAGTTGCACTTTCATCAAAATTAAAAATGTTTGCTGAAGTCAAAAGACACTGAGAAGGGGATTAAAAGAAGCCACAGACTATGAGAAAGTATTTGCAAAGCATGTATCTGATGCAAGTCTTGTATCCAAAAAATATAAAGAACTCTCACAACTCAACTACAAGACAACAAACAATTCAGTTTAAAAATGGGCAAAAGATTTGAACAGATACCTCAACAAAGAAGACATAAGGACAGCAACTATATGAAAAGATGTTCAACATCATCAGTCATCAGAGAAATACAAATTAAAATCACAATGAGATACCACTGCACACCTATTAGAATGGCTAATTAGAAGTGGTCACCTAATGAGACAGGTGTTTTCTGTGCATAGATTCTCACAGAATTAGCGGAGCTGAAATAGCCTCTGTTATCCTCAGGGGGCATTATAGGAAAAAGATTAGCTCCTCATTCTATGTCTAAGTACCTCCTTGTTATCGGGTCATCAGGAATTTCGGGAGGTTAAGAATAATTGCCACCATCCCATCCCCCAAAGTCTAGCAGTTCTAACTGAGGGGTGGGGACCAAGGGACTGGAGTGGAGTGCTTTACTCAGGGGTGGTCCAGTTTATCCTAGGCTGCCTGTCCCTGCGGGTGGTCACAGGCTCCTCAAGCAAACACAATCCAGTCAATAGCAAATGGAACCTCCAAGTTACTCTCTGGGAGGCCTCTGGAAGGGGAATGGCCCCTAGTCCCCTGGGAGCTCTTCTGGGCAAAGGCAGTGCCCCAGCCTCAACTCAAGGCCTCTGGGCATTGGCCCAGAATGGACCCATCATCTATTCTAGTGAAGGGTGAGAGTGAGTGGTAGTCAGCCAGTTGGCTCCCAGAATTTTACACTCAGTAGGGTAATAACAACAATCTGATGATTGCTAAACAGTTCCCAGGAGTACAACATTAGGCCTTCTCTCAAAGAAACTAACTTACTCTTATTTCTGCAATGAATGATGCTCAAAATGAAAATGGTGAAGGACTAAAGAAGGCCATGTTAATACAAATATTAACGATTTGAGTTTTGCTCACTACAGCACTGCCTGCCTTTCAGTATATTACAAACACGCACACACACACACACACACACCCCTTCTATTACATCCTCCTCCCATCCTGTGCAATGGCCGAGTTAACAAAAAGCAGAAAAACCTGGAAAATCTCCCTCTTAGTTTCAGAAATGGGTGTGGCATGCCCTGCCAGCATTGCCAAAGAAGTGGTTGGTCCCTAGAGGCTGGCAAACTCAAGGGTGTGTGAAGGGGAAATGGTGACAATAATAATAACTGTTACAGGAATAATAATAACAGCAGTGAACACTTACTGGGTGGGTACTACATGCCAGGCACTCTGCTGAGTGCTTTATATGCATCGTCTCATTTAAGCTTCACTCCAACCCTGTGAGGTGGGTGCTGACTCCCAGAGTGGTTAAGTAACTAGCTCAATCGCAAACAGTCACACAGCCAGTAAGTTTGGCATATAAATGTAGAGAGCCTGTGCTCTTCCTCCTCTAGACAATAACGTGTATTGGGAAGGATATTGGGTCACACTGGAAGAGGAAAGGAAGCTTCAGGAGAGTCAGGTGTTCTGAGAGGCAGGAAGTGCCCACACTGGGCCAAGAAAATAACCCATCAAGAAGGTGGCAACTTGGTTGGGCGCGGTGGCTCATGCCTGTAATCCCAGCACTTTGGGAGGCCAAGACAGTGAATCACCTGAGGTCAGGTGCTCGAGACCAGGCTGGCCAACATGGTGAAATCCCGTCTCTACTAAAAAATACCAAAAAAAGAGGCCGGGCGCGGTGGCTCACGCCTGTAATCCCAGCACTTTGGGAGGC
Organism: Theropithecus gelada; assembly: GCF_003255815.1. Taxonomy (NCBI): domain Eukaryota; kingdom Metazoa; phylum Chordata; class Mammalia; order Primates; family Cercopithecidae; genus Theropithecus; species Theropithecus gelada. The sequence goes on from NC_037689.1 coordinate 127,665,387, forward strand.
CGAGATGGGCGGATCACGAGGTCAGGAGATCGAGACCATCCTGACTAACACGGTGAAACCCCGTCTCTACTAAAATTACAAAAATTAGCCGGGCGCGGTGGCGGGCGCCTGTAGTCCCAGCTACACGGGAGGCTGAGGCAGGAGAATGGCGTGAACCCGGGAGGTGGAGCTTGCAGTGAGTGGAGATTGCGCCACTGCACTCCAGCCTGGGCGACAGAGCGAGACTCCGTCTCAAAAAAAACAAAAACAAAAACAAAAACAAAAAATACCAAAAAAAAAAAAAAAATTAGCTGGGCATGGTGGTGGGCGCCTGTAATCCCAGCTACTTGGGAGGCTGAGGCAGGAGAACTGCTTGAACCTGGGAGGTGGAGGTTGCAGTAAGCCGAGATCACGCCACTGCACTCCAGCCTGGGCGACAGAGTGAGATTCTGTCTCAAAATAAAAAAATAAAAAAAAGAAGGTGGCAACTCAAGGGAAAGCTTGCTCAGCCTAGACAAACTACTTAGCTTGCTTCTTGTTAGCCTCTCTGAGAAATGTTCTGGCACTTTCCCTTGCAGACCTTCCTGCATAAAACACCCTTCCCTGCTCTCTGACCCTCCTCCTTACCCTGGAAGCAGGCTGGGGTCTCTTTGCTGAGAAACTCACCTTAGGGCATGATTTCCCAACCAAGAAGTCAGGGCCCTCTGGTATGTCCCTTTGGTGCTGAAATGTGCTGGGGAGGGGGCAGGGCAGTGAGAGAGGGAAAATGATGAGTGTGTGCATGTGGCAGGGGGATGTCTGGGAGTTTTTTATCCAATTAAACCCAACAACGGTCAAGCTTCCTCCATGTCCAGCCTTAGGAGACACAGAATCAGTGGAAGCAATATATGGCTAGTCCTTAGCGGTCTGGGCAGAAACACATGAAACTCTACATTCTTCATTTCCCAGATGGTGGAGTGGGGAACAATTATGAAAATCTCTCTCCTCCACCTGAAGCTCTGGGCTTCCAGAGAAATCCCAAAACCCTAGGGAAAGGTGGGATCCAGCCAGCCTGCAACTGCCATGAGCACGTGTGGCATGTCAGTTTTCCTGTCATTTAAGTGCTCTACGTCTCCCCTGCCGTCTCTCCCCCTCCCCAGGAGCCTGTGTGTGTGTGTGTGTGTGTGTGTGCCTGGTGAGGGAGGGGTTTCAAATGAAATCCCCTCAGCTTGGGTGGCAGGCTGGCCAGCCAGTTTGTATCTCCCGGAGTGGAGACAGGGGTTTGCACCGAGCCACCCACACTCACTGACCTGGTCTTTTATGTGACACGCACTTGCCAAACAATCATCCAGGCTTCGAAGGTCAGTTCGTGGCCAGGGAATAGAGAGAAAGGCGTCTTTTCTTCCTTTTCTGAGCCAAATCTCCCCCTTGCTTCCCCCCACCCCCCTTCAAGGTCTAGCCTAGGCCCGCATCCCTCACAAAGCCTTCCCTCCCTCCTCCAGCTGCTGCTGACCTCCAGTCCCGGCTGCGCTGGCCTCTGCTCCAACAAGCACAATTAGCACCTGACCAGCCACTGGCCCGGCTGCTTGTCCTCGCCTCTGATTGTTTCACTGTCTTAGTCATCTCTTCCCCAGCGCCTCCTCCTCTCAACTCCCCCACGGCACCTAGCATCGGTTGGGCACACAGTAGGTGTTAATAAATGTCTGTTGAATTGAAACTCAGCAGTCCCTATGAGGTCAGAACCCTCATAAGCACCCCGACCAGCAGTTTCTTGGCAACCAGCACTGGGGCCCGAGCTACAGGGCATTAGCAGTGAGGCTGCTATTACAGGACACACGAGGCTCAGCAGCCAGAGATTTGCAGGCAGGTTGGTGTTGATGAGAAAAGCCCCTGACCCTAGGAAAGCACCTATGGGATTGTAGGTACCTTGCAGGAGTTTCCTTTCTCCCCTGCAGAAGTAGTTTTCAGTCTGAGAACCACAAAGAGAATAAATTGGAAGAGAAGCCAGAAACCTCTTTGCAGCTTAGAAATCCAGGAGAGATGCCAAGCCCAGGTTGGGGTCAGGCCCTACCCTGAGGACAGAAGGCTGCCCAGGGCCTTTCCCAGCTCAGTGGGGGATCCTGGGGAGACAGGGGGCGTGGCAAACATGAGCCCTTCCACTGTAGGGGGCTATAGGGATGTATGGTGGTGTCCCTAAGAAATGCCATCCTGCCCTGGAACCCAACAAATGACATCCTGCAAGATTGCCATCTGTAGCTCATGCAGAAACCAGTGTCCTAGCCAGGCACGATGGTTCACACCTGTAATCCCAGCACTTTGGGAGGCCAAAGCGGGCGGATCACCTGAGGTCGGGAGTTCAAGACCAGCCTGGTCAACATGGTGAAACCCCATCTCTACTAAAATATACAAAAATTAGCTGGGGAAGGTTGTGGGCACCTGTAATCCTAGCTACTCAGAAGGCTAAGGCAGGGAGAATTGCTTGGGCCTGGGAGGCAGAGGTTACAGTGAGCCGAGATCGCGCCACTGCACTCCAGTCTGGGCGACAGAGCGAGACTCCATCTCAAAAAAAAAAAAAAAGAAAAGAAAAGAAGAGAAGCCAGTGTCCCTTTCCCTCGAATTCACCCAAATCCTAGGCAAGACTCTGTGTGTGGGGAGGGTGGGGGGTGCATCGAGACCAGAATCTGGCCAAGGTCTTCAGGCAAAGAGAAGCCCCCAAGTCTAGGGTGCTTGATCCCCCACACTGGCTCAGGGATTTGATCCCGGCTTCCGATTACAATTATTAATATAGACGATGTATCCTCTCTCCCTGGCCCCCTCCCATACCCCTGCTCCGACTCCAGCCCACATGAAAAGGTACACGCAATCCCGGAAGGCAGGTGGTGTCTTCCTCACGTCCATGTTTTCCTCACTGCCACTTCGTTGGGGCCTGGTACTAGGACTGGCTCTGAGCGAGTGTTTGCCGAATTGAATCTGAGTATTAGGCGCTGCATTAGGCAATATCGTAAGGGCAGCTAGCACTTACTGTGTGCCATGTGCTATTCTAATAAGCATCTTATATGTATTCATTCATGTATTTGATCCTCACCAAAGTGTTATAAGGTAGGTCTCATGTGACAGATAAGGAAATTGGGGCATACAATTGACTGGGATAACATAGCTAGTAAATAACAACGCTGGGATTTCAACCTAGACAGTCAGGCTTTAAGAACTGGAGGTAGCTGGGCTCGGTGGCTCACGCCTGTAATCCAGCACTTTGGGAGGCGGAGGCAGGTGGATCACCTGAGGTCAGGAGTTTGAGACCAGCCTGACCAACATGGAGAAACCCCGTCTCTACTAAAAATACAAAATTAGCCGGGCATGGTGGCACATGCCTGTAATCCCAGCTACTTGGGAGGCTGAGGCAGGAGAATCACTTGAACCCGGGAGGTGGAGGTTGCGGCGGGCCGAGATCATGTCATTGCACTCCAGCCTGGGCAACAAGAGCGAGAAACTCCATCTCAAAAAAAAAAAAAAAAAAAAAAAAAGAACTGGAGTTAAGGAGTTCAAGATTACAGTGAGCTGTGACTATGCCACTGCACTCCAGCCTGGGTGACAAAGTGAGACCCTGAATTAAAAAAAAGAAAAAAGAAAATACTAAACATAAACAAAAACTGGATGTAAGATGAGAAAATTGCAGGGGTAGGGGATATTGAAAGGATGAAGGCCAAGCTTAAGAGCAGAAAAGCAGAGGTTTCCCAGGAAAGCAAATTCCTCAGCCTGTGTCTAGCTGGGTCTCTGTGACACAGGGCCTGATTTTTGCAGGATGAGGGGCATTTTGGACATGCTATCCATCAGGCCCCTAGAGACAGACCACAGCACCCTCCTTTTTAGATCCCAGTATACGCCAGAGAAGACAGAAGCCACTGTGTCACCACTTAGCACTAGGTGAGGGAGAGTGGATTTTGGGCCCCTAGGTTGTCCAGGGGTGGGCGCCAGTTCCTGAGCAACCACCGAGCAAACAGTGCAGCAGAGGGAGGAATGCCAGACATAGTTGCAAACAAGCCACTCCTTCGGCTCACAGCAAGAGGCTGGGTGAGGGTGGTAGTAAGGAGCCTGCTTCATGGTTCTCCCCCCACCACCAGCCCCCAACAAGAGATCCCAGGCTCTGAATCCAGCCCCAGAAACAACCACATGCAAGGTAGCCTCTTCCTCACACCGGCTGGCTGGGATAGGAAGTCCTCCCTGATAATCTTCACTGAACTCCAGAGAGCTCCCCCTAAGCTGCTCCTGTACTGGATGCACTGAGTCTGAATTAATGGTCAAGAAAGCACTTTATAACCAGGAAAACCCAGTGTAACTAACTGCAAGGAAGGACTGGCATTCTTGCCGGGCATACGTGTTCCCCGGGCATTTTCAGTGCCAAAGTCTCCACAAAGGGAAGAGCTAGAACTGTTCCCTTCACCCACCTCCAACCTGGCACTCGGGCCAGGGGTCAGCTCGCAGGGGGTGAGTCCCCAATGGGCGTGCCCACCAGCTGTTGGGGTTGAGCAGTGGTGGTTCAGGCCCTGGGGTGGTGACCTCACTTCCGCTCCTACCTCCCCACCTCCCCAGCACTCCTCCCATTTGAGGCCCCACTAGGCCAAAATCGAGAAGTCCAAGGTTAACTGTTCCTTCCCACTTTAAGAGCTAATTAAAATAATTAGCCACAATGAACTGTCAAATATTAACCCGGAGAGGCTGCAGGACCAGACAGGCCTCTCTATCACAGGCCGAGGGATGAGGCGCAGGAATCAAATGGCCATCAAATCCCTCAGCTGGGGTATGGTGGGGGGCGGGGGCGGCCCAGGAGGACCTCACTGAGCTGAGGTGCCAAGGGTTCAGGAGGTGACTCTGGTCAGGAAGGTGATGTCCAGGCATACGGTGGTGAGAAAAAGGCGTTAGGGTTAGGGTGCGGTGGACGAGCCAGGAATTCATAAAGTGGTCACCGCCTCAGCAGTCCCTCAAGCCTCCAAAGCAAGGCGCTGGCGTGAGGGGACCCCGCGCGGTGCGGCTGCTGAGTCCCCTGGGCGGCGGCCCGGGAGGGAACGGGGAGGCGGGAGAGCCGGGGAGAGCGGGAACGCGGGAGCGGGAAGGCTGGCGGCTGGCTCACACGGAAACTCCGGCCCCTGCCAAGAGGTCTCTATTTTGGCGATCCAGTTCTCCAAGTCATAGGTCTGCGTGCGCGTGTAAGCGTGTGACCCTAAAGCCCTGGCCCCAGAAGCCCCGGGGGCAGTCGGATCAATCTAGCAGCTCCGCCACAGTCCGCCCCACCTCCTCTGCCCTCGGGCGCCCAGCTTCTGGGGGCCCCGATGTCACGATCGGCCCCGTCACGGAACCAGAGCTGCTGGGGGCGAGGGAAAACAGGGGCCCCTACCCCGACTCCCCGACTCGGGGAATCCATTCCATTTCCATCCCGGGATCGAGAGCCCGGGTTCTCCAGCACACGCGCGGCGGGGCGACGCCAGGGCGGCTCGCGACACGCCGCGACTCTCCCGCCCTTCCCCGGGCCCCCAGCCCCACGCCGGGGCCCCAGCGCTCTCGATTCCGCCCTCAGGCAAACTTTTCCAGGTCCCCGAAGGCTCGAAGAACCGGCGCCATCGACGTACCTGAGGCCGAGTGGCTCACGGGCCCAGCTTGGTCGCCGGGCCGGGGTCTGTCTCCGTGGTCCCCTCCCCGCTCTGGGGGCCGAGACGCGGGTCCCCAGCCCCGCCAGCCCGTCCTCTCCCCTCGGAGGCCGGGCGAGTGGCGCCGGGAGCTCGGCGCCGGCGAAAGGAGAAGTGGAAGTTGAGCGCGGCGCCCGGTCCGTCCCCGCGGCCGCCGGGGCCGCCGTCCCCCGCCCTCCCTCCCCGCCCGCCCTCCCTCCCCGCCCGCCTGCCCCCGCCACCCCGCGCCCGTGACTCACCTCGGCGCCGGGGCAGGCTGGTCCCGGCGGGCGAGGCGCAGGGCTCTCCCACACGTCGCGCCGCCAATGGCAAGTTGGAGGGAGAGATGCAAATACCAGGTGAGACGGCGGCGCCCCTGATAAAACGGGGCGGGGGGCGGGGTGGAGCGCGCGGGTAGCGGGGCGGACGCCGGGGAGGGCCGGGCCAAGACAGGGGGCGGCAGGGGCACCCGGGGAGGGGGCGCGAGCCGGCGCAGACCTGCACCGAAACGAGCGAGCGAAAGGGGAAATTGCACTAGAGACACACACGTCCCCGCAGGCGGCGGCTGGGGCGGGCGCGAAGGAGGCAGGGCGGGAGGGAGGGAAGAGCCGGAGGGAGGGACCGACGGGAGGGACCGCGGGCGGGCGGGGTGGGGGAGGGAACGAGGGAGGGACGAGGCATCTCGGTGGAAACAGCGCCCCTCCGCCCCGGCCCGCCCGCCGCGGTCGCCAGCACGGCAGGGGGAGCCGTGCCAGGGGCCCGCGCGGCCTCTCCTTCCCCTCGCGGCTCGCTCGCGCCCGGGGGACCACGAGGCAGGGCGCCCGCAGAGCCCGCGTCGTGCCCCGCGGCCCGGGCGGGCACCCCCTACTCTGCTTCTTGCCAGCGGGCCCCGGGGCTCTCTGCTCGTTCGGCACCCTTCCCGGTGCGAAGCCCCCACACAACGCCCCGCAGAGAAATCCCTTCCCCGCGGACTCAGGAAGGTTTCGTCCAGCCCCCTCGGCCCGTGCAAGTGGAGACTTGCTTGACGCCTTTGGGCCAAGCCCTGCGCTCCACATTATTGAGCTCCTGGGGTGTGCGGGCCCCAGAGGGAGGGCGGGCCGTGCGGCGGGTGAGGCCGCGAGATGCCCAGAGGATACAATTTTGCAACGATATGCCCGACTCCGCAGAATCCGGGGCGGAACACCTGGGGTGACTGGAGAGTTTCGGCGACTTCGTAGGGAAGTCGAGTCTAGGACTCCTGCGGGGAGTTGGGGTGGGGGACGCAGGGAAGATATGAGTCAGGGGAAGGGCTAGGGGCAGAGGGGCTGGCCCAGCAAGTGCAAAGACAGCCAGAGCTCGGGTGCTGGAAGAAAGCCCATCCGTACCTTTCTTCCCCTGTCCAAAGCCAGGCTGCTCTACTCCACGCGCCCACTTGAAAGCCACTCACGCACGCTCCCCTTCTATCTCCCCTTTGCCCTCTCTGACCTGCCTCGACATCAATACCGCCCGCTACATGGATCTGCGGATAGGAGGCTCTGGAGAGAGTCCGCTGGGAATTGTTACTCTGTATAGTTCCACGTGGCCTTATTGGGGGTGGGGGGCAGCCAGACCTAAGCCTTGGCAGAAAGCAGCAAGACTAAAGGGGCCCCAGGGGATGTGGGCCTTCTAAAGGGCTTCAGGTTGAAGGACCTGCTCAGCCTCCAGCATCGGCCTGCTTCTCCTGCCTTGGGAAAGGATAATCCCAGGCTCAGGACTGGGGGACAGGAATGGTGGTGGATGATGGCCACAAAGGCAGCTGCAGATTACAAGTTCCCAGGGAAAGATCCTGTGGCTGGACTGGGGCGCCGGCCCATGAGACCTCCTGGGTACTCGGAATCAAGTCCCCAAAACAAGCACTTTGTCTTTTACAAGCGGGCATGCTTTTCCCAGGGGATTCCAGATCCTGGAGACACACAGTTCTCTGCTGGCCTCTCATCCACTAGGGTGCCCTCTCAAATTTGGGGTAGGTTCCAGATGTCCCTAAGCCCTCTTTACCTTGACTTTGAAACTCACGAATGGACACACACGTCTGCACACGCGCGCGCACACACACACTTTCCCATTTTGCTAAGAGTTCAGTGGTCTGTAACCTCAGACAGACCTGGGTTCCTATTTCAGCTCACTATTTACCAGCTGTGTGACTTTGGGCAAGTCACTTAAACTCTCTGAGCCTCACTTTTCTTCTTTAAAAACAAAACAAAGCAAAACTAGGCTGGGCGCGGTGACTCATGCCTGTAATCCCAGCACTTTGGGATGCCGAGGTGGGTGGATCACTTGAGGTCAGGAGTTCAAGACCAGCCTGGCCAACATGGTGAAACCCCATCTTTACTAAAAATACAAGAATTCGCCTGTGTGTTGGTGCGTGCCTGTAGTCTCAGCTACTCAGGAGGCTGAGGCAGGAGAGTCACTTGAACATGGGAGGCAGAGGTCGCAGTGAGCTAAGATTGCACCACTGCACTCTAACCTGGATGACACAGCAAGACTCCATTTCAAAACAATAAATAAATAAAATAAATTATTTTTTTATTTTTGTTTTTTATTTTTATGGGTACATTGTAGGTTTATGTATTTATGGGTTACATAAGATGTTTTGATACAAGCATGCAATGTGTAATAATCACATCAGGGTAAATGGGGTATCCATCACCTCAAGCATTTCTCCTTTCTTTGTGTTATATACAATCCAGTTATACTCTTTTAGTTTAGTTGATTTTTTTTTTTTTTTTTTTTGCCCAGGCTGGAGTGCAATGGTGCAATCTCCGCTCACTGCAGCCTCTGCCTCCCAGGTTCAAGTGATTCTCCTGCCTCAGCCTCCCGAGTAGCTGGGACTACAGGCATGCGCCACCACACCCGGCTAATTTTTGTATTTTTAGTAGAGACGGGGTTTCTCCATGATGGTCAGGCTGGTCTCGAACTCCCGACCTTGGGTGATGCTTCCGCCTTGGCTTCCCAAGGTGCTGGGATTACAGGCGTGAGCCACTGCGCCTGGCCTTAGTTATTTTTAAATGTACAATAAATTATTGTTGACTGCAGGCACCCTGTAGTGCTATCAAGTACTAGATCTTACTCATTCTAACTATATTTTTGTACGCATTAACCATCCTCACTTCCCTGCCCCCAGCCTCGCTTTTCTTATTTTTAAATTGGAGACAATACGAACCTACCTCCCAAGGCTATGGCAAGGACTGAATGAGATTAAAATGTCTATGGCGGTGTCTGGTGCCTAGTAAGTCTTCAATAAATGTTAGCTCTCTTAGTCGTCATGTTCATCTTCATTTCCCTTTCTCAACCCAGCTCTCAGGAGAAAGTATGACAGGGCCAGGGCTGAAGTTGCTCAGGACTAATGGTGGATCCCTCCGGTGAGTGAATGTAGTTTGAACCAAGGCTGAAGCCTCAAGGCAGCACGCAAGGAGAGGTTTTCCTTTTGGGAAGGGCAGGAAGACAGGTCGGCACTGCCAACCAGCTCATGGTGACTGGCCCTAACGCCTGCCAGCGCCCTGCAGCCCACGGCTTGTGGGAATCCCATAAGTTCCCACCTTCCCCAGCCTCTCAGAACTAACCACAGCCCCATGATCTGCGCATTGCAGCCAAAGCAAGCCCCACCCCCCTTGATGAAAAAGGCTGACCTCGCTTTGGGGAGCCGTGGGCCACCTGAATGACCTCCCTGGCTGCCCTTCTCCTTTCCCACACGGCTCGCCGCTCTTCCACTTACCTGCTGGGTGAGCCCCAGCCAGATGGGGCCAGCCAGGCTGAGATCACCACTCTCCTGACGACAGCCACGCTGTTTCTACCAATGGCTCATTCCCTGACTTGGCAGGAATTCCCCTTCTCGAGTTGCCCATGGATGCCCAGCCTGCACCATGAGCGGAGCACTCTGAGCCTTTCTCCTTCCAGCCCTGCTTCCCCCAGTCTCCAACCCTGACTGGGTGGTCTCAAAACTTGAGTCCTGCAAGGAGCAGAGGGGCCTCTGTGTTGCCCACAGCCCATGTCGTTCCACCTCCCTACTTGCACACTCAACTTGTCCTTCCACTTTAACAGCCTTCAGTGACCCTCGTTGTCTCCTTCTTCTTTTTTTCCAGAGGCAAGGTCTTGCTGTATTGCCCAGGCTGGAGTGCAGTGGTACGATCATAGCTCGCTGCAGCCTCCAACTCCTGGGCTCAAGCGATCCTCCCTCTCTTTGGCCTCTGGGGTAACTGGGACTACAGATGCATGCCACTATGCCTGGCTAATTTTTGTATTTTTTGTAGAGACAGGGTTTTTCCATGTTTTCCAGGCTGGTCTTGAACTCCTGGGCTCAAGTGATTCTCTCACCTCGGCCTCCCAAAGTGTTGGGATTACAAGTATGAGCCGCCATGCCTGGCCTTTATCTATTTTTTCAAGCAGTGCCTGATAGGCCATGTTTTCCTGCACATCACCCCAGGTTCTTTGGAGACGAGGTGGCTGATTTCTCCCTCCCTCTGCTCACTTAACTCCTTGTCCTCAACAAATTCTATTCAAACTTGTGGCCAGAGCAAAATACCACAACGCCACAGTTTCTGTGGCCAGAGCCCGAACATACCACCATAGACACATACTAGAAAAGTTGCCTATTGGCCAGGCACAGTGGCTCACGCCTGTAATCCCAGCACTTTGGGAAGCCGAGGCAGGTGGATCACCTGAGGTCAGGAGTTCAAGACCACACTGACCAACATGGTGAAACCTCACCTCTACTAAAAATACAAAAATTAGCTGGGCATGGTGGTGGGTGCCTGTAATCCCAGCTACTCTGGAGGCTGAGGCAGGAGAATCACTTGAACCCGGGAGGCAGAAGTTGTAGTGAGCCGAGATCATGCCACTGCACTCCAGCCTGGGTGACAGAGAGAAACTGTGAAAGAGAGAAAGAGAGAAAGAAGAAAGAAAGAAAGAGAAGGAAAGGAAAGGAAGGAAAGGAAGGAAAAGGAAAGTTGCCTATCGATCAGAATTTTGGAACGAGGAGTGTATTCAAAAGCTGGGAGAGAGGTTATGGTGTAAAAGGAAGCCTCCCACCTATAAATCTGAGAAGCCCCCTATAATCCTTCCTATAAAGCCAGTACTCATTCTTCTGTTGCATTCAATAACCCCAGGTTTGCCTCTGTTGGGTTTACGTGACAAGGCCATGGGTATCCAAGTGGCACGCAGAGATCTCCAAGTCAAGGTTGTGTCTGGTCAGCATAAGCAGTGTTTGTTCTAAAAAGCTTGTCGAATAGCTGCAAAACAGAATTCCTTTCTTCAAGCAGTGCCTGATAGCCCATGTTTTCCTGCAAATCACCCCAGGTCCTTTTTTTTTTTTTTTTAGACAGAGTTTTGCTCTTGTTGCCCAGGCTGGAATGCAATGGTGCAATCTCAGCTTACTGCAACTTCTGCCTCCCAGGCTCAAGTGATTCTCCTGCCTCAGCCTCCCGAGTAGCTGGGATTACAGACGCCTGCCACCATGTCTGGCTAATTTTTTGTATTATTATCATTTTGAGATGGAATCTTGCTGTGTCATCCAGGCTGGAGTGCAGTGGCAGGATCTTGGCTCACTGCAACCTCCGCCTCCCAGGTTCAAGCTATTCTTCTGCCTCGGCCTCTCGAGTAGCTGGGACTACAGGTGTGTGCCACCATGCTCGGCTAATTTTTGTATTTTTAGTAGAGACAGGGTTTTACTGTATTGGCCAGGCTGGTATTGAACTCCTGACCTCGTGACCCACCCGCCTCGGCCTCCCAAAGTACTGGGATTACAGGCATGAGCCACCGCGCCTGGCCATCCCAGGTTCTTTGGAGACAAGGTGGCTGATTTCTCCCTCCTTCCCCTCACTTAACTCCTTGGCATGTGGATCTGTGTGCAACATGGGCTGGTTATACCACAACTTTTCTTCACCGATGACGGTCTGTTGCCTTGGCCTATATTGGGGGTGGAGGTGGACTCAGGTTAAAGCACAGGCATGCAGATGAGAGGATGGAGTTGGTAGCCACTTCCCAGATCACAACTTTCATCTGCACCACCCTCAGAGGCTGGGAGGCATTCCTGACTGGGGCTCTGGGAAAGCCACTCGGTCCCTGCAGCTCACCCTGCTGAGTTTACAGTTATTAAAACAGTTATACATTGGCCAGGCACGGTGGCTCACGCCTGTAATCCCAGCACTTTGGGAGGCCAAGGTGGGCGGATCACGAGGTCAGGAGATTGAGACCATCCTGGCTAACACGGTGAAACCCCATCTCTACTAAAAAATACAAAAAATTAGCCAGGCGTGGTGGCGGGCGCCTGTAGTCCCAGCTACTCGGGAGGCTGAGGCAGGAGAATGGCGTGAACTCGGGAGGCGGAGCTTGCAGTGAGCCGAGATTGTGCCACTGCACTCCAGCCTGGGCGACAGAGCGAGACTCCGTCTCAAAAAAAAAAAAAAAAAGAAAAAGAAAAAAGAAAAAACAAACAGTTATATATTTCTCCTCCCAGCACCATGAAAGCCCCTACAAAACTTCAGAAGATCACTGGCTTTCACCTGTCGTCAAGCTGGACAGCAGCTCAGGAGGGCTGGCTGCCTGGAGGAGATGATGCCGACACAGGAGGCGCTGCTGGCCGTGAGTAGGTGCTCGCCACGTCAACCCTGAGCGTGGTGGCTGCTGGGAGGCATTACCCCCCAACCCCCGACAGCTGGAGAGTGGGCCTGTTGTTTGGGAAACAGATTCCGTGTTCTTCAGGAGGGCCCTCTGGGATGGTGGGAAATTTGGAGGGTGGGGGAGATGGAAAGACTCAAACGTGTGGTTCATTTGAAAAGAAAAAAAAAAAGTGAGGATGAAGTGGCTTTGGGCAGAGTCAGCAAATGAGATGAGGGCAAGCGCCCTGAAGTCTCTAACTCTACTGATCCCCAACCTCTACCTTGGAGCCAAAGCTCAGCTTGCAAAAGTCCCTGGGACCAGGGCAAAGAGCCCACCTGCCCTGGGCTCCTATCAGAGGCAGTACAACATCCAGGGGTTTGGGGCCACTGTCCAGTGGTGCCAGAGTTAACCCCTCAGCCATGAATATCTGCTGGCCCAACGCCTGTCCTGTGTCGTCTCTTTGACCTCTGATGTGTCCTCAGAGTGAAGCTGGGGAGGCCCTGGCCTTGGCTGATCTCCCCACAGCTCCGTGCAGGCGAACCAAGATTGTCAACACAGGGAGGTTTTGCCAGAGCGAGCACAAAGTGAATTTCTGCAGGCCCTTGAGTGTGCTGGGGGATGGGGACACAAGTAGCCATCAAGCTGGCATCTCTTCCTCAGATGGAGAAGAGACCCAGGGGAAGGGAGGGGCCTCCAGTCACACTGCACAGGGCTCTATGTATTATATAAAGTGAATGCCACTGCCCAGAAGTGTGCAAGGAGGTGGCAGTAAGGCCAGATTCAGGAGAGTTGGGGAGGGCACTTGGAGAGGAGAGATCAGGAGGGGCTCAGACTGGGACACCACAGTGGGACGATGGGGCCTGGCCCCAGGTGTCCAGGACTAGGGATGAGGTAGGATGGGGGAGTAGACATCTATGAGGGGAACTCATTAGACCCCAATTTCATCCACTCTGCATTCTCCCAAGGGGCAGGCCTGGGCTGAGGTTTGTACCAGGAGGTAGATAATTCTGCTCTTTGGGATTGCCACAATCCACTGGGTAGTGAGGACAGGCCTGAAACATTTGCTAGACAGAGGCATAGCAGAGGCCCAGTGGAAATGCAGCCACTCTCCGGTTTCCTCACCCTGCCCCCACATCGGGGTTGAGGGTGGTTGTTGTTGAATGCAGAAAAATATAACAATGTGTATAAAGGTGCAGTATGAGTCACTTCACGGAATGTCTAGGCCCCTTTGCTGGCAGCAAACAAGCTTTCCAGCCCTCTTTTGAGGAAGCCATCCAACTCGGCGGCTGCTGCTGGTTTGTGTGTGTGAGGGTGTGTGAGTGTGCATGCGGGTCTGTGTGCAACATGGCTCTCTGGGCCTTGCCTGGCTATGTGCATGTCTGTGTGGGTCTCACAGATGTGAGTGAGGGTGTAACTGTGTTCAGGGTGTGCGTGTGTGTGCATATGCGTGTATGTGTGGGCTCAAGTCTTGGATGTTAGGTCCCCTTGTGCATGCGTGTGTGTTCGTGGAGGGCGTGTGCATATGTCTGTCTGCGAAGCAGTATGGTATGTGAGCCTGTGTGTCTCAGGGTGTCTACGTGTACATTTTTTCATCGTCACTGCCAAATTATCTTCCCATCTCTCCCCTCACGAAGAGAAGGGCTGACCGAGTGGAGCTAGCAATCCAAAAGGGAGGCGGCCAGGGACGAGAGAGGGACTGGAGGGAAACCAAAGCAATTCCACTCTTCAGAGGAACGTGTCAGCCAAGGATGAAACTGAAACCGAGACAGCAGCTCAAAGGCACCAGACCCTGGGATCGTCCAGGGGCTTCGGTTCCTCCCACTCCCCCACCCCCTCCAGCCAGCTGTGCAGATTAGTCAGCCCAAAATTCCCATCCCTGCAGCCTTAACTTGGGGTTGAGTTTGTGATGCTGAGTTAGAACTTGGACCCGTGGTTAGCACGTGACCCCATTAGCTCCCATTATCACATTAACACAAATTAGTATATCAGATCCTCTCCTGGTCACCTAGGGGGGCTTGGGGAAGAGCTCACGGCTCAGGTCCTGCTCTAGGAGAAGAAGCCGGTGCCGTGGCATCAGGAGAGGGCACAGGCTGAGACTGCAGGTCAGGTTGGGGACAGAAAGAGGGGGCAGGGGGGCGTTAAGCTTTGCTGATCTGATCTTTTTCCTCGGTCGTGCTCTGGGAGGAGACACCTTGGGGAGGGGGCTGGTAGAAAGGAGGGGGCTTCCAGGAATAGCTGGGCACCGCCCTGTAGGAAAAAGGCCCGGGCTCTGAGGTCTGGGCAGGAGACAGACGGTATTTCTCCTGGCACACAGTGAGACCTGGGAACGTTTAGGATCCTTTGGATTCCCCCCGCCCCTTCCCTTTCTTTATGGAAAGTCTTTAGATAACTTTCTCAGATGGTTTTGGACACCCTGAAAGCAGGAGAACTGGATGGACTGAGAGGGGAGGAGAGGCACCCAGAATGCTAGCACGGGGTGCAGCTTTTATTTCTTGGCACAGAAAAGAGGGACACACTCTGCCCATAGATTTTATGTCAAGTTGTATCACAGAAGTGGCCACTTCAGCTTCTGGAAAGGGTGGGGTTGGAGCCTCCAACAACTTTTCCCCACAGGTTCTGGCCACAAGGTTATTTTTGTGCCTTAATATTCTCAATATGTTAACTAAACAGCCACCTCATAACCACCAAGCACCACAAGGATGTCCAAGGCAGCATCATGGCTTCTAGAGTTCAGGGCCTGCAAGGAGTTAGGACAGGAAGTTCTTATCTATGAAGACAGAGGTTGCAAGTTTGAGCCCCAGATGAGCCTCTTAGTTTTTTGTTTTTGTTTTTTTTTCTTTTTTCCTTATATAGCTGTAGAAGACCGGGTTGACAAGCACGGAACACCTAACTGTCCCTCTAGATCCGGACTTGAGCAGAGTCTCTACCTCTCATCTTGGCCGAGCAGAGTGTCAGGCTGTGCCCCAGCCTTGGCCACAGTCTGCATCCCTATGCTGGAGATGCGTTCTAAGTCTCATGGGAGCCAGGCTAGAGAGTGGCTGTTCAGGGAAACCCACCCCCAACGCCTCAGACACGACTCAAAGTTTCCATTCTACTGCCCGAGGGTCAAGAGCGCCATCCCCAGAGAGCAAAGACCGCCCGAAACCGCAATCCCTTTGCTGAAGTTAGGAGCCGCCCGGGGCTCTGCGGGACCTGGGAGGTGGCTCGAGAGACTTTGCAGAAGCGCGCAGGAACCAGCCTCCGACCTGGGGTGCTCGGCCGCGGGGCTGATCTCCGTACTCTCCCGCCACTGGGGTGGGAGCGCGTCCTTCTCTCGAGTTCGGGGACCGCCCGAGAAGCAGCGGGGGCTGGTGGCCTTTTTCTCTCCACCCCTTTTCTGGGCTCGCGCGCCTTCCAAGCCCCGATCCTGGTGGGGCTGAGCGCCCCCACCCGCCCAGCAGTGCCGGGCGCCTCTGCAGCGCCACCTGCACGCGGAACGCGGCGGCAGCGGCGGGAACTGGCGTCCAAGGGGAGCAGCAGGAGGAGGAGATATCGGCTCCTCTGCCCCCAGCTTTCCTCGCTGGCACGAGGCCTCCCTTCGCCGCCTCAGCCCCAAGCGGCCTGACCAGCCCAGCCCCGAGCCTTGTCCCGCGCCCTCCCCGGCGCAGGCAGCCAGCGCCCCGAGCTTCCACTCCTGCTGCTGCGTTCTGAGCGGCCTCCTGCCCCGGGCGCCTCTTCTGGGGAAGCAGTGAAGTCACACTGGGCCCGATCCGCTGACTCATGAGAATGAGACTCTTCCCCACTCCCCGGCACACCCTTTGAAACTTCCCCTCAATCCTTTTTTTCTTTTTCTTTTTTTTCTCTTTTTTGCTGGAGTCTGGGTCTTTCGCCCAGGCTGGAGTGAAGTGGCGCGATTTCGGCTCACAGCAACCTCCGCACCCCACCCCTGGGTTCAAGCGATTCTCCTGCCTCAGCCTCTGGAGTAGCTGGAATTACAGGCGACCACCACCACGCCCATCTAATTTTTGCATTTTTAGTAGGGTTTCACCATGTTGGCCAGGCTGGTCGCGAACTCCTGAGCTCAGGTGATCCGCCCGCCTCGGACTCCCAAAGTGCTGGATTCCTTTCTTTCTGTTCCCACCTCCCTTCCTCCTCCCGTCCTGACAGGCGAACTGGGGCGGCTCTGGGCTCCCCGGGAAGGATTCGGTGGGGCAGCTGGGAGGGCAGCAGTGGGGAGTGGGAGTCCCCATGGAGACCTCCGCTCCCCTGTTCCAACCTGGCCACTTGTGCTATTCTGGGGGTGCACAGGGAATGCCCAGGAGGGAATTGCATGTTTGCAAGATTGGGCAAAGCTCTCACTAAGGTATCCCTTTGTAATTAGCCACTGCATTCAGGGAGTGCCTGCCCAAGGGAAGGGGTCTGGGGATCCCCTTCCCTCTTCAGAACCTTGGGACTGCCTGGGGGGTTCACCTGGAAGCTGATGGCTCATCTTTGGAAACACCTGTTTTAATGAACAAGTGAGAACACAGGCTTGCTTCAGGCGGGATGTGGAACAGCTTCTGCCACTGAAGGGACAAGTGTGGAGTGTTCTGAGCCTTGAGCTGTTCTGGACCCCAGCAGCAAGTCAAGCTGATCATCTGAGAGGTCACTGGCCCTTTCTCCTGGAACTGGATAGTGGACCAGTTCAGGATAGGGTGGGGGTGACTTGGAGGCCCAGAAGTCTGGGTTTTCATACCACCCCCTTGTGCTACTAGTTTGAGGGCAGTGGAAGGGATGAGAGGATTGGATTGTCTCATCACCTCTCCACTGGGGTGGGAAACCAGAGTCACACCCTGGTTGCTTAGAATATTAGTTTCCACAAGCTGCCTAAGGGCCTCAGGCCCAGGCAGGGAAGGCTTCAAGCTGGAGGAGCCCTGCTGGCCTCTGAAACACCTAAAGCTCCCCTTTCCTTCTAGAGAGGCATAGTCCTTAAGCACCCTTTCCCACCCAGCAAATCTGGTACTGGATTGGCATTGTTTCCCTGTGTGCAATTTCCTTTTGTCTGTACGGTAAGCCAAAGCTGGGTGTTGAAGTTTGCAAGCTTCCTGGCTTGCTTGTCACTGCACTTCAGGGTACGGCTCTGCCAAGGCCATGGTCAATATGGAAATGGCCATGGACTAGGAGCAAGGGGGGTGGGAGGTAGAAGGGCTGGTCTCAGGGCTTGGGCTTATATGGCACGAGGGAGCTTTTCTGAGCTCCTACCTTAGTATTAGGTTGAAAGCCTGGGTTATGATGGCTGTCCACAGAGCAGTTCTGTAGGGCATGTTTGTTGGGAATTGGGAGCCCATAGGAATGCGTGTGCTAGGATCATGGCTGACAATAGTCCCACTGTCAAGCCTTCCTTGGGGGAAATTCTGGGTTTGAAGCCAAACTTTAGCTTAGGGGCTGAAGGATAACCCGTTTCATGGAGCCCAGTTTTGAGGCTGTCAAACTCTCCATGGAGAGGAAATAAGATAATGTACAATGTACAATTTCTAGGGGGTCCCAGGTCCAAATGTAACTGGGTAGGTCAAAGAAAAATAAACTATAAACAAAAGCCATAAACTAAAAGCAAAACAGAAACCAGCAAAACGTGTACATCTAGTAGAGCCAAAGGGACAGCAGAGGCATTGGGAGATGGCAGTCTCTCTAGACCTTAGAGGTAAACAGCAACTGAGAGATGGAGAGATGAAGAAAGTCCCATGCAAACACCGAAAAAGACTGTTGCATACACAGGAGGTCAGGGCTGAAGGTGAGAGATAATCTAGTCTGTTCTCTCATTTTACAGATGAGGAAGCAGAGAGCTCAGAAACTAGTTGCCCAAGGCCATCCAGGCAGTGAGCGGCAGCACTGCAGCTGAAATCCGGAAGAGTATTCTTTTCACTGTGCTCCTCTGCTTTGGGAGAAAACACACGAGCAGGGAGCAGCCCCTGGAACCCGAAGAGGAAACACAGGGAAAAGGGAAACAAGGGGTGGCCAGGCACGGTGGCTCACACCTGTAATCCCAGCACTTTGGGAGGCCGAGGTGGGTGGATCACCTGAGGTCAGGAGTTCAAGACCAGCCTGACCAACATGGTGAAATCCCATCTCTATTAAAAATACAAAAAAAAATTAGCATGGTGGCGGGCACCTGTAATCCCAGCTTTTTGGGAGGCTGAGGCAGGAGAATCGCTTGAACCCGGGAGGAGAAGGTTGCAGTGAGCCGAGATCACACAACTACACTCCAGCCTGGGTGACAAAGCAAGACTCTAGCTCCAAAAAGAGAGATAAGAACAGAGGGGGGGCCAGGCGCGGTGGCTCAAGCCTGTAATCCCAGCACTTTGGGAGGCCGAGACAGGCGGATCACGAGGTCAGGAGATTGAGACCATCCTGGCTAACACGGTGAAATCCCGTCTCTACTAAAAAATACAAAAAACTAGCTGGGCGAGGTGGCGGGTGCCTGTAGTCCCAGCTACTCGGGAGACTGAGGCAGGAGAATGGCGTAAACCCGGGAGGCGGAGCTTGCAGTAAGCTGAGATCCGGCCACTGCACTCCAGCCTGGGCGACAGAGCGAGACTCCGTCTCAAAAAAAAAAAAAAAAAAAAAAAAAAAGGAAAACAAGAGGGGAAGACTGCAGAGATTCCGAGAGGACGTGGGAGAATGAAAGATCTGAGGAAGAGTGAAGAGGGAGATGTGTAATCTCTGGGTGAAAGGAATGTCAGCTCCATCCTCTATGAAGCAGGGCACTCTCCATATTCTTTCCAAAGTGATGACAGAGAAGACACAACCATAAAACGGGGGAACTATGATTTGGTCGGTGAAGAAAAAGCCTAGAATAGGCCAGGCACAGTGGCTCATGCCAGTAATCCCAGCACTATGGGAGGCTGAGGTGGGAGGATTGCTTGAACCCAGGAGTTTGGGAACAGCCTGGGCAACAAAGTGAGACCCCATCTCTATTTTTAAAAATGCCTAGAATAGATAGAACAGTAAAGCAACTGGTAAAGCAATGAAGTTCCAATCGGAAGTCACATATCATACTCCCAGCAGTTAGGTGACACTGATAATCCCTGTTGACTTGTCTGTGGCCACCACTCAGTTATAAAGCCATTGAAGGAAGACAGGGACAATATATTACTCATCTTCCTATCTCCAGAGCCTAGTACAGTACTATGGCATGCATTAATTGCTCAGAAAATGTTAAAGAAATGAATACATTTATCTGTATATTATTTATAAATTCAATACCTGTGCTAGGTGCTCCCTGAGAAGCATCTTTGTGTTGTACTGCAAATGCCAAGACATCCTAGGTGAGAACCTGCCTGGGAAGCCAGGTACCTCTGTCCCCCAACACAAGACACAACTCCTGGGCTTTCCCCAACCGAAACACAGACCTTGGAGGCTCCACCAGGACTAGGTAAGGTCTTCAGAAAGGCACAGGACTAGGCGAATTTCACTGGGGTCTCTGCCTGATAGTGGTCCTCCAGAGGATATTTTGGCTATTTGTGTCCAAATTGTCAACCCCCTCTGGTCAAAGACCAGGAACACGGTGGTCATACAAGTTGGGTTTATTGCTCATTGCGGCAAGAAAGAAGGCACCCCATGGGGGAATCATGACATGCCTCAGGAAGAGGGCGCTAGAAAAGACTTAGAGGATTCAGGTCGGGTCAGGGGATTTGGAGGAAGGTTTAAGGAAGTCAGGCTTTGTTCTGGACTGGATGCTGGTGA
Organism: Theropithecus gelada; assembly: GCF_003255815.1. Classification (NCBI taxonomy): domain Eukaryota; kingdom Metazoa; phylum Chordata; class Mammalia; order Primates; family Cercopithecidae; genus Theropithecus; species Theropithecus gelada. Next base: position 127,685,318 of record NC_037689.1, read on the forward strand.
TTCTGTGATTGGACTGAGTATCTTATCAACTCAATCTTATCTAAGAGGAGGGCAGACAAGAGCGAGGCTGAAGCTGCAATTGGTAAGGAAGCAGCAGCTACTCAGAAAAACCAGGATGGGGGTGGGGGGTGTTTGGTCATTTTCAAGGTTCAGGCAATGTTCACGTTTTCATCTGTTCACATGATTATGGAGCGGTCTTGTTTTTGTCTCAATCCACCACGGTCACAGAGTAGCCTTGTATAATGCTGATGTCCTATGAATGTATGTTCAGCAGAACACCCAGATCTAGCCGTGAGTGCCAGGCCAGTTGGTAGCAACATCAAGTCCTGGCCGACAGTACTGGGCGAGCTTCCAGAGACGCCAGGGGCTGCTTTTCTTTCTGCAAATGTTCATTTTGAGAGGATCTCTGGTTTCCATCGAGGGCTTGGCAGTCCAGTATCTAAATATTTAGACCCTCCCTGTCCTCTTTGACCTAGTCACACCCATATGTAGAACCAGCCAGGCAGGGGAACGTCATCACTGGCTTGGGCTGAGTGTATCTGTGTGTGGTTTTGTGTGCGCGTGTCTGTGCCCGCCAGGAATTCCCTGATAAGATGGGAAAGAGACCAGAGGCAGTCTTACTTCACCTCTGGGCCCAGGAGAACTTCCCCTCTGCCCAGAAAGCAAGGCACTGGGAGCGAGTCCCAACAATCTCTAGGGCAGCAAGGGTGCCTGGCTTTAGGTGGAGTCAGGGAAGGACGTACAGAAGGGATGTGGCAGCGGCCAAACTGGAGAGGAGCGGGAAAGGGAAGGGGCAGTGGGGGAAGGGAGGGGAGAGTTCCTTTGTATAAATGGGTCTCTTGAGAAGCTGCTGATTTTCCTTCAAGGAAGCAGCCTGCAGTAGGTCACTGTGGAGTCCCACCCCCAGCCCTTTCTGTTTAAAGCCTCTTGTCTCCAAAACAGGCCCTGTTGATTACAACAACAACAACAAAAATCACAAATGTTGACCTCATCCTTCACTAAGAGGCTTAATCTAACCCCTTTCCAATCAAACTTCCTTCCTTCCCTCAGTTCCACCTCTCCACCTTTAAAAACATTAGGACACTCCCTGCTGTGGCTTACAGGTAGCCAGGCAGAGGTTAGGACCATCACTAAGTGGTACCAAGGACCATCTGATACCGTTTGTGAAATGGCCAAGGAAAGCGAGGTTGAAGTCAAATGGGTGGGCTCCAGATGCCTGCTCTTTGGGCAAAGCCTGCCTCTTCTTCCCAGGGTGGGACTAGCCCTGCACCGCACTGTGGTGTGGTCTAGCTGATCACAGACCAGTTATTGAGGGCCAAACCCTGACTGGCACTGCTTGTCTGTGGAGTCAGAAATCAGACCCTAGAGGCTGGTGGCTCATGCCTGTAATCTCAGCACTTTGGGAGGCCGAGGCAGACAGATCACCTGAGGTCAGGAGTTTGAGACCAGCCTTGCCGTGGCGATACCCCACCTCTATTACAAATACAAAAATTAGCCGGGCGTGGTGGTGTGTGCCTGTAATCCCAGCTACCGGGGAGGCTGAGGCAGGAGAATCGCTTGAACCTGGGAGGTGGAGGTTGCAGTGAGCCGAGATCACCCACTGCACTCCAGCCTGGGCAACAGAGCGAGACTCCATCTCAAGAAAAAAGAAAAGAAAAGAAAAGAAAGAAGTTGCAGCCCAGGATCCTCAGGGGCTTGGGCAGATTAAATGCATCCTGGGGTAAGTGGCAAGTTGTGACAGTGAGTGAAGTGGTTATGATCTGAACATCCTCCCATAAACAACCTGAATTACAGATATCAGAGGCTACAAGACAGAGGTGCATTTTTAGTCAGCTCTGTTATCTAGCATCATCCAGCCAACTGACCAAGGACTTGCTCAGCACCTCACCAGGGTGCAGCATATGGTCCCCATCCTGAGAAGAAAAAATGAGCTCTGCTCTGAGACAGCTGACAATTCCTTTAGAATGACTTAAAGAACAATTACACTCAAAGGTGCTAAGTGCAACTGGAGTTCAGAGAGAAATCATGCATGGGCACTAGTCCAACTGGTACCATGCCACCAAGGCAGGACTTGATGTAGGCCTTGAAAGATGAGCAGGATTTGGATAGGTAAAGGGAGGAGGGATGGCGTTCCAGATGTGAAGAGCATGAACACAAGTTTAAAGATGGCAATAAACCAGGTGTGTGTGTGTGCATGTCCGCATTAAAAGTCACGGGGAAGGTGAGACAGGCAGAGTGGGCTAAGTACTACAGGAGACTTTGAACCTGATGTGGTTGGTGACAGGGAGTCACTGTATATTTTTAAACAGGGAGGGGACAAGGACCAAGTGGTGGTTTAGGAAGTGGCCTAACAGCAGTGGTTGACTCAGGATGGCTGCTGTGGCTGATCTCTCCATTCCTGGCATGGCCACAGTACTTTTTGTGTCCTTCTATGGACGTAGCTCATTGTATTGGAGTTCTGCATCCATGTGTCTGCATTCCTCACCGACATCAGGTCGTCCTTAAAAGCAGTGGCCATGTTTTATCCATCTTCCTATTCTGACATCTACCTAGCTCAGAGTAGGCACCCAATGAACACTGATTAGATGAACAGATCATTTAATTTCAATCCACTGAATTACAATGACATACCATACAAGGATAACTACTGTCAAAGAATTTGACAAAACTGTATACAACACTAAAGCAAGACAAATCACAATTTGATCTTTTCTTAATGATTTGTGGAACACTAGGATCTTAGTCTTACCCCCATCTCGGTAAGCAGCAATTACTGCTGTATAATAATTTCTATATCACAGGATACTAGATGAGTTGTTTTTTTTTTTTTTTTTTTTGAGATGGAGTCTCGCTGTGTCGCCCAGGCAGGAGTGCAGTGGTGCAATCTCCGCCCACTGCAACCTCCGCTTCCCAGGTTCAAGTAATTCTCCTGTCTCAGCCTCCTGAGTAGCTGGGACTATAGGTGCACGCCACCATGCCTGGCAAATTTTTGTATTTTTAGTAGAGATGGGGTTTTACCATGTTGGCCAGGATGGTCTTGAACTCCTGACCTCAGGTGATCCACCTGTCTTGGCCTCCCAAAGTGCTGGGACTACAGGCGTGAGCCACTGCACCTGACTCTAGATGAGTTTTCTACATATGGATTTGGATATATCATTTGGATATGATCACATTCGACTAAACCTGTATCCATATAGTATTGCACATATAGTATTGCATGGTATACCTATACTGCTAATTCTTATGGTGCAGATTTGGCCTGTTCTCCCAGAGTTCAGAAGGGATTTGGTTGAAGCTGAAACTGCCCTTAATCAAACCCAATATTAAAAAAAAATCCAGACTAGTGGTAATTTTCTTTTTATATACATGGAGTTTCACAACAGGACTCTTGAAAGTAGTAACAAATTCCTCTTAAATAAGATTTGACGTTTTTAGGCCGGGCGCGGTGGCTCACACCTATAATCCCAGCACTTTGGGAGGCTGAGGCGGGCGGATCACCTGAGGTAGGTAGCTTGAGATCAGCCTGACCAACATGGAGAAAACCCATCTCTACTAAAAATACAAAATTAGCCAGGCGTGGTGGTGCATGACTGTAATCCCAGCTACTCGGGAGGCTGAGGCAGGAGAATCACTTGAACCCAGGAGGTAGAGGTGGTGAGCCTAGGTTGCACCATTGCACTCCAGCCTGGGCAACAAGAGCAAAACTCCATCTCAAAATAATAATAATAATAATAATAATATTTGATTTTTAAAAGTTAAGCAATCTAAAATGCCAAACAATGAGTTGACTTGTGAAACTCTGAATTGTATTCCCAGGAAATAATCTGTAAAGTGAGGTATGCCCATAAGCATATTTTAGAAAAAAGGAGCTTAAGAGAGGACAGATGTCTGGCATGAGGACAACAGGCAGAAGAGTCAAGAGATGATGGTCCTTCCACGAGTCCGTCTCCAGGTTTAACTGTGAAGCACCAGGTCTCTGAACTCAGATTTGTAGTAAGTGCCCTTTCTGTCCCCTGCAGGACCCAATCCAGTTCTGGGACGGGAGTTGTTCCAGGTTAAACGGAGTCTATTCCATACATTTATTTGTTCACTAATTCGACAATGATCTATGAAGCACTTAGTATGAAGCAGACCCTGTGCTAAGCTCTGGAGATAAAACCGTGAGCAAGGCCTTAACGTCAGGGCTCCTGCTTCCAGGAAGTCATGGGCTAGCAGGGAGACACATACACAAGGATGAGGCTTGGAAGGCTGGGAAAGTCTTCAGAGATAGTGAACTTCCTGAGAGGAGAGGAGGGGAGTCGAGTGTTGTGGGCCGAGGGCACAGCAGGTGTGTGCAAAGAAGTCTGGAGGGATGAGGGAAGTTTGGAAATGAAAGGAGTTTCACGGGTGGAGTAGGGCACGAATACGTGGCTGACAAAAATCCTGCCCTTGGTGGGTGCTGCAATTTGCTTGCTTTCTAATAGGCTTTCCTCCTTCACCCACCTGCCCCCTTGACAAGAGAACAAAATTTAATTTAGAAGAATCAGAATTTATTTCACTATGTGAACATTAAGAATTTGCCTACATAGTTGAAAATATTCACAAAGGACTTGATCATTCACACTTATACACAGAGAAAGTCTGCAGAATAAAAAAATGCTCCTTTACCCATCCGACCCCTCAGGGGTGGCAAAGGGTTTGCCAATTCCACTGCGGGGCTTCAGTCTTCATGAATGTTGAATAGTTTGGCTACTTCATTGAGATCTTCATGCTGCTCACCATCCTTAATGATCTGAGGGAGAGAGAGTAACAATAGGTCCCTAACTCACTCCATGTGCGTTCAGGCCATGCCCACACAATGGGGCCACCTGGGGCAGTCCCCATATCACACTGGGAGGGAGGTGTGGGAACAGCTCTCTGCTAAACCCAAACAAGCAGCCTGCCAACTCCCAGATCACCCAGCCAAGTCCCAAGTGAAAAATAATGTTCCTGAGCCAAGGCTATACCTTTGTTCTGCTTAGGCACAATCTGACCTGGGGGACAATGCATCTCAGGGCACCTGATGAAGTTACAGGAGTGTTTCTGAGCCGTACTTCCCATCTTCCTCTAAGACTTATGACGGGCACCTACCTTCCTTGCTATTGGCATTCGGTTAAAGATGTTCCATAGCACAATCCCCACGACCACTTTGTCCCTGAGGTAGAAGACGACACCTTTGCCGTAGTCCTCCCCCTGGACGGGGGCCTGTGGAACTGCCGGGGTGCTGGGAGGAATAGCAATTTCTGAAGCCTCGGACTCTGTCTCACTCTCTGATCGGATACCAGTTCCTGTGGCCAGCCCCCAAAACAAATAAACATAGAAGCAAAATCAAAACTTCAGTTATTATGAGCCTGGGAAATTCTAGAAGCCAACAGTCTTTCAAGGCCTGCTTCAAGCTACTTCTAGAGGATTTGTTTCTCTATGCCCCCTCAGTAAACCCTGGCCTTCACCAGCCCCTCTCCAGTGACAAAGCCAAGGAAAGGTCTTCCTTGCCAGCTCCTGGGCACAGGGTCAGTCTGACCCAAAACTTCCCTCCCTTATTATCTCATTTTAAATTCATGCTATGAATATTTCCTGATATCTGGATTTCTTCAAACTGCAGAAGGCTGGTACCTTGTCCTCTAAGAAATATTCTAGAGTGGCATGGTCCAAATACAGTAGCCACTAGCCACAGCCATGTAAATGAACATCATTTCAAACTGAGTAAGATGTAAAATTCAGTTCCTTATCTGCACTCACCATGTTTCATGAGCTCAGAAGCCACATGTGGCTAGTGGCTAATGTACTGGACAGAGCAGAGATGGAACATTTCCATCGCAGCAGAAAGTTCTATTGGACAGTGCTATTAGACAGATACCTTAGCCAAAGCAGAAGGCACTTCCATATGGAAAAACCATAGTGAAGGCATTTCTTCCTAGAGAAAGATAAGAGGGGAAGGGAAGGGTGGCATGGGAAGGGGGCACCTTGCCTTCTGAGAACCACTAGCCTCCAATAACACTGTCCAGTGGACAGAGCAGTGACATGAATCCACTTACTAGGTTACTAGGAGAGATCAATTAAGGAATATGGAATACATTAGAATTACACAGGAAAAGGAACTACATATCCATATAATGTCTTACTTTCTCCTTCTTAAAGAGCACCCTGCCCTTGAGACACCTCTGGCAAAAGGACACAGAGGTTAAATAACTTGAGCTAAGGTTAAGGAATAAGGTCTCGGAGTTAATGAAAGAGACATGTGTGGGAGAGAAGTTCATTCCAAGAGAGGTGCCTCCCATCTAAAGAAAACCTGGCACTAAGATCTGCCAAATGGAATGAGAGGCAGCTAAAGAACTACTCAGCCCAGTTCCTCCCTGCCCAGGACCCATGGAGGACAGCCAGTCTTAAGCTAAGGCTCTCAGGCCGTGTTCTTGAGATTCGCCTGAAGCAAAATAATAAAAATGACAACTGAAAGAAAGAAAAAAACGCAACCTAAAAAGTTCAGGTTTTCTTGTTTTCTTCCTTAGATAGGTCTTCCCAGAGACAAACGAAACAACAGTGTCGTTGAGTTAGCCACTGTCCACTGTCTAGGACAGATACCCGCAATATTTGAATCTATGCTTTGCCCAGGATACCTGATTTTGCCAAATCTCAGACCACTAAAGAGTGAGGACTTGAGGTTTGGTTTCTTTTAAAGCACAACATGAAGAGAGGCTTTCACTGACAGCCCCCGCTGGCCAATACAGAAACCCCTTGTTCAGGAGAATCTGGACCACTGCTTCTCAACACTCTCTAAGAGGAGTGCTGGGGCTTCCTTACCTGACTGCTCTGTGGCAGATCTGGGGTTGTCTTGTGCAGTTGCTTTTGCAAAAACACCAACTGTGGGCAAACTACTGTCCACAAGACCAATAGCTTCATAGCCAACGTCGGGGCCCAAATCACTCCTAACAAGAGAGAAGAGGGTGTTCTGTCAAGGGACTGTAAGGAATGACACGGTAGCACATATTCACCACGACAATGCACTTTTTTTTTTTCTTTTTTTTTTTTCCTGAGCCGGAGTTTCGCTTGTCGCCCAGACTGGAGTGCAATGGTGAGAACTCAGCTCATTGCAACATCTGCCTCCTGGGTTCAAGTGATTCTCCAGCCTCAGCCTCCTGAGTAGCTGGGATTACAGGCATCCACTACTACACCTGGCTAATTTTTGTATTTTTAGTAGAGACGGGATTTTACCATGCTGGCCAGGCTTGTCTTGAACTCCTGACCTCAAGTAATCTGCCCGCCCTGGCCTCCCAGAGTGCAGGGATTACAGACATGAGCCACCGTGCCCGACCAACACTGCACTCTTATGCTAACCAAAGAACTCAGTATGCATATCACGAGACGCCAAACTCATCTGCTGTTGCTAGAGCATCTAGGGATGACCATGAGAAAGTAAGATTAACCCTAACAGCTTTGACTTTTCCTTAAAAAGCCATTATACACGATCACATATCCATGCAGTGATTGAAGTGTTCTTCAATTTATTCATGCTTTTATCCCATGCCACATTTGAAAAGTGATGAGGTCCCCACTTTTGCTATTCACTACTTTCGTCTTGAAATTCCCTTTTTGAAGCTTCAAAGAGTGTTCCACATTTACAGAATTCAGAATTTGAGATGTTTTATGGTTTCATTAACCTACGGTATTTCCCCTTAGCCTCCACTTTTCTTTTCTTTAGCTTTTAAAACGTTTTTATTTAAAAAATTCAGACGAGCTCTTGGTATGTTGCCCAGGTTGGTCTCGAACTTCTGGGCTCAAGCAATCCCCCGGCCTCGGTCTCCCAAAGTGCTGGGATTAGAGGCATGAGCAACCACACCAGACCAGCCTTCATCTTTTAGGACTGGAATGCTTTCTGACATTCTTTTTTTTTTTTTTTTTTTTGAGACGGAGTCTCGCTCTATTGCCCAGGCCGGAGTGCAGTGGTGTGATCTTGGCTCACTGCAACCTCCACCTCCCGGGTCCAAGCAATTCTCCTGCCTCAGCCTACCGAGTAGCTGGGATTACAGGCATGCGTCACTATGCCAGGCTAATTTTTGTATTTTTAGTAGAGACAGGGTTTCACCATGTTGGTCAGGCTGGTCTCGAACTCCTGGCTTTGTGATCCGCCCACCTCGGCCTCTGAGATATTTTGCCAGAAGTGCTGGTGCCATCTCCATTCATTCACCTAGTCTAACAAACATCAGACGGAACACTTAAAATAACTTTTTTTTCTCTTTTAATGTTTTACAAAAGGAGCAGTTTGGTGAAAAACCAATCAGGACACTTTTGCCAGATGGTTACCTCAGGGTAGAATGTGTGGACATGAGATGGACTTTTTTCCCTTCTGTATGAAAGCTAACTGGCTCATAATAAAACCAAACCATAACTCTGTGTTATGGTCCTAGAGATACTGAACTGTAATCAATTGGGTCCCCAAGGCACACAACTATTACCAGAACATTGACTGATGCCAGTACGGCTTAGCAGCTCCAGTCATATTTTCTCCAGCCAATCTTCCACTCACAACAGCATGATCATGGTGCTCTACCCGCCTCCTTCCCAACTTTATATCATAGAAGCATGCAGCATCTCCTGCCTGTGGAAACAAATACATAACATGAACACATGATTAAAAACAAAAAAAGCAAGTTAAAGACAAAATATAAACTTTGGGGGCTCAAAGAACACTTGTAATGGTAACTAATTCATGTTTTCCATCTACAGGCCAGAGTTGTACTTAAACTAACAAAAACAGCTGATAACCCATTCAATTTTTTTTTTTTTTTTTTTTTTTTGAGACAGGGTCTCACTCTATTGCCTGGGCTGGAGTGCAGTGGTGCGATCATGGCTCACCACAGCCTGGACCTCCAGGCTCAGATGATCCTCCCACCTCAGCCTCCCAAGTAGCTGGGACTACAGGAATGTACCACCATGCCCGGCTAAATTTTTTTTTTCTTTTTAAGAGCTGGGGTGTTGCCATGTTGCCCAGGCTGGTCTCGAACTCCTGGGCTCAAGCAACGTCCCTGCCTCAGCCTTCCAAAGTGTTGGGATTACAGGTGTGAGCCACCATGCCTGGCCTGAGATCTCATTTTAAAATATCGATTCCAGGCCAGGTGCAGTGGCTCATGCCCGTAATCCCAGCACTTTGGGAGGCCAAGGTGGGCGGATCACAAGGTCAGGAGTTTGAGACAAGCCTGGCCAATATGGTGAAACCCCATCTCTACTAAAAATACAAAAAATTAGGCGGGTGTGGTGGCGAGCACCTGTAATCCCAGCTACTTGGGAGGCTGAGACAGGATAATGGCTTGAACCCGGGAGGCGGAGGTTGCAGTGAGCCGAGATCGTGCCACTGTACTCCAGACTGGGAAACAGAGTGAGACTACGTCCCCCCCCAAAAAAAATCTATTCTGCTTCCATAAAGCTAACCTAAATCTTCTATAGTTCGGTTTACTTATGCCTACTTCCTGTTCTTTCCTTAACAGACCGGATATTTAATAACCATGATTTGCAGAATATTCTTTTCTATATGGAGAAACCAGTTTTTGGATGTGACTGCCTCTCACCTAGAAATGTTTTCTTAGATTTCTTTTTGTCATTCAGTATTCATTCATTCAACAAATATTTATGGAGTACTCATTATATACTAAAGTATTATGTTGTCCGGGTTGCTGAGACAAAACTGACATGGACCTTGACTATGAGGAGCATACAACCTAGTACAGAAAGATACAGCCTTGCTCATAACTACAGAGCAATGTAAACAGTAATGTGCCATATGAAAGGTACAGATTAAAGGAGTCAAGTATTTCAAGCAGAGGGCAAGAACCTCCAGCCGGGGGTGAACTGGGCCAGCTTCACGAAGGATGTGGTATTTGAGCTCTCTAACCCTTTGTTCATCTTTGTGGCTATTTAGACTCCCCCAAAGCAACCTAAAAATCCAACGAGTAAGCAACGGTAAAGTAAACTGTGAATTCACTTAATGGAACATATAGTCATTAAACTGTTTACAAAGTCTGAAGCAACATAGAAAATGCTTACATTTATGGTGTTAAGTGGAAAAGAGCAGAATATTATATATAGTATGCTTGCCATGAATAAAACAAACCAACAATAAAACCTACATGCAAGGAAACAAAGGGAAGGAAATTCACCAAAATATTAATGGTTGCTGCAGGTGACTTTCCTCTCGCCTTCTTGTCTGTCTTCTACATTGACCACGTATTACTTTTTTTTTTTTTTGAGACTGAGTCTTGCTCTGTTGTTGCCCAGGCTGGAGGGCAGTGGCGTGATCTCTGCTCACTGCAGCCTCTGCCTCCTGAATTCAAGTGATTCTCCTGCCTCACTCAGCCCCCCAAGTAGCTGGGATTACAGGCCTGTGCCACTACACCCGGCTAATTTTTGTATATTTTTAGTAGACACGGGGTTTTGCCATGTTAGCCAGGCTGGTCTCGAACTCCTGATCTCAAGTGATCCACCTGCCTCAGCCTCCCAAAGTGCTGGAATTACAGGCGTGAGCCACTTCGCCTGGCCCACGTATTACTTTTATAACAAGTTTAAAAAATCCAGTACATTTCATCTTTTTTTTTTTTTAAAGCAAGGTTTGGAGGGGGAAAAAAATTCCTCCAAGGTGCCTATGTCCTTAGTTGCAGAGTCCATAAACAAACACAATACACTTGTAACTAGCAATGGGGAAATTACCTCATGGTTCCTACATACTATAGTCTTGTTTGTGTCATAATAGATTGTAAAAAACAGCTAAAAATAGTACTCAAGGAAAATGAAAACAGCGTAATTTTCCTTTCTAGGGAACAGGTTATAAATTGCTTCATCCTCCATCCTCCGGATTCACATTTGAGCAAAGGGAACAGCAGATCCATCTGAAAGCTATGTGCATGCCCACCAGGGGTTATGCCAGTGGCTGATGCCAATAAGTAGAACCGGAAGAGCTCTACTCCTGCAGGCATGCACACTGCTCATTTTATCTGCCACTAGCTTGCACATGAGGCCATACCTGGTCTTCTGAATCAAGCAGTTCACACATTTCTATTCTGTACCCTCAGCCTCTAAACATTCTGACCCTATCTGGTTAGGCTGATGAGCTTTAGCATACCACCGGGCAGACCTGTTCACAGGCTAGGGAGAATGAACTGTGCCTGGTCATGCTGTAGCACACTTACCACCCAGATGTTAGAGCGTGCTTGTAGCTCTGCATTTACCCGGAAGCCACCAAAATCTGAGTCTATTTCCAGGCCACCAGTCTTGGCCAACTCAACATTGGGCTCCAGGCCCACAGCTGCCACTATGTGGTCAGTTTCTACCTGAGGCAAAAAAGAAATAATTCAGTCAATTACCACAGTTCCCATTTATGCCTACAGGCGTAACAATGGCCCATCATGCCATTAAGAATTGGGACTTCAAAAAATCATGGGTTAACTTACCTCTGGTAAATGGATTTTAAGTTCTATTTCATAAGCCTCCACCACCCCATCCCATGCACATCCCCCATGTCATTCGAACAGAAATCTGCCACCCTAGCCAGGACTCAAAACTCTGTGAGACAGATAGAAAGGGGCTAAGGGAAAGTGGTTCACAGGTGTCTACTCTGGCTCTCATCATTCTGTTTTAATGGAGGGGTAGTTAATTCGGAAAATTATATCAGGTTAATGGCAACTGCCAGGAAAAATAATCTACTGGTGCCAAATGAAGGAGTAAGAATGAGGCAAGGGGAGCAGAGAACTGGAAGGCCTCCTGGCAGGCTGTCTTTTCCTTCCTTACCTTCCTGCCGTCTTTCAGCTTGATAAGTAACTTGCCACTGCTGACTCCAACCGATTGAACAATAGCATTGGGCATCACCTTAACTCCCTCTGTAAAGGCAAACAAGACCTGAGAGTGAGCCTACGAGGCTGTCACTTTCATGGGAAATAGGGAAGCTCACCAGTGGTCTCCTTCATGGTAAAACCAATAATCAGTACACAGGCAGTTTTGGAGAGCCGTAAGAACCTACACCCATGGCTCATTTCCAGCACTTCCAGGAATTTGGGGCATCTGATTCAGAACACCTAGATGAACTTAGCTGACTGGAGAATGGTGGAAACATTTTACAGGCCAGGTGATAGGGCTTATGTCAAGGGGGTTCCCATAGAAGCGAAGTTTGCCTTAGGTCACACTCAAAGGAAATAGAGTGGCAGCATATAGAAACAGTCTCTCTACCTCGTCTGACTTTTTCCATGGTCCAGTTGCTGAGGTATTCAGGGAGGATCTTTCCCATATTTCCTTTCTCGGGGAAGAGCTGAATCACTTCTGTGCCCAAGGCTCGAGCTGGGAAGAAGAAACAGAGTAGTTATAGCAGGAAGCAAAAGTCAATCCTAGGAAGACAGTAAGAGAAGTAAAGGAGCAGCAGGCAGCCCTCACTAAAGACAGGGCAGAGCTGCAATCCAGGCCAGAGCGCCCACTTACAGGACACTGGGCATGAGGGCCTCAGTGCTCAAGTTCATTTGTAACGCAAATACAACAGGTATCAGAACTTCTGGCCCCAGATTAAGCTTCAGATGGTGAACTCTGTGTACTTCCACCCATGCAGTCACCTAAGGCTTACACAAGTGCTTTGCAACCTCTGAATAGGAAGCATCCTCCTGAAAAGATGCCCTGATTTCATATATCTGAAAAAGAACATTAAGATAACTAGTTGCCATGAAACATTCCAACTGGAGCTCACAGATCCGTCAAGCTGGGAACCATCATGTGCCCAAAGAAGGTTTTGGCTTTTTACACGAGGCAGCAGTTGAAAGACACCTATAATTCTGTAGTCTGCATTGCTCTTATCATCTCCATAAGTTACTTTCCTTAATATTTTATTTCTAAGGAGTCCTGGCATAGAGGTAGAGGAAAGGAAAGAAAGCATTGCTGTTGGCAGGGTGCAGTGGCTCACACCTGTAATTCCAGCACTTTGGGAGGCCGAGGTGGGCGGATCACCTGAGGTTGGGAGTTCAAGACCAGCCTGACCAACATGGAGAAACCCCGTCTCTACTAAAAATACAAAATTAGCCAGCTGTGGTGGTGCATGCCTGTAATCCCAGCTACTCTGGAGGCTGAGGCAGGAGAATCGCTTGAACCTCGGAGGCGGAGGTTGCAGTGAGCAGAGGTCGCACCATTGCACTCCAGCCTGGGCAACAAGAGCGAAACTCCGTCTCAAAAAAAAAAAAATAAAATAAAATAAAATAAAATTTAAAAAGCATCGCTGTTAAGTTGCTCAGGTGACAGCTTTTTGGTCACCAAGGGATCCCTCACCAGAACTAATCTCAGTGCTTAGCTTTTCACTGTATAAACCTTAATTAAACTCTACGGATCCTGCCAAACACATCTCTGGGATTCACAGAAAAGCTGTATAAGACTAGAGAAAGAATATCAAGGTCACTCCTCAATACTCACCCTTTCTGCCAAGAGCACAGGCCAGTTCGCTACCAAGGAAGCCCCCACCGATAATCGTAATTGATTTGACTTCCCGTGAAATCTTCTCCAAGCTTCTAAAGTCTCCAATCTGCAGGACCACATCAGTTTAGTCCATTAATTTCCAAAAGGGGCATAGGATAATAATACTAGGAAGTAGTTTCTTCTAAATCTTTGGCAACAGTAAATTTTCTCCTTGTATAAAGTGACTCAATTAAAACTTCTATATTATTAATGCAAATTTCTTTCTTCATGGTAAAATTCCTTCTATAAACAGTGGTTCTCAATTGGTGGCAATTTTGTCCCTATCTTCCCCAGGAGGACATCTGGCAATATCTGAAGACATTTTTGGTTGTGAGAGCAAGTAGGTGCTCCCAGCATTTAGTGTACAAGAGGCCAGGATGCTGCTAACATACTACAATGGCATAAGACAGCCCCTATTACAATTATCCAGCTCAAAATGCCAATACTGCAGAGGCTGACAAACCTTGTTCTAGGAAGAACTTAAAAGACAGTACCCAGTCTGGCCAACAGGGTGAAATCTCATCCCTACTAAAAATACAAAAAAAATTAGCTGGTCGTGGTGGCACATGCCTGTAATTCCAGCTACTTGGGAGACTGAGTCACAAGAATCGCTTGAACCTGGGAGGTGGACGTTGCAGTGAACCAAGATCGTGCCACCGCACTCCAGCCTGGGCGATAGAGTGAGACTCAGTCTTGGAAAAAAAAAAAAAAAGACAGGGTCGGGCGCGGTGGCTCACGCCTGTAATCCCAGCACTTTGGGAGGCCAAGGCAGGTGGATCACAAGGTCAGGAGATTGAGACTATCCTGGCTAACATGGTGAAACCCCGTCTCTACTAAAAATACAAAAAATTAGCCGGGCATGGTGGTGGATGCTTGTAGTCCCAGCTACTTGGGAGGCTGAGGCAGGAGAATGGCGTGAACCCGGGACGCAGAGCTTGCAGTGAGCCGAGATTGCGCCACTGCACTGCAGCCTGGGCAACAGAGCGAGACCCTGTCTCAAAAAAAAAAAAAAAAAAAAAAGACAGGACAAATCTTATCCCTGAAAAAATGACAGCAGTTTTTATACGCACAGTGTTAAGCAGCAGAACACCCCCTTGCTTTTTCTTTAGGTACTTTTTTTCTCTGAAGTCTCTACACAGCAGTTGCAATGAAAATGCCAACAGGCTATAAGGGGTTCCAATGAATCAAACGCATCAGGAAAAAACAACTATGGAAGAGCAATCAGAAGGATCTATTGCAAGCAATACAAACACTCCATTTTTTCCGTAGGAGCTTAAAACCCTTGAGTGAGGTATCTGAGGTGCAGAGAGAGGAAGTGACTTGCTCAAGGCCAGATAACAAGTCTGGAGAAGAGCCATAAATAGAACTTGGATCTCCCAAGTCCCGGGTGGGTGCTTGGGGACTGCAAGATTATACTACCTCTTCAAAAACAACACAAAGAAAACACTAAAGCAGACAATTACCTTTCTGAAAAGCGTTGTTCTACTCTTCACCTCTGCTCCAGCCCTATCAATGGCAGACAGACTTCTTGGAGTACCTCCTGGAAATAAGAGAAGGAAAACCCTTTAGCCCAACAAGCAGGAGCTAGCCCAAACAATACTCCCTCCACCACACAAAGGTGGAGCCCTCTTCACTTAGCACCATGGCGGCAACAACAGGATAGGATATGAAGGCTTTGTTTGCCTTCAGCTCGCCTCCCAGCAGGCTTTTTGTCAGTTGTCTTTGAGAAGCAGATTTGAGAGTCTGTCTTCAAGGGGTACACCCTCCCCCTAGGTGGCCAAAAGGCCTTACTTTTGGCTTCCATGTTCTCTTCGAGTTTCTCATGAGGATTTGCCAGCTAGCATAGCTACATGGGTTTGATGAATTGCTTCTGTCTCCTCTCTTGGTTTCTGATTGCAACTGGCAATGAAGCCACAAACAACATCACTTTTAGGGCACAGGGCACAGGGTGAAGGCTAAGCAGGGAGAGAAAAAAGAGCAACTTCTTCATGCCTTTACTGGGAGAAGAGCAAGGATCATCCAGAAGGGCTGGTGATCCAGGATGCCTGGACACAGCCAGCTTTTGTACCAAGAGAAGACACCCACTTCAGAGAGTCTGGGTTTCCATTTTCTTAAGTAGTAATACCTTCTACAGAGAAAGCTGGACTCTAAAACTTGAATGAGCTGTATCAGGGAAGAAAGCCATCTCCAGAAATGCTCACCTGTTGCAATCAAGCACTTTTCATAGGTTATTTGAGAGCCATCATTAAGTTTCACCATGTTGCCTCTCACATCCAGCTGTACTACCTGGTACAGTCACACACATACACAAAAGAGGTAGAGATGAATTAGCTTTGAAAAAAATTTATTGATATATAATTCACATCAAATTCACCATTTTAAAGTGTGGAATTCTGTGGATTTCAATATATTCACAAGGTTGTGCCACCATCACCACTATCTGATTTCAGAATATTTCCATCACCACCCCCAAACTCCAGGCCAATAAGAAGCTGTCAGTCCAGGACGGGCACAGTGACTCATGCCTGTAATCCCAACACTCTGGGAGGCTGAGGCGGGCGGATCACTGAGGCCATGAGTTCGAGACCAGCCTGGCCAATATGGCAAAACCCCGTCTCTACTAAAAATACAAAAATTAGCCAGGTGTGGTGGCATATGCCTGTGGTCCCAGCTACTGGGGAGACTGAGGTAGGAGAATCACTTGAACCTGGGAGGCAAAGGTTGCAGTGAGCCGAGATCATGCCACTGCACTCCAGCCTGGGCAACAGAGGAAAATTCTGTCTCAAAACAAAACAAAACAAAAAACAAACAAACAAACACAAAAGTTGTCAGCCCAATAAGAAGAATTAGTTCTTGACCTAAAGCGATCCTTAAGAAACCATATCCAAGTAATCATGGGAACCACAGTTTCTGGTACCCAGTTTTTTTCAGGCAGTCATATGTTGGAAATAGACAGAAAGCAGGTAACATTAGAGCAAGTCATGACAGTCCTGAAGCCCTGCCCCATGTGTGGAAAAGGAGAATCGGAATAGCCTTTCTTATTTGGCTGTTTGGAATTACTTATTATTACTTTGTTAATAACCCTCCCACATCTACAACATTTTTACAGAATGCTTTCTCCAACTTGTAGCCTTCACTGAAACTTGGCTCTCTCTTAAGGAGAGCTTACATGTAGAGGCTGTTAGTTCCCCCACACTCCACATCGCAAGGCCAGGAGGAGGTGTTGGCATTTTGCAAGCTTCTTGAGGTTACTGGTCTGCTGCTTCCAGATTCTTGTACTTTCATTCTCTTCTGAGGGACATCAGAGGAGTCCTATATTCCTATGAATCACTTTTTTGAGCCACCTCCTCGCCACTCCTTCTGATTCACTGAATACCTTGGAAACTGGCTCATACTGTTCCTCATCTTGTTATCTCCTAAACCGCTCCTTCTACCTCAATTATCCTACTTGTTGGTCACAATTTTCCATCCCTTCAGCTTTCGCTCAGTCTGTCTCCTATACTTGCTTTCAATTTTCTCTGTTTATTTGACTAGCTGCTCCATTCTAACTAATTTGGGCTGATGGTAGAACATCCAAACTGTTCTTTTGCCAGTACCTTTAATTCCCTTGCACCCTACTCCTTCTTATGGTTAAGAGTTTGAGCTTTGGAGTCAGAGAGAATAGGCACCCAGTCTTTGCTCCACTCTTTACTAGCTATGAGACCATTCAATTAAGCACCTACTATGTATCAAGTTTAGACAGTGATCCTCACTGCTTTCAGAGTTTAGTGCCCAAGACAATTTAACAAGCACTAACAGTAATCAAGAGTGATA
This sequence comes from Theropithecus gelada, assembly GCF_003255815.1. Taxonomy (NCBI): domain Eukaryota; kingdom Metazoa; phylum Chordata; class Mammalia; order Primates; family Cercopithecidae; genus Theropithecus; species Theropithecus gelada. The sequence goes on from NC_037689.1 coordinate 127,702,616, forward strand.
CATGTGATATGAGTGGTAAGAACAGTGCAGGTAGTACTGGGAACATATGACATATGCCATCTAGTCAGGGTGGGTTGGGTAAAGCTTTCTAGAGGCAATGACATGAACTGAGATCTGATGCAGCTTCTTTAGCCTCCTTTGATTTGTCCCTGGTAAGCTCCCTCTTCAATCCAATCCCGCTACTCAACCCTCACGTTGCTCGCTCTCAGATAACCATCTTATGTTCTATTGTATTGTGAAAACAAATGAAGCCATTAGATGTGATCTTCCACAGCTTCCCATGAGGCATAAGGGCTCCCCACCACCCCTGCCCAGCCTATTAACATTCTTGTCCCATCCAACAGGTCCCGCCTTTGATTCTACGTCCTCTTCATGCTTTTATCCAATTGCCATCTCTCTCTTCTCATTTAAATCTTTTGAAAGAGTACTTTACCCTCTTTTCTAACTTCCCAATGGTATCTGTTTTATTTTATTTTATTTTATTATTTTTTTGAGATGGAGTCTTGTTCTGTCACCCAGGCTGGAGTGCACTGATGCAATCTTGGCTCACTGCAACCTCCGCCTCCTGGATTCAAGCAATTCTTGTGCTTCAGCCTCCTGAGTAGCTGGGATTACAGGTGTGCACTACCACACCCGGCTAATTTTTGTATTTTTAGTAGAGACGTGTTTTCACCATGTTGGCCAGGCTGGTCTCTAACTCCTGACCTCAAGCGATTCACCTGCTTCAGCCTCCCAAAGGTATCTGAACCGCCAAATCTCACGGTGCATTTTACAGTTCTTTTCTTCCCAGATTCCTCTGCCACAGTAATACTGTGGATCACATCCTCCTTCTTGAAACTCCCTATATCCTTGGCTCCTGTCCTCAGGTTTTGGGTTCTTCTTAACCCTGCCTCCTAAAAATTGGGGTTCCCCAGGGCTCTATCCTTGCCTTACTCCTCTTCTCACCAGATCAGTTCTCCCCGGGAGGCTTCACCTACTCTCATGGTTTCAACTCCTACACATATGCAGATGATTCTCGACTCTCTGTCTGAGCCCAGGTCCCCTGAGCGTAGCAGTCATATGTCCAACTGCCCAGAAGACACCTTCACACAGATATTCCACTTCATACTTAATGGTCCAAAACTGAATTCTATCTTCTCCCTTAAACTAGCTCTTCCTCTTGTAATGTCTTTTTCAGCTGGGGGTACCCTGCCATCCACTCAGACATGCAGGCTAGAAATTAGAAAATCATCTTTGCCTCCTCCATCTCCTACCTTTAACCAACCACCAAGCCTCATCAAGCATGCCTCCTAAGCATGCCTCAAGTGTGCTCCCTACTTCTCTTCACCTTTCTATCAAGAAGTAATACTGGCTGGACATGATGGCTCACGCCTGTAATCTCAGCACTTTGGGAAGCCAAGGTGGGTGGATCACCTAAGGTCAGGAGTTCGAGACCAACCTGGCCTACATGGTGAAACCCCGTCTCTACTAAAAAGACAAAAAAAAATTAGCCAGGTATGGTGGCGCATGCAGCTACTTAGGAGGCTAAGGCAGGAGAATCACTTGAACCTGGAAGGCAGAGGTTGCAGTGAGCCAAGATCATGCCACTGTACTCCAGCCTGGGCAACAGAGTGAGAATCTGTCTCAAAAAAAAAAAAAAAAAAAAAAAAATTAATACACTGTACACTGATGCTATTAATAGTTTAGGCTCTGGAATCAGAATATCTGGGTTCCAATTCTGTGGCCTCAGACAGACCCGGGTTCAACTTCTCTCCCTACCGCTTACTAGCTATGTGAGTTTAGGCAAATTATTTAAAATTTATTTATTTTTAAAAATTTCAACTTATTTCTCTGTAAGAGGGAAATAATATTCACCTCATAAGATTATTGGGAGGATAAAATGAGATGGTACACATAAAGCATTTGATAACTGTGCTTACAAGATTAGAATAGGTACTATACAAATTTTACCTCTTACTTTCTTCTTCATCATCATCATCATCACACCACTACTATTCTAATTTGGGCTCTCATCACCTGTTGCCTAGATTATTGCAATAATCTCTGAAATGGTCTCCCTCTAGTCTTGTCTCACTGAAATCCATCCTCCTCACAGCCAATAGTGATTATTTAAAATTCAATTGCCTAAGGCCGGGCGCGGTGGCTCAAGCCTGTAATCCCAGCACTTTGGGAGGCCGAGACGGGCGGATCACGAGGTCAGGAGATCGAGACCATCCTGGCTAACACGGTGAAACCCCGTCTCTACTAAAAAATACAAAAAACTAGCCGGGCGAGGTGGCGGGCGCCTGTAGTCCCGGCTACTCGGGAGGCTGAGGCAGGAGAATGGCATAAACCCGGGAGGCGGAGCTTGCAGTGAGCTGAGATCCGGCCACTGTACTCCAGCCTGGGCGACAGAGCGAGACTCCGTCTCAAAAAAAAAAAAAATTCAATTGCCTAAAATGCAACAGCTCCCCAGCTCTCCAGTGCAGAAAAAGCTCTTTCATGCAAAGCCCTCCACAATCAGGCCCCCTGCTTCATCTCTTGCCACTTCCTAATTTGTACCTAACTGCTCTGTCAGTACCGAGCTGCTGCTCTGTCAGTACCGAGCTGCTTCTATTTCCTGGCACCAAACATGCTTTTTTGTACCCCTGTGCTTCTGCTTAAATGCTGTTCTTTTTTACTTGAATGCTCTTCACTCTTCTCTAGTCTGGTGAATGCCTCTTCATTCCATAAGACTGCCCATTCTGTAAGACCTTCTCCTCCAGAAAGCCTTTCCTGATGTCATCACTCAACTGGGCATGCTTCCCAGTATTTCCCACAACATAGTGCACAGATCTCTCTTACTACACACCTATGTGTTATGATTATGTATTTATGTTTCTGCCTAATACAGTTAGCCCCTAGAGGGCAGGGCCTGAGTGTTGTTTACACATAGGGGACACAATGTCTCATTACCAGCTTATCAACAAACCTATATCCATCTTCTCTGTCTAATGTCCCCTTATAGGAGAAGTGGGTATGTTTCTAACAAACGACAATCCCTCCATTTATGCTGTGTATCTCATCTACTCTGGGCTTTTGCTCCTTCAGAAAACACCTCCCTATTGGAACACTGCCATTAGTTTACACACACACTCTAGTACCTGCCATTAACAACAATAAAATATAACAAAACCATCCTGGGACTCCAGAAATACCCTCTAATAACTGACCTTATTACTCAGACACTCACCTTTTAAAGTCTAACAATATCTTCTATGCTGAGTTATGCCCAAATTATTTTACTATAATGAATAATACATATTTGTCAATCTTTTCTCATCAATAATCCCAGAGAGAAGTTAGCGTGGGAAAATAGGAAGGATGAGGAAGGGTAGAAGAGCAAATAGGAGAGATAACAGCTTTCAGGGTCAAGTTGAGTCAGCATGCTACCCTAGGCTTTGATACTAGTGCTTTCCCCAGAAAGACACACTCAGCATTATTAAACTTAAAGCAGCTCGATCCTTCTTTGATGAGCTACAATGGCAGGACAGACATCAACGGTAATGGAAACACACATCACCATACTGGCTGGTGGGCACGTACGTACAGCCTGACAAAGGAAGCGGTCTACTAGCTCACCTTCTTCCCAGTGAGGACGGCCACACCACCATTCTCAATGTGAGGCAGGTCCTGAGCAGAGACATAGAAAGAAGGTGGCTGGAAATATATGCTGTATGGAGCAGAGAGGGAGAATATTATAAGCATGTGGAACTGTTATCAGCTTCCCCCATAGCTTTAATAAAACTGTTTCCATTATCAGAAACTGTAAGGGACGTTTTCCAAAGTAAGTCTCCAAGTCTATTAAATCGTGGTCATGACTTGCTTACATACAGGCATCCAGATCAGGAGTTCTCAACCTGGGGCAATTTTGCCCCCAGGGGATGTTTGCCAGTGTCCAGAGACAATCTAGGTTGTAACAACTTGGGTAAGGATGCTACTCATATCCAGTGGGTAATGGCCAGGGATGCTGCTAACCATCCTACGATGCACTGGACAGCTCCCCACTCCCAGCAAAGTGTTATCCTGCTCCAAATGTCTATAGTGCTGAGGCTGAGGATCTTGCTCTAGATTTAGTTTCATTTCAAAGTAAGAACAAGTGGAGCACTCACGGAGCTGGTATTCACATATCCACCCAAATGGGTTGTCCAGAATGGTGCTCTTCAATGGAACAACTAATTCTAGCTCCTGAGATGACTCTGCCTCAAACAGTTATCAACTATGATATATTAATATTAATTAATTTATTAATATTGGCTGGGTGCAGTGGCTCAGGTCTGTAACCCCAGTGCTTTGGGAGCCCAAGGTGGAAGGATCACTTGAGGCCAGGAGTTTGAGAACAGATTGGGCAACATAGCAAGATCTCATCTCTAGAAAAAAAATTTTTAAATTAATAAAAAGCACATGGTGGTACACACCTATAGTCCTAGTTACTCAGGAGGCTGAGGTGGGAGGATCACCTGAGCCCAGGAGTTTGAGACTGCAGTGAGCTACGATTTGGCCACTGTACTCCAGCATGGGTGACAGAGCCAGACCCTGTCTCTAAAAATATGTATGTATGTATGTATATATGCATAAATATACATATAAAGTTAGCCACTAACTTAATTGAAAGTATACATCCTGTTTGAAAATGGAACATGATAGTGGGGGTGAGGGAGAAGGGTAAGTTTGTAAAATTTGGTCCGGTATCAAAGCGGTCACCAATGAGAAAAAAACTGGAACCCAAAGAACATGGTACTAAAATTAAGAGATCTATGTTGTCCTTCAAAAGGAAAAAGCTTCTGGACCTGTATCTCCAAGTCTGTCATGCAAAAATTCTAACAGAGGCTCTTCCTTACAGTCTTCCTACTCTACTCCTGAAATTCTAAATGCCTGCTAGGCTGTCAAAGAGAGTGCTGTTAAAGTTTCTTTTCTTCTGCTCTTGTAGGACATGTCTAGGCAAGTATAAAGAAGTGATGGCTGGGCACAGTGGCTCATGCCTGTAATCCCAGCAATTTGGGAGGCCGAGGCGGGGCAGATTACAAGGTCAGGAGATCGAGACCATCTTGGTCAACATGGTGAAACCCTGTCTCTACTAAAATACAAAGAAATTAGCTGGGCGTGGTGGTGCGTGCCTGTAATCCCAGCTACTTGAGAGGCTGAGGCAGGGGAATTGCTTGAACCTGGGAGGCGGAGGTTGCAGTGAGCTGAGATTGTGCCACTGTACTGCACTCCAGCCTGGTGACAGAGCAGCAAGACTCTGTCTCAAAAAAAAAAAGAAAAAAAAAAAAAAGAAGTGACAATACAGGCCAAGTTGATCTTCACCTAAAGAAACTTAACATAAAGGTTCCAGAAATAGGAACATTAGTATTTCAGAGGCCAATATTACACCATCAACTGTTGGTAGATCTGGTAACAGAATCCAGGACTCTTGCCCTTTGTAGACTGTTATCTCTAAGCCGTACCAAGTGTGGACCGTAGTAGACTCTAGTGGACAGCCAAGTCATCCCTCCTATTCACTGTACACAGTCAGTGGCAAAATCCTAACCTACTCTCTGTGCTTAGCTGAAGTTGTTAGTCAGGCTCATTTTACATAGGCAAACACACCTTCTCTCTTTTCCATTCCACTGTTTGAATCGCAGTGTCTTTGTGACATTTGGGTCATCTGAAAACCACAGTTCTTTTGAAAGAGGAGGTCGCATGTATGGCAGCTCAGGATCTTCAGATACAATCAGTACCTTCAGACATAAAAATCATGATGCTTATCAGAGCCAAGTAATTTAAGAGGCAAATGTCAAAACGTTCACATTAGCTAAATACTTGCAGACTGTACCCTCTGCACCAAGCCAAAAAAAACATGTACCTTACCCTGGCCCCAGGATCCCGAGCCCGGATGGATCTGGCTGCAGCAAAAGCAGCCGTGCCTCCACCAATTAGCAGAAAAGGAACATGACTTGGCACGCTGTCTTGAGGAACTTCCTCTCCTTCTGAAGCTGAAAGCAACAGAACACACTGGATGAATCTTCTTGAAGTCTCAGATGATTCTTTGCCACTGTTAAAAAAAAATCACCTTGCACTTGTCTCAATCCTCCACATAAAGCTAGCAAAACATAGGACCTACATTAACCTTAACAATCTTCACAGCATCCTGATGGGAGAGGAAAAGCAAGTATCCCTTTCATTTCATAAGTGACAAATAGGAGAATGATTTCACCAATGTCATTCATTCATCAGTTCTGAACTGGTACTAGGACATGGCTTAAATATTTAGTTACTTCTAAAACATTTAGAAAGTATACATCAGTAGGCTTCTGCCTTTCCCATCAATTTCCTAGAGATCACCAGGAAAATATCAAGCTCAGTTTCACCTTCCATTAGCAACAAAGGGAGAAAATCCAGGGGGTCAATTGGGGATTATTATACAATGTTCAAGAATAAGGAGGTGCTTTTGAAAAAAGCAGAACAAACTGCCCACCCAGAGTTGTGGGGCTTATTAAAGGATTAAAACATTCCTCTCTGAAAATTGAAGCGAATCATGTGAAATGGAAGTGATGGCTAGGGTATGTGCTTTAGGAAAGCAAATATACCTTTAGCAACTCGAAACTGCAAAGACTCAAAAAGAGAACAAAACAGGGGAACAAAACCAGAAGAATTTCCTCATTTAAAAAATGGCTTTTGGCCGAGTGTGGTGGCTCACACCTGTAATCCCAGCACTTTGGGAGGCTGAAGCAGGCGGATCACCTGAGGTCAGGGTTTCAAGACCAGCCTGGCCAACATGGTGAAACCCTGTCTCTACTAAACATACAAAATTAGCCAGGCATGGTGGCGTGTGCCTGTAATCCTAGCTACTCCAGAGGCTGAGGCAGGAGAATCGCTTCAACCCAGGAGGCGGAGGTTGCAGTGAGACAAGATCAGGCCACTGCACTCCTGCCTGGGCAAAAAGAGTGAAACTCCGTCTCAAAAAAAAAAAAATGGTTTTCATCTCTTTTCCAATAGTTTTCCTTGCTAAGCTTGCCTTTTAAGAGATTTCTTTTTTTTTTTTTTTTTTTTTTAAGACAGAGTCTTGCTCTGTCGCCCAAGCTGGAGTGCAGCAGTGTGATCTTGGCTCACTGCAACCTCTGCTGCTTGGGTTCAAGTGATTCTCATGCCTCAGCCTCCCGAGTAGCTAGGATTACAGGTGCCTGCCACCACACCTGGCTAATTTTTGTATTTTTAGTATAGATGGGGTTTCACCATGTTGGCCAGGCTGGTCTCGAGCTCTTGACCTCAGCTGACCTGCACGTCTCGGCCTCACAAAGTGCTGGGATGACAGGTGTGAGCCACCATGCCCAGCCAAGAGACTAATATTAATATACAGAAAAACAACCAATCATAATCATCACTAGCTTTATTCTCAAACCCAAATTTCAGCCAAATGCTTTAAATCACTCCCAGTTCTAGGGTAATACCATACTTTCTAGATGCTTGCAATCTCATACCACCATTGCTTCTACAAGACATCCATGAATCACAGCACCCCAACTGTTTATAACTTTCCCTTTGTGAGTCTCAAATCATAGCAAGAATTAAGGGAATACTCACCAGATGATGCGGCCTTTTTCTGTTTCTGTTCTGGTGTCAGCCCTAACCCTGAAATTCTTTCGTTGTATCTTTTTTCGTCCTCTTTTATAGTCTTGTAGGCCTGCAGATCCAAACATGGAGAAAGTTTATTTCACCATACAGCTAGCTCATACTGTAAGTAATATTATCTTTCAATTAAATGAGAAGCTTTTGTCTATCTGATGTTAGTTCCTCTATGTCAAAACCACAAAGACAAAGTTGTTTTCTTAAGAAATAAAAAATACTGGGTGTGCACATGCTTGGTATGGAAAAAATATGTGTAAGCAGATGAAAATATTCCAGTTTCAGATTTTTAGGCTCTCTGTAAAGAATTCTCCCCATATTTTATTCTGAATGTACAGTTTAAGAAAAAAGAAAAAAACATTTTATACTAGAAGAATAAAGCACTAGAAAGGGCTAATCTTTATATGAAGCACAGAACGGGGGTTTGGACTATGCTGGACACTAGCTGTGAAATCAATCTATAGGGGTCCCGGGTAGGAAGCTGGGACACAAGTTTTCCTGGTCAACATTCTGGCTTTTGCTGCGTACTCACATAGTGGTCAGAAACATGGCCGCCTGTATTCTATTTTTAGAGAGTTACCCATCATTCCCTCAATGGTCTGTCCTTTTCCTAAACTCACGAGGTAGAAGGGACCTCATTCAGAAAAACTACACACAGATTATTTACTAGGGTGTCAAACACCTTGCTTAAACACCTGTTATATTCCAAATATTCTATCTTCTCTAGCCTTTCAAATTGGAAAAGGGTAATTTTACCATTATGACTAGTTGTGTTGTTTTTTTTTTTTTAACATACAGCACCAGAATTTATTGGAGACCTTTTAAAGAAAAGGTAGGCAAGAATGACTTGACATTATAATGCTTTTGGCTGGGCATGGTGACTCACAACTGTAATCCCAGCACTTTGGGAGGCTGAGGTGGGCAGATCACCTGAGGTGAGGAGTTTGAGACCAGCCTGGCCAACATGGTGAAACCCCGTCTCTACTAAAAATACAAAAATTAGCTGGGTGAGGTGATGCACGCCTGTAGTCCCAGCTACTTGGGAGGTTGAGGCATGAGAATTGCTTGAACCCAGGAGGTGGAGGTTGCAGTGAGCTGAGATCACATCACTGCACTCCAGTGTAGACGACAGAGTGAGACTCTGTCTCAAAAAAAAAAAAAAACCTACAACGCTTTCACTCTTTTGTACCCCACAGGGTAAACAAAACAGGAATTTAAGTGAACATATGTCAAATGAAATCTCAGATTAATTAATTGTAGGAGAAAGTAAAGACAATCAGAGGAACTATCATAAAACATATTCTTTTTTTTTTTTTTTTTTTTTTTGAGACGTAGTCTCACTCTGTTGCCCAGGCTGGAGTGCAGTGGCGTGATCTCAGCTTACCACAACCTCCGCCTCCCAGGTTCAAGTGATTCTCCTGCCTCAGCCTCCAGAGTAGCTGGGACTACAGGCACACGCTACCATGCCCAGATAATTTTTGTATTTTTAGTAGAGGTGGGGGTTTCACTATGTTGGCCAGGCTGGTCTCGAACCCTTGACCTTGTGATCCGCCCACCTCGGCCTCCCAAAGTGCTGAGATTACAGATGTGAGCCACCGCACCCGACCCCATAAAACATATTCTAAGAATACTTCTATGACTTCCTTCCAGAACAGCCCATCAGGCAATGTGCTGCAATTGAGGAACCTGGACCCTGAGAGCTGGGTTTAACCTGGAAGCATTTAACATTGTGACAAATGAAGTAGAAAGAAGTACTGTATGTGAAAAGACAATAGCTACTCCTTGAATTTACTACTAAATTTATCAAATAAACGAATTCAATTAACATTAATTTCAGGAAGAGTTTTTATCTTGGCATCAGATACTAATACACAAGTCCAGTATTTACTCATACCTTAAAAACATTTAAGAAAGGGACTTTGGCTGGGCACAGTGGCTGACACCTGTAATTCCAGCACTTTGGGAGGCCAAGTTGGGGGGATCACTTGAGGCCCGGAGTTCGAGACTAGCCTGGCCAACACAGCAAACTCGTCTCTATTAAAAATAAAAAAAGTAGCTAGGTGTGGTGGGGCGCACCTATGATCCCAGCTACTAGGGAGGCTGAGACAAGAGAATCACCTGAACCCGGGAGATGGTGGCTGCAGTGAGCCGAGATCGCACCACTGCACTCCAGCCTGGGTGACAGAGCGAGACTCTGTCTCAAAAACAAATACACAACAAAAAAACCCTAGAGGGGAAAACTTCTCAAGAAAAGAGAAGAGAGAAGAGAAGAGAAGAGAAGAGAAGAAAAGAGACGAGACGAGACGAGACGAGAGATGAGGTTTTACCTAAAAAGATGGCTTACTCTGGTCAACATGAATGAAAAGAGAAATAAACAGGGGCCATGTTCATTGAGAGGAATATCCCAAAATAGCCTAAGCCCAGCTCACACTTGCTAATGGCTTACACATGAAGGGAAGAGCAGACCAAGAAATATCTAGGTTTAGTGGGGAAAGGGCAAGAATGAGGTTGGTATGTCTGACATATATATAAATGTATTTATTTCTTTACCTTTCCCCCAAGGTTTCTGTACTCCTAGTTTGCACAGATTTCCAATTAATGACATGAATACATGTCAGGTTAAGAAAAACTATAAATTTATGAAAACTATTAGTGAAGACAACTTTTCTAAACAGATGAATATGGTGGCATTTATCCAACTTAATGGGATTTGAAAGGCAACAGGTCATTTTCTGAATGAGGCAACACAATCCTATAGTTTAACAACGGCAAAGGGCCCAAATACTAAATCTTATTAAATATTCTAAAGGCTACTTTGGCTCTGCCCACCAACAAAAAATAGAGGACTGAGATTTGAGGATCTGCCTCAGGTCCTAGTGAAAGTTACCAGCAAAAAGAGGAAAAACTCTCACATCAATCCGAATCAGAAGTTCATATTTACAATCCAAGCAGCGGAAGCACTGTTGAAATCAGTGTTTTTCAAACTGTGGTTGCATGCCGTTAGTGGGTTGTGAAGTCAATTTAGTAGGTTGCAACCAGCATTAGACGCAGACACAAATGGAAGAGAACAGAAGCTAGAGTAATTACATGACACCTAGTAAGAGTCGTTTTTGAAGCTCTGTTTCTGTTTTATGTATTTGTGGTCATAAAATAGGTTGTAAGAGAAATGTATTTCTCACTGCAGATCATGGTAAAAATTTTTGAAAGTCGGCAGTTTACTCCCTTCTTTTTGGAGGGTAAAGTGGGAGGGAGGTAAAGAGCTCCCAATAAAGGAATTGCCAAAGTAATATTTATACTTAAGTTAAGAACATTTCTTCAAGTGAGAGAAAAAAGTTACGAAGAAATACTGCTCACTGTTATGGACTGAATGTTTCCTATTCCTATATTGAAGCCTTAACCCCTTATGTGATGGTATTTGGCAATGGGGTTTTGGGGAGGTGATAATGGTTGAATGAAGTCTTAAGGGTGGGGACCTAATCAGATAGGGCTGGAGCTCATATAGGAAAGGGAAGACACCAGAGTTCCCTTGCTCACTCTTTCTCCCTGTCTGCCCCCCACCCCCCAAAACCATGTGAGGACACAGCAAGAGGGTGGCTGTCTGAAAGCTAAGAAGAGAGCCCTCAACAGAAACTGAACCCTGTCTGACCTTGATCTTGGCCTTTCCAGCCTTCAGAGCTATGAGAAAATAAACCTCTGTTGTTTAAGCCACTCAGTCTGTGGTGTTTTGTTATGGCAGCCCAATAAACTAATACAAACGTTCCCAACAACTTACAGCAATATCCGATCAAATCTGAACATCGATTTTAAATTCATCGTTCTCTTGAGACTAATACCAATTTCAGACAAAAAAACTAAGCCACCTCAGATCAAGTTTTCAATGATTTAAAACAAAACTGTACATAACAGTTCAATAACAGTTGTAGGTAGACAAAAGCTTATCATTTAACCTGGAACCACTTTATAATACAGTAGCTTCATTATTACCAGTGTTGGATAAACACAGAGTACAATGAGGCATTTAACTGAATGACTTGAGAGGAACTTGTGCTTCTTAGATATTTCTAAGGCAGGAGAAAAGAACAGTGACCAGCCCTGTCTTGTAGCTTGGCATCAAGAGAATTTGCATGGTCAACTCTGTGGAAGCCATCCAACTCTAGTACAGCAACACAGACCAGGAATTTATCAGGTTTAAATTGTTACCAACATACTGAACACAAAGGCTTTAATCTATTTTTGAATGAATGGGGTGGAACTGATGGGAAAAGTTGAGAGATATGAAATGGAAAAAGTAAGGCTCAGAGGGTAGTATCTGAATTACGAATGAGAGGCATTAAAGAAAGCAATCTACATGAATGTGTTAGCTTGTACTGCTTCAGCCACTTTTGACCAAATTAGAGATTACAAAGGGACACTGCCAAATGAATTTACTTTGAAATAGAGGCTGCAGGTGGAAAGGTAGATAGGGAGAATATTGCAATTTCTATGGCTTTTTGGATCTCCTCAGAAGCATTCAATAAAATGCCTTTTCACAGTCAAAGTCTGGCTGATTGTTTCCCACAAAACACAAAAATTACATTTTACCTAAAATGATTCAAAAATGGACGGTGTTCACATTACCTTTATTTGCTTATTTAACATTTAGTCTGAGACTGTCTTGTTAGATATGCAGCACTAAAGCACAATATAATTTGGTATCATACAAAATCATTATAAAATTGGCAAAAGTTTCAAAGAAAGAGGTAATGATGAGGATTTGTGATCATCATTAGACTTGTGGCTTTAGCTATATCTGGTAGGACTTCAACAGTTTGAAGAATGAGATTTGAGGACTCGCTAGTGACTGACAATGTCCCTTTAATAAACACCTAGAGAAAGCACATGCTGTGAATGTTTTATTATATTCTAATGTATCAAGTTTTCATTAGTGCCATGGTCTCACCCACCCTACCCCAAAATATATTTTAGTGTAAGCATCTTACATAATAAACTCCTGCCCCAGTGACTGTTGCTCCTACAATTAAGAAGTACACTAGGTTGCTGCCATCTTTCCCAGAAGCACCTGTAGATGCTAGTGATCTAGAAGGGGATCCTAGGTGATGAGACTGCACAACTGTAGGTAAAGATAAGGCCAAGAGAGAAACAAAAGGAAATAGAGCACTAAGAATTAATGAAGAAACATTCAATACAAAGGCAGGGAAGCAGTTTTGGTTACCCTGTGCTAAAAAAAGAAGAAAGAAAAAAATGCTGCTCCAGGATTGCAGAATGTATATTTCATCAAATCACATTATCAGACAGCTCTCACCTATTTCTTACTCTGATTTGACTCACAATAGGCAAGAACTATCTACTTTTCTTGTCCATTTGGGAGTCACATCAGAGCATGAGGATATAGGTAGCTTCAAATAATTTTCACGTCCCTTTCTTTAACCTAGCAACCAAGGAACAAAGATAAATTCACTGTCTTACCAATGTAGAAAAAAACCCCTAAACTTGTAATGGCTTAATAAGTAAAACAAACAGCTTGCTTCAATCAAGGTGTTACTAGGTGTTATCTAAGTTGGTTCACTCAACCTTACAGGATCCAACTTTAGACTGATCAGCTTAGTCACAGTAAACCCTGCCAAGTTAGGGAAAAAACACCCACAGAATAATTCCTCTGTGACCTGCTAAGCTGATCGGAGTTCATTTAAGGAGATATAATGGTGCTAATACTACGTAGCAATTAAACACCATATTTCTCACCTCAAACAAACTCCATTCTAAAATCAGTGATACTAGCCCTGCTTCTGTAATTTAGTCTTTGGGTGAGATTCAGGGATAGCTTTCCTTTTAGGAATACTTAATATTTTTTATTGAAGGCTGTTGTTTTTTAATGTGAACCTCAAGCTGAGGAAAAATAAAATGTCTGACAAATAGGTCAAAATCAAATATTGTGCTAAGGAGCTGCAATGGATTTTGACTTTATTCACAGGTTAGTGTGTGACATCCAAGAAAACAGGTACAATTTTGTGGGTTACTTGAATCTAGGAAAACACAGTGGCTTTCAAGTAAAGAGGAAAAAGACAAGTGAAAAGAGCAGAAATCAATCAACATGAGATTAAATTTCAGTCATTCCCGAATTGGCTCCCATAAGATATTAGGCAGCAGGCACTTAAAAGAAAGCTTTTTGAAATTTTTTCCAAAAGGAGAAAGGGGAATTAGTTGCAAAAGTTTTAAAGCAGAGTACTATCGAGTCTATTAATGGGAGCTGTTTGGCAGCTTCTTTACACATGCTGCTTTTCTACTTACATAGACACCAGCTCCTACTGTTGATAAGCCCACAATAAGGACTAACACAGAATTATCGATTTTGCCCCCTGATGCACCAGAGCTAGCCATTTGTCTTGTCATCTGGAGTTCTAGAGGAACATGCCATCGCTGGAACAAGTTGCCTAAGAAACATAATTTATTAAGACACACACATACAAAAATAAAATAGTTAATACATATTTATGATTAAACGTCAGTGCACTGTACAAGACTTACTGCCCACAGATATTCACCGTTAAATGATCAAGAAAAACATCATAAAAACTGCATACATAAATACTACAGACAGCTGAATGAACACTCTTAAGTTGCTGAAGTTTTTAAGAGTAAAATTTAATGCTGCCCAGTGAGGAAATCTTCAGCTTCCAGAAAAGATCATGAAAAACATGAATAGTTCATCAAATACCTCTCCCTTCATGTCTTTCCCATAAATGAAGTAAACACAGAAAGATGACTGAATAGGTAGATATACAAAGTTAACCATGGGCTACCTGGGACATTATAATAACCATTTAAGGAGTAATCTAAATGGCTCCAATCTTGCACAAAATAAAACGCAACACACTCTAACCAGGACACAGTTCAATCTTGCATGAAAGGTAATATGTCCTGGAATACAGAAATGTTAAAGCTCAGAAGAAAATCAGAAAAATAAAATTTTAAATGAGTTTCTCTCCCCCAAAGAACTAAAAAATTTTGGACTATGAAATATTTTTTATAATGACAAAATTTAAAGTGTCCAGCAACTCCTTGGCTCTTACTCCTCCAAAATAATACAAAGGTTATTTTGATGTAAAACTATGCAGAGCTATGTAATGATGTGATGATCATAACAACACCCGTACATAGAAATATGTGAGTTCTGTAGATTTCTTTTTCTAGGGAGATGCTGACATTTTCAGATAAAGGAAGGTCTCAGTGTACCTTCTCTGTGATTATTCCTCGTGTTTGTTGACTATCAACCTAGAGCAGCAATTTTTTTCTGCAAAGAACCAGATGGTAAATATTTTCAGCTTTCTGGGCCATTTGGTGTCTGCTGCAACTACTCAATTCCGCTGATGCTGCATAAAAGCAGCCAAAGACAATACATAAATGAATGAATGCGGCCATGTTCCAATAAAACTTTATGGACACTGAAGTTTATATTTTATATAATTTTCATGTGTCAAGAAATTGTCTTTAATTTTTTTCAGCCATTTAGAAAATGTAGGCCAGGGGCTCACGCCTGTAATCCCAGCACTTTGGGAGGCCTAGGCGGGCAGATCACAAGGTCAAGAGATCAAGACCAACCTGGCCAACATGGTGAAACTCCTTTAAAAATTAGCTGGGCAGGTGTAGTCCCAGCTACTCGGGAGGCCGAGGCAGAAGAATGGCATGAACCCGGGAGGCGGAGCTTGCAGTGAGCCGAGATCATGCCACTGCACTCCAGCCTGGCGACAGAGTGAGACTTCGTCTCAAAAAAAAAAAAAAAAGAAAAGAAAAAAGAAAAAAGGTCGGGCGCGGTGGCTCACACCTGTAATCCCAGCACTTTGGAAGGCCGAGGCAGACGAATAACCTGAGGTCGGGAGTTAGAGACCAGCCTGACTAACATGGAGAAACCCTGCTTATACTAAAAATACAAAAAATTAGCCAGGCCACTAGTGGTGCATGCCTGTAATCCCAGCGACTCGGGAGGCTGAGGCAAGAGAATCGCTTGAACCCAGGAGGCAGAGGTTGCGGTGAGCCGAGATTGCGCCATTGCACTCCAGCCTGGGCAACAAGAGCGAAACTCTGTCTCAAAGAAAGAAAAAGAAAAAAGGAAAAAAAGGAAAAAAAAGCAAAACCCGCTCATGGCTCCTGGGGCACACAAAAGCAGGTGACTGACTGGCTTTGGCCTGTGGCTGTAGTTGGCAGACCCCAATCTAGAGCAGTGGTTCTCAAACTTGAGAGTGTATCCGAATGCCCTGAAGGGTTTATAAAACAAAGCCGGCCAGGCCCCAGGTCCAGAGGTTCTGATTCAATAGATCTGGGATGGGGCTCAATAATGTGCATTTCTAACAAGTTCCCAGGGGATGCTGCTGTTGCTGCTGTTGCTGTTAGGATGGGGACCACACATTGAGAAACATCCATCTAGAGCAGGTACATCCTATCTTTTGGCTTCCCCGGGTCACAATGGAAGAAGAACTGTCCTGGGCCACATAAAAAATATACTAACACTAACCATAGCTGATGAGCTAAAAAAAAATAAAAAAAAAAAAAAAATCGCAAAAAAATCTCATAATGTTTTAAAAAAGTTTACAAATTTGTGTTGGGCTGCAGGTTGGACAAGCTTAGTCTAGAGGCTGACACATATGTTCCTGTCCTGTCTAGGCTTTAAAAGACAAACAGAATGGACACTGGTAGTAGCATCCCATGTATACTTGCAGAGATTAGAGAAGGAATTTCCCCCTTGCTTTCATAATGTTAGGCCACAGACGGGTAAAACAAGCCCAGTGTGGATCTGTGGTCTCTCATCTGAAATCCTGGGGACCATGTGTATTTTGGAACTTTGAATTATCTGGTCTTAAGCATATGGGGCATATACCACATAGTGACAGCTAGCAAGGTAAAGGGCAGCAACTCATAGTCAAACATATTAATATGACCAATCATGCTAAGTGATATTTTAAAAAGATTATAAAGTAGCCTCTCTCCAGTTCAGGTCAGGTTTTACTGGCAAATGAGTTATGAAAACTTGATAGTCTTAAATTTTGGTCATTCTAAAATTTCAATTTCAATTTCTGAATTACAGATAAGAGACTTTAGATCTATATTTGTAGAAAAGGAAATGTAATTTTCTTTACTGTTCTTACCTGCTTTTAGAACTCTTCATCACCACATGAAATAAAATGGTTGAGATTTGGAAATAATGACAAATCATGAAAATAAAAACATGAGTGGGGCAGAAGCTTATCTCAATCTGGGCAAGCTTTTGATTTTCAGAAGCTTACAAAAATAATGAACCATCAGAAGTAGAAAGTGGTAACTCTCAGAGCTTAGAAAAGGAAACTGGTTAAGAAAAGTTCCACATGATTTAGTTCAATGAATTTAGTTTGTCCTCCACCCGTAACCCTGGTTCATTTACTAAAAATAAACGTTTTTTGTTTTTGTTTTTCTTTTTTTTTTTTAATTCTGTTTACTCCTCCAGAAGACAGACCCTAAATACAGACATTATAACAAATTTGTTTTAAGATCATACTTGTGTTTATTCTCTTTCTGCTTGCTTTTCACACACTGATAATACTAAGTGTGTAGATTTGAGAAAGTTCAGCAGCTTTTGTCTCAATTTGCCAAAAACAAAAAAAAAAGAAAAAAGCATTCAAAAGTAAATTGACTTTTTTTTTTTTTTTTGGCAGGGTCTCACTCTGTCCCCAAGCTGGAGTGCAGTAGCACGATCTCGGCTCACTGCAACCTCTGCTTCCTGGGCTCAAGAGATTCCCCAGCCTCAGCCTCCCATGTAGCTGGGACTACAGGCATGAGCCACCAACGCCCAGCTAATTTTTCTATTTTTTGTAGATACGGGGTTTCACCATGTTGCCCAGGCTGGAAAAGTAAATTGACTTAAAAAAAAAAAGTAAACTGGTTAATATTTAAACTACTGCTTGAAAAGAAATGTAATACACTACTATCATTAATAAACCAACTTTTAAAACTTTCTGCATACCTACAAAGTGACTTTAATTTTGTAAAACGTACTAAGTATTGTCTGTTTACATTCCCCCTCCCCCCATTTTCTTTTCCCTATGAAATTCCTCACAAACCTTTCTCCCCACAGCTTCAAAATGTTAGGAAATACTGAAACATGCCTTTTCACTTGTCTTACTAACATGGAAAAGCCAACTTACTCCTTTTCATTATAGCACCAGTTTACTTATTTTAGGTTTTCTGCAGTCAAACCATACATACAGTATAATTTCTTCCTCACACTTAGGGTTTCATTCTTAAGAAGCCAGTTTGACCTGCGCAACAGCGCCTGACGCATAGTAGGTGTTTGCTCAATAAATATTTGTTGAATTAATGAAAGAAGGAAGAAAATAGAAATTCTTCCTAATTCTACTGATATTGACTGAACATTCTTATTACTATTAATTTTTTTTTTTTTTTTAAATGAAAGGGTATCGGTATGTTGCCCAGACTAGACTCAAACTCCTGGGCTCAGGTGATCCTTCCACCTTAGCCTCCAGAGTAGGTGGGACTACAGGTATGCACCATCATGCCCGGCTAACTGAACATTTTAAATAATTCTTTGCAAAGAAATTTTAGCCAGGGCATGCGCAATGGCTCACACCTGTAATCCCAGCACCTTGGGAGGCCGAGGCAGGTGGATCACTTGAGGCCAGGAGTTCGAGACCAGCCCGGCCAACATGGTGAAACCCCATCTCTACTCAAAAATAAATAAATAAAATAAAATAATAAACTTAGAGTTTTGGTTTTTTTTAAAAAAAAGCTTTAGCCAGATTCCATTTATTTCAGGTTGCTTAATCATAAATGAGTAACCTCAAATATCACAGACTAGCTTTAGAATAGTAGCTAAACTAGCAAGTTCATTTCTGTAGGTTTTGCAATCTCCTGTTTTTTCCATACTCCCAAAAGGCCTTTTCCAAAAACATATCTTCACAATTGAGGCACCCAGGGATCCTCAATGGTTAAGAGGTCTATATGTTCTTGAGACTTGTTTCCTGAGTGTCAAACTGATTTTTCCAGCATGGAGAAAACGCAGGATGGCCAGGTGCGGTGGCTCACGTTTATAATCCCAGCACTTTAGGAGGCCGAGGTGGATGGATCATGAGGTCAGGAGTTTGAGACCAGCATGGCCAAAACAGTGAAACCCCGTCTCTACTAAAACTACAAAAATCAGCTGGGCGTGGTGGCAGGCGCCTGTAATCCCAGCTACTCGGGAGGCCGAGGCAGGAGAATCACTTGAACCCGGAGGCGGAGGTTGTGGTGAGCTGAGATCGCGTCACTGCACTCCAGCCTGGGCAAGAGAGCAAGACTCTGTTTGAAGGAAAAAACAAACAAACAAAAAACACAGGACAAGCCTAGTTTGTCCATTGTAGATAAATGATTCTTTACAAGGAATCTAACAACTATTTAAGTTTATCAGCCTTTTTTTTTTTCTGAGACAGATTCTCGCTCTGTCATCCAGGTTGGAGTGCAGTGGCGCTATCTCAGTTCACCATAACCTCCACTTCCCGGGTTCAAGCAATTCTCCTGCCTCAGTCTCCTGAGTAGCTGGGATTACAGGCATGTGCTACCACGCTTGGCTAATTTTGGATTTTTAGTAGAGATGGAGTTTCTCCATGTTGGTCAGGCTGGTCTCGAACTCCCAGCCTCAGGTGATCTGCCCACCTCGGCCTCCCAAAGTGCTGGGATTACAAGCGTGAGCCACCGCGCCTGGGTATCAGCCTTTTTTTGGTTTTTAGTACCAATCCTTGCTGGAATTTTAGAAGAAACAGAGTAGCAATAACTATAGTACAGCGTGAACCATTCTGATGACAGACACACAAGGAAAAATTATTTAGATAACAGAAAATAAAATCTCTCTTCTGCAAAGTTAAGTCCTTCACAATGCTGTACTAGGGTTCAGTCATGAGAATTTACCATGTGCCAGAGATGGTACAAGATGCTAACGACACAAAAATAAATAGGACATAATCCATGTCCTTAGGTAGTGTTTAGTTTAGGAGAATGGCTGCTACTATTCTGAATATGAGAAAATGAGCTTGATACAAATTACAAGATACTCTAGATTGCTCAGTTTGGTTTTTTAATCCTTACGTCAGTGAAACAGAAGGGGAAGAGTCATTACTCATCCAAAACAGTATTTACCAAACTTGCCTGATCATATGAATGTCAAGGGGCTCGTTAAAATACAGATTCCCAGAATTCTCTCCTGGAGAAGGTTAGGAATTGGTCCTCGACGCGATTCACATGACCAGGCAACTTTTGGAAACATGATCTAGAAGAAAGCTAAGACATGCAGTAACTCCCTCAAAAAGTTAGAAATTTCTAGAAAATCTAACTTATTAACTGGTTACAGAAAAGGTTGAGTTGCCAAAGAATTTCTTCTGCAAAGCCTTGTCTCAGCAGAAAGAACGGGGAAAGACTAATCCTTTAGGCTTCAAAAAGAAGTCACATTTGGCAGTGTCCAGGAAGCCAGGATCCTTGCCCACAAGGAGCTCAGTTTCTTTTTGAAGAGGTGAGAAGGATTCCGAATAGAGAAAAATGTTCAAACATTTGAACCTACAGTCAGGGAGTCGGTGATCAGTTTGATAACATGGGCGGCAGTGTTCGGTGACCAAACAAAATATTACAGAACAGAAAATATCTATTATCTAACCTATCTGCTCCTCTGTGTCTGAATGCAGACATAGAGTGATGACTATGAGTTACCTTCAATCATTTCTGGAAGGAGGCAGAGCATCCAAATAAATAAAGTAAATAAACAGTAGCTATCATGGTTTTAAGGCAGAATGCAACATCTAATGGAAATGAACCTGACAATGGTGACAGATGTCAATGAGATAGTTGCAAGGCAGGTTTAAAGTTTAAAGGTTTGGGAGGCCGAGGCAGGCGGATCACGAGGTCAGGAGTTTGAGACCAGCCTGGCCAGCATGGTGAAACCCCCGTCTCTACTAAAAATACAAAAAATTAGCCGGGCGTGGTGGTGCACACCTCTAGTCCCAGCTACTCGGGAGGCTGAGGCAGGAGAATTGCTTGAACCCAGCAGGCAGAGGCTGCAGTGAGCCAAGATCACTCCACTGCACTCCAGCCTGGGCAACACAGCGAGACTCTGTCCCAAAAAAAAAAAAAAAAGGAAGTTTAAAGGTAAGGTGGAGGGAGAAATGGTGTATAAACGAACCTCGCTCTTTCTCACCTGTGCAAAAACACATGGTAGATGCTACTACATGAAAAAGAAATCAGATTAAAGGCAATTAGTAATCAAACCACAAAACAGAGTTAATTCCTATAATGAGAGTATCAGAACTTCTTTTTGAAATTGTAACACTACCCTCACCCATTTTTAAAGGCAGGTGATGTCATACTTTGGTGCACGGCCAAAGGACAAAGAATAAGTGTATGCAAAGAGGTGGATGGATATGTCAGGAAGTCTGAATATATTCTACAGTAGACTGCCTTCAAACAAAGACATGCAGTGGAAAAAACCACTGGAGTCTGTATTTTTCAGTAGTTCTAACATCACCAACCACTTTCCAATGTCTAATACATCAACTTAACTTTGCAAATGCATATTTAATTGATGAGAACTTTTGGTCAGACTTTAGAATGCTGGTAAAAGTCGTGAGACTTAAGCAAAACAACTACTCAAAGTCTGAAAGGCCAGTGTGGATGAAAAAATTCAGGTTATTGCCGGGCGCGGTGGCTCACGCCTGTAATCCCAGCACTTTGGGAGGCCAAAGCGGGCAGATCACAAGGTCAGTAGATCGAGACCATCCTGGCTAACACTGTGAAACCCCATCTCTACTAAAAATACAAAAAAAAAATTAGCCAGGCATGGTGTCGGGTGCCTGTAGTTCCAGCTACTTGGGAGGCTGAGGCAGGAGAATGGCGTGAACCCAGAAGGCAGAGCTTGCAGTGAGCCGAGATCGCATCCACTGCACTCCAGCCTGAGCAACAGAGCGAGACTCCGTCTCAAAAAAAAATAAAAATAAAAATAAATAAAAATTCAGGTTATTTCAATTTCTGTGCAACAAGCACAGAGCACCATCATTTCAATGCACAAAACCCACAAAGATGACATCCATTGATAAGGCATTAGTTTAAAAGCTAAGCAGAGGTTTTAAGTTCCAAGAGCAATATGTCCCAGGACATAACTCAAATACACCTATCAGGAAACAGTTTCATTGTGCATAGCAACTGGAAAAACTGTTCAAATGCACATTTGCAAACACCCTAACAACCCAAGGAAAACATTTTCCACTTTTTATTTTTAAAGCACCCAGGTGTTTCTGTATTGTAAAAGCCTCAAGGATAACTTCCGACATTGCAAATGCCCTGGGGATGGACACTGAAAGATTACTGATTTTTTTTTAAAGCAGCTCCTACAGGTGGATCATTCATTGTCCCCATGAAGTAATGCAGTACGAAAATAAGCAGGCTCAAGCCATGCTCAGATAAATTCACGGATATCTGATGCACAATGGGCTAATTACTGGGAAGAGACCCGAATTCATTCTTAACTTTTTGGGGTCAACTTTAGGAAGCAGTATGGAGTTACAGCAAAGGGATTAAGGACCTGGAGGCTAGCAAACTATCCTTAGCTCTACCTATTAACGATGTGACCTTTGGCAAGTAGTTTCACCTCTCTGTGCCTCAGTTTATTATCTATAAAATGAGTGGGTTGAACTTTACCACAAAACCCTTCCAGCTCTAAAATTTGATGAAACAACTTAACGGAGGACAAATACAATGCGTTCTGCAAACTGTTTCTTTGAAGCCTTAAAAACCACCAAGAACTACACGGCTCAGGCATCTCCAATTAATTCTGGGCCAATTCTCTATGTGTCTGGTGCACAACCGACCGACTCCTTACTTGCCTTGCACCGTTTCTATTTCACTGGGCATTCAAATCCATGGATCTCATCTATGGTTTGCGAGGCTGAGCAGATAATACCCTCATTTACACAAGAAACTTAGGCTTAGGTCTTAAACGTCCTGTTTAAAGTCTCATTCGGTAAATGATAAAGTCTACTTGACCTCATTGCTCTAAAAAGGGGGGTGGGGAATGGGGATGGCGGGGAGGCGGCGACGGCCAGTTGTTCTGGGATCCCTGAACAGCAAACGCTCCCCGGAAAAGGCCTCAGGCCGACTACTGGGTTCAAATCTCTTGAAGGTCAGGTCGGCATGGCTGAACCAATTCCTCCGCTTGCAAGACTCAGGGTTCGGAGTCTGCCAATTTGGAATTCACGCGACTATGTGTTAAGTTTCTCGGGGGACGCGAGGGTAGAGGGCTGCAACGCACAGAGCGCCTAAGGCGCCAGGCCCTTGGACTTGGAGGCTGCCTGGAATGGGTCAATCACCTGGGAGCCGGTTCCTCTGCCTCGGGCTTCGGACGCACACGGTCCGCACCAAGGGCACCAGCTTCTGCTTCAAAGCACCCGCCGCCAGGCCTCCACACCGGAACATTTCGGCGACCGCTATTCGGGTCCTCCTCCTTCCCTTTCCTCTCACGCACGACCGACGGGTCAAACACCGCGAGCCCCGGCCAGCTCCCCCGGTCTCTTCACACGCACACTACGCAGACTCCTCCTCCCAGCTCCGGGTGGGCATTGGACAGAGAAGCCGGCCTGCTAGAGCCGGGGAAGGGAAACGGCGACCGGAGGCCTACTGCGCAGGCGTAGCACTCGCTGCCACATTGCGATTGGTCCGCACGGCGAGAGGATTTGCGCATGCACTACCTGACTGCACGCTCGCAAAGACCTTGGCTCTAGGTAGCCGGTATTCGCGAGTTGGTGGCACGGT
The DNA here is from genome assembly GCF_003255815.1 of Theropithecus gelada. Taxonomy (NCBI): domain Eukaryota; kingdom Metazoa; phylum Chordata; class Mammalia; order Primates; family Cercopithecidae; genus Theropithecus; species Theropithecus gelada. Next base: position 127,726,049 of record NC_037689.1, read on the forward strand.
GTTGGACTGAACGAGTTAAGGAAGCTGTCCAAGGAGGGACTCGTGGGGCCGCTTTGATTGGCGGTTGTGCCTGGTGCTGTCGCTGTGTTGGTGACAGGAACTGATAACAGCATCTCACAGCAGCGTAGCCCCAGCACCGCACTTTGTTTTTTGGTTTTAGGCCACTAGTTACTTGATACTGAAGCCTTCCTGATTCTTTTGCTATGATCCAGATCCAATTTTTCCATGAGTCCGAGGCGCGGAACCTGGCTTCCCAGATCCGGCGTGTACTGCCATCTTTTACCAGTTGCCGGCTCTTTCCCACCCAACCCGTTTCGCGGACGAGTAATTCGGCGCTCTCCTTCCCGCCTCTCACCTTTATTTTTTAGTGCAGTTGTGTGTCCTAGATGCTGTACCAGGTGCTACAGATACACACGGTCTCCTGCTGTGGTTTCAGGATGCTTGAGAGCAGGATGTTAGCAAAAAGCGTTTGTGCTTCTCAGACTTTATGGGAAGAGAAGTCTTCTAAGCAGAACTTTCAGTTATGGGAGTAGGGTGAGGGGCTGAGTATAAATAGGTGTTTTGACTCTGCCAGATATAAGCTAAATTGGAAGTAATGTTTTGGCTGCATGCAGAGCATGAAATGTGCCTGTTTCAAATATTCAACTTACATATTCATTTAACAAGTATTTATTGAGCATTTGCCTCTTGGATTGTACTATAAAAGGGGCTCTAGTGGGTATGAAAAGTACGGATGGTCCCCGACTTACCCCTCACAATGGTTCAACTTAACAATTTTTCGACTTTATGATGGGTTTAATGAGACCTAACCCCATGTAAGTCGAGGAGCATCTGGATTTAATCATGGTTCAACTTACGTTTTTTCGACTTTATGATGGGTTTGTCAGGGTATTAAATGCAGTTTTGACTTAAGATATTTTCAATTTACAATGGGTTTATTTGGACGTAGCATCTGTATAGGAAGTGGCCACTGTCTAGTTGGGGAGATGACATACACCGGTCATTGAAATTAATATCCGGTGTCGTGCCGGACAGAGCAAGAGAGAAGACTATGGGATGGAATCGCTATGGAAGAACTTCATACAAGAAGTTATTTGAGCTGTATCTTGAAGGATGAGTAGTAAAATTCAAATCGTGGAGGAAAAGGAATGATATTTCAGATGATGAATACTTTGGGACCAAAGATAACATTTTTCATTATTAAACATGTTGACCTTGGATCCAGACCAACCCAGATTGAATCATGGCTCTGCCACCTGGGCAAGTCACTTAATTGTGCCTCATTTTCCTCATCTACCAATCTCATGAGGGTGTTCGGAAGACTAAATGAGCTAATATTTGTAAAGTGTCATAGAGGAAGCACCATGCTGTTTGTTAAATGAAAAGGCTTGGAAGTGTTTAAGAAAAAACAAACCCCAGCACATTTTCAGGGGACATCATACTAAGAAGTATTGATGTGGTCAGGCTCCGTGGCTCATGCCTGTAATCCCAGCACTTTGGGAGGCCTAGGCAGGTGGATCACTTTAGGTCAGGAGTTTAAGTAAACAGCCTGGCCAACGTGGTGAAACCCCGTCTCTACAAAAAATCCAAAAATTAGCCTGGCGCCATGGCGTGCACCTGTAATCCCAGCTACTAGGAAGACTGAGGCAGGAGAATCGCTTGAACCTGAGAGGTGGAGGCCGCAGTGAGCCGAGACTGTGCCACTGCACACCAGCCTGGGTGATGGAGCAAGACCGTCTCCAAAAAGAAAAAAAAAAGAAAAAGAAGCAGTGATAAGCACAGGCAAGTATGGTGGGGCCAGATTTGAACTGGGAAAAGAGTTTGGCCCTAACTTTGCAGTTAATGAAGTTACTTATTTTATTTTATTTATTTATTTTGGTGGGATGGGGATAAAGAATGAAATTACAGGGCCGGGTGCAGTGGCTCATGCCTGTAATCCCAGTACTTTGGGAGGATGAGTGGGAAGATTGTTTGAGACCAGGAGTTCCAGACCAGCCTGCGCAACATAATGAGACCTCATCTCTAACATTTTTTTTTTTTTTTAATTTGCCAGACGTGGTAGTATGTGCCTGTGGTTCTAGCTACTCAGGAAGCTGAGATGGGAGGATCACTTGAGCCCAGGAGACTGAGACTGCAGTGAGCAGTGATTGCTCCCGTTCACTCCAGCCTGGATGACAGAGCAAGGCCCTATTTCAAAAAAGAAAAAGAGATAATTTTTTTTTTTCTTCTTGAGACAGTCTCCCTTTGTCACCCAGGCTGGAGTGCAGTGGCAGATCTCGGCTCACTGCAACTTCTGCCCCCCAGGTTCAAGCAATTCTCCTGCCTCAGCCTCCCGAGTAGCTGGGATTACAGGCGCATGCCACCACGCCTGGCTAATTTTTGTCTTTTTAGTAGACACAGGGTTCCACCATGTTGTCCAGGCTGGTCTTGAACTCCTGACCTCAGGTGATCATCTGCCTCAGCCTCCCAAAGTGCTGGGATTACAGGCATGAGCCACCTCGCCCGGCCTACAAAGACATTCTTTTATGAAGTTTAACCAAGGAAGCAGTTTTGTTTTTTGGTTTTCTTTAGGAGACAGTCTCATTATGTTGCCCAGGCTGGTCTTGAACTCCGGGGCTCAAGCAATCTTGCCACCTCAGCCTCTCAAAGTGTTGGGATTACACGTGTGAGCCACTGTGCCAGGCCTAGGAAGTAGTCTTTATTGGGTGAAAATGATCCAGGGTTCCCTTACCCATTAAGCAGAGTAGATCAGTGTTCAGAAGTGCAGGCAATGGGTGACATTTTATCTAGAGCTCCTTTGGATAAATATTGAAAATATGGTCAGGCACTGTGGCTCATGCCTGTAATCCCAGCACTTTGGGAGGCCGAGGAGGGTGGATCACTTTAGGCCAGGAGATAAATATTGAAAATATCAATTCCAGAGTAACGTAAAAATTATTTATATTTACTTAATATTTTAACAGCTTTGCAGACATTGATTTTTATTGATATTTCTAAAAACCAGTGATCATGGATTGATTAAATACAAAGTTAATTATATCTGATTGCGAAAGGGACTGGAAAACACTGTCAAAATCATGATAATCAGGTACCTATGAAAACAACTGCATGTATTTGAAAGTCAGTAATTTAATAATGCACAATTAACACAAAGGGCATTATATAGTACGTTTAATTTTTTTACAATAGGTACAATACGGTAGTTTTCCTGTCCTTTTAATTAAAAATTATATTTTTATCTTTTTTTTTTTTGCAAAAGCAATATATACTCATTGAATTAATTCCAAACAATATAAGTGGAAGTCCCCCAAAGTCTCACCCCACAGAAGTAACAGACACCTTTTATTAGGGCAAGAAGCCCATTTTGAGATATCATATTTTCAGAAATCAAAGTTTCTTCCTTACAAAAGTAGACTCAGTGACAAGTTTTTGCTAGAAGCATACATTGAAATAATCTTATTATGTACATATGTTTATTTTTTTATATCTCTCAGGAAGTTGGCATTAATTCTAGCTGTGGGTTGGCAAAGGGCAAAGCCCCTTTCTACTTTGTGTACAGGATGTGCCTAATTAATAGTTACCCCTCTCCGCCTTAAAGCTATGCTGTAGATAAAGATCATCAGGAGCATTAGCTTCCAATACAGAGGGGAACGATCCAGCAAACCAAAACCAAAAATACTGTACAATGATGATTGATACATAATACAATGAAAACTGGTATTCATAAGGATGATTTTGGATTAGCCAACTAAGATTAAATCCTTATCTGGGTAGTTTTAATGCTGAGTAGTATAATCTAGGGTTTTAGGAATGGGCGACCTGCATATATGATATAGCTGTAAATATATCTGCTAGCTCAACTTATAAACTTATTAACTGGAAGACGCCATTCTGAGTAACTTGGACGTCCTTGAGTAGTTACATTCCAGTTTGCTCTCAGATATATCACTTATGCACTAAACTGTTTTTCTCTCAGCAGAAATGTATTTGGTCATATTTGTCTCTTCCTGCAGCTCAGCCTCCCAAATAAGATGGCAGCTCAACTGTGATGCTTGAATCCCTGACCTTGATCGCATTAGCAATAACTCACAAGTCAGTGCTAGTGACATGTGTCAGTGTTACCTTAGCTTATGAAATATGTAGGGGGAGAGATGAAGTCTTAACAATAAATGGGTGCACTTTATCATATGTAAATTGTACCCCCAATAAAGTCGATTTCAAACAAATTCTGAATCTGCGGATGACTTTAGGGAGAGGGAATACTGGTCTTGACCAAGATGTGTGTGATGATTAGTAAGCTTTGGGAAGCAGCCCCCTAATATTGTAAGGAGGTTGTGTTCATTTATCATCTTCCAAGCATAATCTAGGCTTCTGGCAAATTAGACTCAACCACTTTGTTCTACATTCAGCTGCAGGGGGAGTGAACCCTCCTAGGGATTCCCAACTCCCTCTGAAACTCCACCCTTCTGGAAGGACTTACGGTTATATGGAGGGCTTGGGAGTGGAAGGCACTGTGGAGCTTATGCCATGTCCCAAGATCCTCCACCTGGGCCAGTAATGGCTAGCCCCATAAACAAAGTCCCCTTTTGCTGGAACTGCCACCACTAGCTTCCCCCCTTCTCCTAGCCTCTGTGTGGCCCTCTCCCGCGGCGAGCCTTCCCCATTGGCCAGCCAAACACAACCGACTGCGGCAGCCAATAGGAGCCGCTCTCCTGAACATTCAGAGGATGGGTGCTCGTGGTGTGATGAGGGGATGTTGGCGCCTGGTACGCGCCCCCCTACATCTGGCAAGTCTGTGACAGAAACAGTAACACCCCCTACACACGCACACGCGCGCCCGCTGGCTCCCTCCTCTCAACTGTGCAGGCCCGGGACAACCCACTGCGTGTCTTGGCAGCGCCCTCTCAGGCTGCCTGGGGCCCGTGAGTGCACCTGCTCACTCAATAAGACAGAACATCCCTTTATCCCAAGGCGCGGGTCGGGTAGAGGGTGGGGGTAGAGGGGACGGGGTAGCGGGGACCGGGAAGGCGCGGCTCAGCTGCCGGCTGCTCCCGAAGTGAAAGAGGTGCCTTAGCCCCCACCCCATCCCTGCAGAGTTGCGTTGCTCCAGGGAGACCGAAGTGATCCAGTGATGCCTTAGGGTGCAGCTCTTTGTCCTCCCCAGCTGCGCTCCCTGCCCGCTGATCCCGTGCGCTCCGAGCCAGTGGGGGTGGGGAGCCCGAAACCTATAACATAAATGGGGGCAAGGAGAAAGAAGTCTATCCCGGGGTGGCGTGTGCTGCTGTCCCCACCCCCTCCCTTTCCTCCTGAGGCTTCTTCCCTCCGGTCGGTCTCGGGGGTGCAGGCAGGGGAGAGTGTGGGCCGAGGCGCGGCGGCGGCTGGAGCAGCGCCGTAGGGTCCTTCGCCAGAGCATCCGGTCCGAGGGCGCACACAGGCAGAAGGCTCGCTGCTCGTCCACTCTCCTCCCTCTCTCCTCCTCTCCCTGGCTTTTGTGTTGGTGCCTCCGAGCTGCAAGGAGGGTGCGCTGGAGGAGGAGGAGGGGGGCCCGGAATGAGAGGCACCCTCTTCACGCGCGCGCGCACACGGTGCCGGCGCACGCACACACGGGCGGACACACACACACGCGCGCACACACACGCGCACAGAGCTCGCTCGCCTCGAGCGCACGAACGTGGACGTTCTCTTTGTGTGGAGCCCTCGAGGGGGGTTGGGGCCCCGGTTCGGTCCGGGGGAGATGGCGCAGCCCATCCTGGGCCATGGGAGCCTGGAGCCCGCCTCGGCCGCTGGCCTGGCGTCCCTGGAGCTTGACTCGTCGCTGGACCAGTACGTGCAGATTCGCATCTTCAAAATCATCGTGATTGGGGACTCCAACGTGGGCAAGACCTGCCTGACCTTCCGCTTCTGCGGGGGTACCTTCCCAGACAAGACTGAAGCCACCATCGGCGTGGACTTCAGGGAGAAGACCGTGGAAATCGAGGGCGAGAAGATCAAGGTGATCCCGGGGGTCAGGTCCAGGAAGGGAGGGACCTGGGAGGGGACCTCGCCCGAGGCATAGCTGTAGCGGTTGTCATCGTCCAGCGTCCCAGCGCGTGGCGGTTTCGCCTCTTGCTGAGCCGAGGATCCTCGGCCCCTCCTCACCCCTTTTCACCTCTCTCAGCGGGGTCCCGTCCCCATATCACTCAGTTTTTTAGGGCGGTCGAGAATGGTTGCAGTCTTACCCTTTGCTCCTGCCTGACAGGTCCTGCCAGGAAAAGCATGTTGGATCCCATCCTTGACCCCTAGCCCGAGCAGCGGCACCTGTGGGCAGAGGGAGGCAGGAGGCATCTCTGGGTCCTAGTCTGTGGGATGGATCCCAAAGCACTTTACACATCCTGATGTCTCTTCTACCGCTTGGGTGCCGATAGGCTGCAAAACCCCACTTCAGCTAAGCCTCAAGTCATTAGAGGGAAGGAAAGGATGGAAATCCATGGAGAATGAAAAAACTGCTTTATTTTAAATTGCAGTTTATAGTTAAGATTAGGGCTGAGTTGAGATGGGGGTGGAGTGAGGTGGTTCTGGCAGAAAGCCATGAGCCCTTTTAAAGAAATTGAGGCAGGGTCACCAGCCAGCCCTTTGTAATCAACAAAACTTGTTTTTTATTGTAACAGGCCCCCTGGAATGGTATTTTCTTTACTTGTCTGGGGTATCTAATACATGAACTGCTCCTTATTCATTCTGTTGGTATTGTCTTCAGAAGGTCTTTGTAAAAATGCAGTGACTTAACCGAGGGCCAGGGAAATGCTCAATCCTCCCCCTCCATGAGTTTATGTAATAGGCTAAGTGCAAATATTCTTGTCTGACCATTTGTGCTCACCTTTAATTCAGAAAAGGTAGAAACCTGATATGACACGAATATGTCAATGTGCAGGGCATGGAGGGAGGGAGGACATAACAAGGGCAACTTCCTGTGTCAGGGGAGCAGAGGGGGGCCTCTATAAAGGCAATGGAATCACTGAAGACAACTCTTCTAGGCTCACAGCTGGCTATTCCTTGAGCGTATGGTTGGACCCTAGACAGAGTCAGGGGTAACAGTAAGCCTCCTTCTTGCTGGTCAAACGGCCAAAGTGACCACAAGGCCCCTCCTCTGAGTGACGTGGAGAGAAGGGCTGAGTAACTGATGAAACACTCGAAACTGTGCAAGACTCTGACTCCTTGATTATTAAAATGAACATGTTCTAAAAATGGCTTCAGAAACTGGGCCAACGCACTAGATGTCAGGAAGATGGACAGCTCAGTACCGATAAGGGAGAGCCCCAGGGTCAGGAAGATAGAACATTATTTTGAAATTGTGATCTTTTTTGCCCCTTGCATTTTGAAGGGGAATTGCTACATTTCCTTTTAAAGTCAAAGGCAGCATCTTGTCTTTGTCCTTTCCTGGGGCTGTTGACATTTGCTTGGTTAAGACTTCCTCTAGTGTGTCTGGCTTCTTTAATGTAAGGCTATATGATTCTAGAATTTCTAAAACATGCCTTTGTAATCCAAAGTAGAAATATCTTTACGGATGGGCTCTTAAACCCTCAAAAACCTAATGCTCTCATTTGCTTAAAATCAAGTGTTACAGTAAGCCAAAGAGTTCCCTGGATTTAAAAGGTGGGAAATAAGCCCATCTGAAATTTAAATGGAAAAAAAGGAAGTGTTTGGGAATCTAAAGAAGGAGGGAGGAGGAAGCTAGAAAGTGAGGGATGGGAGATGAACACGAGTGGAAGAGTCACCACCCAGTGGCCTCGGAGGAATTTTTAAACCATTCCTTCTCTTCTAACACCCCAGTACTTAGCCAAACTGGACTTTACAGTCTCTGGCAAAGATTCCAGACTTTTTCCCAGAGGGCAGAGCCTGTGACAGTGTGACTCACTAGAAACAGAACTCAGCACAACACCACGTGCAGATAAGTGCTTAATACAGGCTTTTTTTTGGGAAGATGATATTTTCAAGAGGACAAAGTCTTGTGACACTGCTCATGGAGGAGTCCTCTGAGGGCAGATTCTGAAGGAGCTCAGAGCAGCTTGTGAGAGTGGGGAGATGGTGACCCTGCTTCTTGTAAAGCTGCTGCAGTCTCAGGACCAGAGCTGGCAGGCGAGAGACCAGCATGTCTGTGGGAAGATGGCAGGGCCTGGCAGCTAGCACGTGATCTAGATAGGAGAAGATTTGGCCTCACACTCTGGCTAGCCTGAAGTTGTTCAAGGAATACATGCCAAAGCCATGCTTGGAGATGACTGCCAAGGGCTTTGCCCTTTGGGAGAGAGAGAAAAGTCCGGTGTGACAGTCCGAGGTCTGGCCTAGACCATGGCCAGCAATAGAAGGCTTTTGGGCTGTAACATACCAGCCCTTGCAGGAGAGTGGTAGAGAGGTCTCAGCCAGTTCTTCTCAGTCTAAGAGCAACGGTGTGGCCTCTTTTGGGTTGCCTGCCTGTGTCCCGGGGTAGCACATACATGAACCCCTGCTAGGGACAACTGATTTGGTGTAGTTAGAGTCACGCTGTAATTAGTTTTCAAGGCCATCCCTAGGGTATTGAAGCCCCATTTGCTGTCTCCAATCATTATGTTCCCCACCCTCACCTCATCAAAGCATTTACAACTGAGTCCTGGTGAACTCAATTGTATGAACACCAAGAAAAGCCTCCAATGAGTAGGCAATAATAATAATAATAATAATAATAACTATGTATTGAATAAGCAAAGAGCCCAGGCTAGGCACCTTACATGCATTATCTTATTTGCTCCTCACAGCAGCTTTATCAAATCAGCACTATTGTTATCATTCCCATTTTATAGATAAGGAGACTGAGGCTAAGAGAGATGAAATAACCCAATGGCCTATGGATCTGAGCTTCAGTCTTTGACTCTTGAGCCCAAGCACTTCGCCACCTCACTATCCTGCCTTTCCTGTTACAGGGCCATGATTTCAACCCAGATTCAGAGACCATACCCTTTACCACTGCATTCCACTCTACAGGGGAATATTCAGTCCCTTAGATTGGGGGAGTTTGACAGAGGGAGGTAGAATGTCAGTCAGCCAGTCTTGCTCTTTCTTGTAGGCCAGGGACTTAGGGTTATAGCCCAAGGCCTCAGGAGCCTTTCAGATGCCTCCTTCAATTTGTATTCAGGACACACGGAACTCAACTGGGTTTACTTTTTTTTTTTTTTTTTTTTTTGAGAGGGAGTTTTACTCTTGTTGCCCAAGCTGGAGTACAATGGCACGATCTCAGCTCACCGCAACCTCGGCCTCCCGGGTTCAAGTGATTCTCCTGCCTCAGCCTCCCGAGTAACTGGGATTACAGGCACCCGCCACCATGCCCAACTAATTTTTATATTTTTAGTGGAGATGGGGTTTCACCATGTTGGCCAGACTGGTCTCGAACTCCTGACCTCAGGTGATCCACCTGCCTCAGCCTCCCAAAGTGCTGGGATTACAGGTGGGAGCCCTGGGTTTACTTTTTGCACTTTGATTGTCTCAACTCAGGTGTGAAATGCAGAGAATGTTCAGAGATAAAAGAGACGTTACAGATTCTGTAATCCAGTGTCCTCCTCTTGCAGATAGGAAACTGAGACTCAGAGAGGGAAAGTGACTTGCCCCAGATCACACAGGGCCAGACCTAGAACTCAGGTCTCCTAATTCCCCTTCTGGTCTTTCCACACATCATGCTGCCTGGCTTAGAAGAGCACAAAATCCTCTCTCCAGCCTAGCTCCATGGTCCATCCAACCCACAAGGTTGCCTATGACAAGAATTCAGAGGGACATCATAAGAGATAGCTGACAATCTTTCCTGACATTAGCCTAGGAAGGGTGGAGGTATCCCCCAACCCCCAAAGGAAGAGTGGAACTTCCCTTAATGACTGTGATGTGTCTGTCACCTACAGATGTAGCTAAATTTATTGAGTCTGTCTCCTAAATGCATTAGAAAATGCTGAATAGGGGGGTGTGTGTGTAGGGAGGGAGGGTATGTAGTAGAGGGGAGGCTAAGAAACTAATTTTTGAATCATTCTTTGTAAATTTGCATGGAAGCTGCACTTCTGTCTATAATAGTTTGGTTCCTCCCACAGGCTGGGCACTCCCTGTGCCCCAGCCCTGGGGACCAAATAAACTGCAGGTCAGCTGTGGCTAAGGGCAGGTACAGCTCAGGACTGTGAATTTCTGTTCCTCTACTGATCACTGGGGGAAAAAAAAATACCTTCCTGTGTTACATTATCAAGTGGATGGAGGCTGAGCTAAGTGTTCCTTGGAAGCTGCCTGAAATCAGAATGACATCATGTCTTCCTTAGTGCTTCTGAGCTTCTATCTTCTGCCAGTTAGCTTAATGGTTAATTATCCATCAGTGTGAGTTTCTCTGTCTCCCTTGCTGGTTTTTTCTGTGTGTGAGTTTCTCTTTGTCTCTGTCCTCCTTTGCCATTCTCTGTGTCAGCTTTGTGTGTAGATCTTAGATGCAGATGGGACAGTCCAGCTAGTTGAAAACAGGTTTCTTTTAAACTTTTCCCATCATCCACTGGGGCATGCTCCAAAGGTTACAGATGTATTTGTCTCCTTTTTTTGCACTTCTACCCTCCCCCATCAGCCTCCAACAAAAGGACATTCATGCCTCATCTATAGAAAGATGCCAGTTATGTTTCCAAGGGAAAAGAAATCCCCCTGTCAGCTAAGAGCACATGCAGGGGGTGGGGGGCTTGCTGAAGCTCACCCAGAAAATAGTTCAAAAGGTTAGATTTCTCTTTGGCAGTTCCCCACGCTGTGCCCCTCCATCCTCCTCTAGCACCTCATCAGTTCGGGCCTGTCCCCGGGCCACCCATGGCATGTTGCCAGCATTCCTCTCTCCTCCCCCCTCCCCACTGGATAGCCTTTAGCTCTGTCTCACCTTCGAGAAGCCAAGCTTTCTATGATTTCCAGGATGAGAAACCAATGGATTCAAGGAACCATACCGACAGAAGAGGGCTTGATGGCCTTTCTGAGACCAGAGCAACAACTAATATTTGCAGAGTGCTTGACATTTTCCAAAAGTCCTTTCTCATGTGTTATTTCACTGGATCATCCCAGCAACCATAGGAGGATCAAGGTCCCATTGTAGAGGTGAGAAAAACAAGGCTCAGTTCAGGGAGATTAAAAGACTTGTCTGGCATTTACTCAGCTTCTGAGCAGAAGAGCTGGGATGCTTGCTGCCTTTCCAACAGTGCCTGCTCAAACTGTTGCCCATCTAGACTGAATGGTGGAGATTTCAGGTCATGAAAGAAGGGAGAGTGTATATTACGCACTGGGTCATGTACTTACAAGGACTACTAATCCTCATAGCATCCCTACCTTATTATTGTTATCATCACTTTCCAGATGAGGACACTGAAGACAGAGAAAGTGACTTACCTAAGGACACCTAACTTACCTAAGGACATCTAACAAGTCATGTACTAACATGACTTGGGCCGAGATCTGCACCCAAATTGATTTGACTTCACTATACTCCATTGGCCATCTGAGAGAAACAAGGATCTGGGGTACATGTATGTGGCTAAGAGGCAGTCTTCACCCCCATACACTGTATGGATGTGGTGCCCACAGGAAAGGAGGAAAGGGTGAGAGGAGAGGCAGCTGCAAAAGAGGAAGGAGATGCGTTCACTGCTTGGCGTGGGCCAGGGGTTTATGAAGATGCTGAGAACAGGAACACCTAACTCTCAAACAAAATGAGATCACTGCTAGTCAAGGTGGCTCACACTTGTAATCCCAGCACTTTGGGAGGCCGAGACAGGATAGTTGCTTGAGCCCGGGAGATCCAGACCAGCCTGGGCAACATAAGGAGGACTCCATCTCTACGAAATAAAAAAAAATATGAAAATTAGTTGGGTGTGCTGATGCATGCCTGTAGTCCCAGCTACTCGGAAAGCTGAGGAGGGAGGATTGCTTGCGCCTAGGAGGTCGAGGCTGCAGTGAGCCATGATTGCACTGCTGCACTCCAGCCTGGGTGACATGATGAGATCTTGTCTGGAAAAAGAGAGAGAGAGAGAGACCGGGCGTGGTGGCTCACACGTAGAGTCTCAGCACTTTGGGAGGCCCAGGCGGGCAGATCACTTGAGCCCAGGAGTTTGAGACCAGCCTGGGCAACATGGGGAAACCCTATCTCTACAAAAAATACAAAAATTAGCCAGGTGTGGTGGTGCATGCCTGTAGTCTCAGCTACTCGGGAGGCCGAGGTGGGAGGATCACCTGAGTCTGGGGAAGTTGAGGCTGCAATGAGCTGAGATCATGCCACTGCACTCCAACCTGGGTGACTGAGTGAGACCCTGTCTGATGTTTTGTTTGTTTGTTTGCTTTGAGACAGAGTCTCACTCTGTAGCCCAGGCTGGAGTGCAGTGGTGCGATCTCAGCTCACCACAAGCTCCGCCTCCCGGGTTCACGCCATTCTCCTGCCTCAGCCTCCCGAGTAGCTGGGACTAGGTGCCCGCCACCACGCCCAGCTAATTTTTTGTATTTTTTTAGTAGAGACAGGGTTTCACCGTGTTAGCCAGGATGATCTCGATCTCTTGACCTTGTGATCCACCCGCCTCGGCGTCCCAAAGTGCTGGGATTACAGGCGTGAGCCATCGCGCCCAGCGACTTTTTTTTTTAATGAGATCATTTCATGTGTTTAGGGAACCTGCCTGCTGTGATCTTCCTTTCTGATGCTTCTGAGGCCACACCACTGGTTCTTCTATTTTCTGCTGCGAGCAGCCTGCTTCCTGGCTCCCCTCTCACGACAGACACGTCTGCAAAGAACTCAGGGTGGGGTTTACAAAGAGCTGGAAGGGAGCAGTGCCTGCAGTTTAAATTTGGAGCCTCCAAATAAAAGCTTCAAGGCTCCCAATAGCGTTGGAAAGACAGAGGAGGTCTCCAGCAGAGAGGGCCCTCCTGGCAGTTCCGGCAACTTGGGCGGCATACACAATTATGAAGCCAAAGAAAAGCCAAATGGCCAACCTTACTCAGCCTCAATCACCTCACACACTCCCACCCATGTTCCTGCTAGTGGCAGGTATTTTTAGAGTCCTGAGCTCATGGTGTTAAAGCATCTGCCACATGCCTGAGGGCTGGTAGGGATTCAGCCTTCTTCAGAGGCAAAAGGCAAGAGTGAAGACTGCTGGGGGGGTGAGGTGGGGAGTGGGGATCAGGAGCCAAGTGGTAATGATATTCCTGGGCTATGCCTGCTGTCTTCCTACTGACCTCCATTCCTCCTGTGGTCTGTTCTCCCTTTCTTCCTGTTCAGAACACCACGGAGAGGTGGAAGAAATGAAAATATTTTCTGTCTCTTGCTTGCAGAAGCAAATCAGTCTTTGAGGACTTATGTTTTTTCGTGTGATCACAGTCAGACGTTCCCTCTGAAATCGCCTTGGCAGATATCTAGGATGCCAGACTGCTTGTAGTTTCAGTGGTTCAGGCCATCACTGCCTTTTGATAACGTGGCTGCTGCTGATAATGGTGATGGTGACAACCTCAGTGACGAGTGTGGTCTGATGCAGAAAAAGACTGCTTACAGTCTTGCTGGAGAGATGCCAAGAGCACTGACGAGACAATTAGAAAACATAAATCTATTCGAAATGGTGTGATGCAGACTCAAAGTGCAACAGAGATTCCTAAGAAAAGAAAATTGAAGGGAAGTTGGCGAAGGTTTGAGGAAGAAGCCAGAAGCATGAGCTTAACCTTGAAGAATGAGTGAGATTTTGATAGGGCAATGAGGGGGCAGCCGATTCTATAGGGGAGGAGTGGACTAGCATGACCCAAAGTACAGAGGAGGGAATCAACCCGGTGTAGCTGAGTAGCTTGAAACCAGGTTGGGAAGGGTGAAATTATGGCAGACAGAATTCCACATTTGGAATCCATGTGATGCCACATGCAGTAGAGGGCTACAGTAGTTTCCTGAAGAGGTGAATGGCATGCTGATACAAGCAGGGATTGAGGAAAACTGGTCAGAAAGTAGTATTCAGAGGTCGGGCACTGGGGCTCATGCCTGTAATCCCAGCACTTTCAGGGGCTGAGGCAGGTGGATCAGGAGTGATTGGGCCTCCCAAAGTGCTGGGATTACAGGAGTGAGCCACCATGCCCAGCCTCCAATTTATTTATTTTTATTTTTTTTTATTTTTTATTTTGAGACGGAGTCTAGCTCTGTTGCCCAGGCTGGAGTGCTGTGGTGCAATCTTGGCTCACTACAAGCTCTGCCTCCTGGGCTCACGCTATTCTCCTGCCTCAGCCTCCGGAGTAGCTGGGACTACAGGCACCTGCCACCATGCCCGGCTAATTTTTTTTTTTTTTTTTGTAGAGACAGGGTTTCACTGTGTTAGCCAGGATAGTCTCAATCTCCTGACCTCGTGATCCGCCTGCCTCAGCCTCCCAAAGTGCTGGGATTACAGGCGTGAGCCACTGCGCCCGGCCTCCAATTTATTTTTAAGTTCACTTTTTCGTTACCTGAGGTCAGGAGTTCGAGACCAGTCTGGCCAACATGGCAAAACCTGTCTCTACTAAAAATACAAAAATTAGCCAGGCGCAGTGGCACACGCCTGTAATCCCAGCTACTTGGGAGGCTGAGGCAGGAGAATTGCTTGAACCTGGGAGGTGGAGGTTGCAGTGAGCTGAGATTGCGCCATTGCACTCCAGCCTGGGTAACAGAGCCACAGTCCATCTCAAAAAAAAAAAAAAAAAAAAAAAAGCAAGCAAGCAAGCCGTGTTCAAGAGACCCTGCAATGGAAACATCCACAATCCAAAATACTTTGCTCTAGTCCAGGAGTGAGGAGAGAAGAGTCTGGCCGAGGGCCGAGGGACACAGAAATCGGAATAGAAGAAGGGTTCATTCTGAAGGTCTTGCCAGAGGAACTTGGAAACCGTGTCAATAGAGGGAGATGACGGGGAGCCTGGACAATGAAAACTGATATTTGGAATGATGACTCTAGGGCCCTGTAAAATCTTCACTCAGCCGACAGATTCAATTATATTTACTAGATTATACTTACTGACTGCTAACTCCAAATAAAGGCTATACTTCGTTTTAAGAGCCATAGCAGTCAATTAGTGGCCATAATCAAATTTTCTTTGATAACTGAGAATTGTATAGGGCCTTGGGACCATCATTCTGAGCATGAATCTCCCTTGTCCAAGACGTTGGATATATAAAAGGAAATATATTGGGCTGAATGTATATCTCCTGGGAGTTGTGTCTTTGCATATGTTACAGATAGCAGTTTTTTTCTTCACAATTTGGCCTTTATCCCAAAAGCTGAGATACAGAAGAAAAATCCAGTGAATTAAGTTACCTTTTACATAACCAAAAAGTGAACTTAAAAATACATTGGAGGCTGGGCATGGCGGCTCAGTCCTGTAATCCCAGCACTTTGGGAGGCTCGATCATTTGAGGTCAGGAGTTCAAGACCAGCCTGGCCAACATGGTGAAACCCCTTCTCTACTAAAATTATAAAAATTAGCCGGGCATGGTGGCGCAAGACCGTAGTCTCAGCTCCTCAGGAGGCTGAGGTAGTAGAATCTCTTGAACCTGGGATGCGGAGGTTGCAGTGAGCTGAGATCGCACCACTGCACTCCAGCCTGGGCGACAGAACAAGACTCCCATCTCAAAATAATAAATAAATAAATAAATAGGGTTTGAAGGTGAGATTTTAACACTAACTTTGTTTTCTTTAAAAAGTAATGCAGGCTAGTGGCTCATGCGTGTAATCCCAGCACATTTTGGGGCCAAGGCAGGAGGATTGCTTGAGGCCAAGAGTTCGAGACTAGCCTTGGCAACATAACAAGATCCTGTCTCTACAAAATATATACATATATATATATGTTTTAAATAAAAAGTAATGCAATGCCAGGTGCAGTGGCTCACGCCTGTAATCCCAACACTTTGGGAGGCCAAGGTGGGTGGATCGCCTGAGTTCAGGAGTTCGAGACCAGCCTGGCCAACATGGTGAAACCCCGTCTCTACTAAAAATACAAAAATTAGCTGGGCGTGGTGGCAGGCACCTGTAATCTCAGCTACTCGAGAGGCTGAGGCGGGAGAATTGCTTGAACTCGGGAGGTGGAGGTTGCAGTGAGCTGAGATCAAGCCATTGCACTCCAGCCTGGGCGACAAGAGTGAAACTCCATCTCAAAAACAAAAACAAAAAACCAAATAAACCCTGAAGTAATGCATACTTGCAGAAGAAAATAAGGAAAAATATTTAAAAAGAAGAAAATAAATATCACTATAGTCTCATTGCTGATAAATAACCATTAATGTTCTGATGTGTACACTTCCAGTCTGTGCTTTGCATATATTTAACAGTTTTTTAAAAAAATTGAGACCATAGCATATGAAAAATTTTGAGGCTGGGCATGGTGTCTCATGCCTGTAATCTCAGCGCTTTTGGGAAGCTGAGGTAGGCAGAGCACCTGAGGTCGGGAGTTCAAGACCAGCCTGACCAACATAGACAAACCCCGTCTCTACTAAAAATACAAAATTAGCCGGGCGTGGTGGTGCATGCCTGTAATCCCAGCTACTCAGGAGTCTGAGGTGGGAGAACTGCTTGAACCCATATGGCAGAGGTTGCAGTAAGCTGAGATCGTGCCATTTCACTCTAGCCCTAGCAACAGGAATGAAATTCTGTCTCAAAAAAAAAAAAAAAGAAAAAAGAAAAATTCTGTATTCTGCATTTTCACTTACTTGTATTTTGTGAGCCTTTCTCTTACAATTTAGTCTTTGAAAACATTATTTTTAATGGCTGCATAATATCCCACTGTACAGATATATTTTCATTTTTATTTATTCTTTTTGAGACGGAGTCTCACTGTGTCGCCCAGGCTGGAGTACAGTGGCACGATCTCAGCTCACTGCAACCACCACCTCCTGGGTTCAAGCGATTCTCATGTCTCAGCCTCCCGAGTAGCTGGGACTACAGGTATACACCACCAGGCCTGGCTATTTTTTTTTTTTTTTTTTTTTTTGTATTTTTAGTAGAGATGAGATTTCACCATGTTGGCCAGGCTGGTCTCAAACTCCTGACCTCAGGTGATCCACCCGCCTCGGCCTCCAAAGTGCTGGGATTACAGGCATGAGCTACTGTGCCCGGCCCCACTGTATAGACATGAACTTTAGCTATTCCTTTTCTGGTGAGCATTTAGGTTTTTCCTATTTTAAAAAAATTCTAAATAACACAGTAAAATATTAGTACAAAATTTTGACCACATCCCTATTTCTTTTGTATAGATTTCTGGAAGTGAGATTTCAAGTCCTAAGAGTTATGAACATTTTTGAGGTTCTTCATAATATTGCCAAATTGCTCTCCAGAAAAGTTGACCAATTTACATCCAGTTTTTCAACTAAAAATCTTAAGATTTTTTTCAACTCAAAATTTTCAGTTAACAATCTTAAGAAAAACTTGACAAATCCTGAAACTTCTCTTTATGCTTTGATAAGTCCATTCTGCTCATCTGTCAAAGAACCACTTCCTGTGTCATGGCTTGTCACTCAATTTTTTTTTTCTTTTTCTATTTTTTTTTTTTTTTTGAGATGGAGTTTCGCTCTTTATGCCCATGCTGGAGTGCAATGGCGCGATCTCGGCTTACTGCAACCTTCAATTCCCTGGTTCAAGTGATTCTCCTGCCTCAGCCTCCCCCGTGGCTGGGATTACAGGCATGCACCACCACGCCTGGCTAATTTTGTATTTTTAGTAGAGTCGAACTTTCTCCATGTTGGTCAGGCTGGTCTCGAATTCCCGACCTCAGGTGATCCGCCCGCCTCGGCCTCCCAAAGTGCTGGGACTACAGGCATGAGCCACTGTACCCGTCGTGTCACTTCATTTTTATAGTGCTACAAAACCATGTTTTCTCCTCTCTGTTCTTGTTCCGTTTTCTGACTCCATCTCTGCATTTTTGTATGTTCCAGGTTCAGGTGTGGGACACAGCAGGTCAGGAACGTTTCCGCAAAAGCATGGTCGAGCATTACTACCGCAACGTACATGCCGTGGTCTTCGTCTATGACGTCACCAAGATGACATCTTTCACCAACCTCAAAATGTGGATCCAAGAATGCAATGGGCATGCTGTGCCCCCACTAGTCCCCAAAGTGCTTGTGGGGAACAAGTGTGACTTGAGGGAACAGATCCAGGTGCCCTCCAACTTAGCCCTGAAATTTGCTGATGCCCACAACATGCTCTTGTTTGAGACATCGGCCAAGGACCCCAAAGAAAGCCAGAACGTGGAATCGATTTTCATGTGCCTGGCTTGCCGATTGAAGGCCCAGAAATCCCTGCTATATCGTGATGCTGAGAGGCAGCAGGGGAAGGTGCAGAAACTGGAGTTCCCACAGGAAGCTAACAGTAAAGCTTCCTGTCCTTGTTGAAACCAAACGGTGTAAATACAAGATAAATTATCACTGGAGTTTTTCTTTCCCTTTTTTCTGTGCCTGCATAATGCTGACACCTGCTTGTTTCCATACAAATTGATATCAAAATAAAATTTGTATAGATTATCACATGGCTTTTTGTCTTGCTTTCCTCCAAGCCATTCCTGATTGTGATGAGTGGAACAGGCAGTTTGTCTTACTAGAGTAATATTCCCCATGCCAGTGGCACACTCCCTGCCAGCTTTCTAGGCTCTCTGAAATTCTCATCGTTTGAGTCAATTCTTCAGGACGAATTCATTCTCTCACTCAGTGTAATCAGTGGGCAGAAACACCCGGTGGGGTTGGGGCACAGGCCAGATATGTTTTTCTAGAGAGCAAGTACAGGCAGAGTGATATAGAGAAGTCTTGAAACGAGATGTGGACTCACTGGTATTTCCTAGGTTTCCTAGATATGTGCCTTGAATGACCGGATAGACTACTCTCTCCATATTTTCCAGTTTAAAAATAAAAAGTATGGCCGGACGCAGTGACTCACGCCTGTAATACCAAGACTTTGGGAAGCTGAGGCGGGCAGATCACTTGAGGTCAGGAGTTCGAGACCAGCCTGGCCAACATGGCGAAAACCAGTATCTACTAATAATACAAAAATTAGCCAGGCATGGTGGCACATGCCTGTAATCCCAGCTACTTAAGGGCTGAGGCAGGAGAATCACTTGAACCCGAGAGGTGGAGGTTGCAGTGAGCCCAGATTGTGCCACTGAGCTCCAGCCTGGGTGACAGAGTGAAACTGTGTCAAAAAAAAAGAAAAAAAAAAAAAAAAGGACAGTTTGTCCAATGGGCCCGATTACTTCCAGAATAGTTAGATTCTGCTTCCTATTTTTCATCAATCAGTCTTGAACCCTAAGGCTGTTCCCACTGTGACCCCCACCCCTACCCTTTCTTGGATAGGCAGGGCTCAAGCAACAAATATCTATCATGTCCCCAGACCTTTGCTAGGTGCTAGGGAAGAAATGTTACAAGAGGACACGTTCCCTATGTTCAGAGACCCTATGATCTAGTTGCAGGAACTATGTACACACTGAAACTACATGCAAACAAAAACCAGACAACATGACCAAGTGTGAGGTTGCACCATGGGAAGTGAGAGCATTATGTATTCAGTATCAGGGAGGGCTCACAGGAAAATACTTAGATTTGTTTTGTATGTTAACTAACGTGTAAGGTTTAGATTGGTAAAGAAGAGGGGAGGGGAGTGGGCAAAATCAGGGGGGCAGGAATGACCTTGGAAGTTGGAAGAGAGGACAACTGGGGATCTGGCCCAGGGAGAGCTGAACAGTGCTAGTGGGAGCTGAGATTGGGGAGGGCTTGCGCATCAGGCAGAACAGTTTGGAGATTTTTTTTTTTTTTTTTTGAGATGGAGTCTCGCTCTGTCGCCCAGACTGGAGTGCAGTGGCGCGATCTCAGCTCACTGCAACCTCCACCTCCCGGGTTCAAGCAATTCTCCCTGCCTCAGCCTCCTGAGTAGCTGGGATTACAGGCACCCACCACCACACCCAGCTAACGTTTGTATTTTTTAGTAGAGACAGGGTTTCGCCTTGTTGGCCAGGCTGGTCCCAACTCCTGACCTCAGGTGATTTCGCCTGCCTTAGCCTTCCAAAGTGCTGGGATTACAGGCGTGAGCCACGGCACCCACCCCGGACTTGCTCTCTGAGCCAATGAGAGCTCTTGGTAGTTTTCCAGCAGGCGAGTCCTATAGTTATTTCTTATACATCTGGTCCTATTATTGATACGAAAGCTCCTTGTCCAATTGTGAAAGTAACTAAAAGTGGCTAGTAAAGACTTGTCTACAATAGCTCCAGGTGGATTTCTTTGCATGAAAGATGGTGTGCTCCTTCAGGGGTCTCTCTTGCTGGAATCCCGCTCTGAGGGGGTCTCGGGAAGACAGCTCCTGAACACTTTCCTCTGTCACGCGTATGGAGCTCTGCTCCTAGACAGCGAAGGGTAACACACACCAGATGTGCTTCCCACTCAAATAAAGAGCTTGTCTGGTCCCGCCTGGGTCATCCTTGCAGCCCTCTCTACCGCATCCCATCCCCACCTGGCCTCAGACTCAGTCCCGCCCCCAGTGGCCTCAGACTCAGTCCAGTCACCAGTCTGGTTCTCATCACTTGACTTTGCCTGGATCTCAGTCTTTGGAATCTGCCTACCACTCCAGTTAGAGCTGCTTTTCTTACTAGTTTTTCCCATCCAACTCCCAGCCCCAGAATCTCCCCCAAAGGGCTGGGCTCCCATTGTCTGTGGATGAGCTGTGTGCCGGAAGCCTGGTTGCTATGCCTGTCCCAGATGGAACACCCCATTACCTTGTCTCACACTCCAGACGCTGACTCCTTGCTCAGGACACAACCTGCTGTTGTGTTGCCTTTTGGTTGCCATCACCTGTCTTGCAGGGCTAGGCCACTGCTCAGTTACTACAGGTGCATTTGTCTGTCCTAATGGGTACATTTCAGTTTGGGTCCAGACCCCTCTTGGTCAGGCCTCTTTCTTCAGTTACAGGGGCCAAGGATGACAACGTTCCTAGTGTTATGAGTCCTCTAACCAGGATCGCCTCTGACACCTTCTAGGCTTCTAGGCTTTCTTTTCTTTTTTCTTTCTTTTCTTTTCTCTTTCTTTTTTTTTTTTTTTTTTTTTTTTTTGAGACAGAGTTTCACTCTCGTCACCCAGGCTGGAGTGCAATGGCACAATCTTGGCTCACTGCAACCTCCACCTCCTGGGTTCAAGCAATTCTCCTGCCTCAGTCTCCCGAGTCGCTGGGATTACAGGTGCCCACCACCATGCCCAGCTAATTTTTGTATTTTTCTAGAGATGGGGTTTCACCATGTTGGCCAGGCTGGTTTCGAACTCCTGACCTCAGGTGATCTGCCCACCTCGGCCTCCCAAAGTACTGGGATTACAGTCGTGAGCCACTGTGCCTGGCCACCTTCTAGGCTTTCAACAAACATTCATTGAGAACCCACTATGTGCCACTATTCTGAATCCTGGCATTACATACATGAACAAAGTCCCGCTCTCCTAAAGGAGACAGACACTAAATAAGAAATGAGGCCCCTAAACAAGCTCATTTGAGAGAGTGATAAGGACTCTCAAAACAGGGTAAATGAATTGAAGGTGACAGATATGGGGGAGGGCAACATATTGCTGGAGTGGCACAAAAGACATCTTTGAAGAGATGCCACTTAAGTTGAGAAATGAATGAAGAAAAGCAACCAGGGACACATGCAGTGACTCATGCCTGTAATCTCGGAGCTTTGGGGGGCCAAGGTGGAAGGATTGCTGGAGCCCAGAAGTTCAAGACCAGGTTGGGCAATATGGTGAGACCCTGTCTCTAGAAAAAAACATTAAAATTAGCCCAGTGCAATGTTGCGTACCTGTAGTTCCAGCTACTCGGAAGGCTGAGGTGGGAGGAACCCTTGAGCTGGGGGTGTGAAGGCTCCAGTGAGCCAAGATCGCACCAGTGCACTCCAGCCTGTGTGAGAGAGTGAGATTCTGTCTCAAAAAAACAAACAAACAAAAAAACAAAACAAAACAAAAAAAAAAAAAAAAAAGAAAAAGAAAAAGAAGAAGAAAAGAAAAAGGGAGAAGAGAACCCCAAGCAGCAGAAACAGCAAATGTCAAGATCCAGAGGCAGGTGGTGTAACGTTGGTGTGTTTGAGGGACAGAAAGGGAGCCAGTATGGAGATGGCTGGAATAGAGCAAGCAAAGGAGAGTGGCAAGAAATGAGGTACAGAAATAGGTAAGGCCAGGTCTACGGGGGCCCTATAGGCCATGACTGGGAGTTTTCTTTTCTTTTCCTATTTTATTATTAGAGATGGAGTCTCACTCTGTCGCCCAGGCTGGAGTGCAGTGGCACAATCTCAGCTCACTGTAACCTCCGCGTCCCGGGTTCAAGTGATTCTCCCGCCTCAGCCTCCTGAGTAGCTGGGGTTACAGGTGCGCCACCAAACCCAGCTAATTTTTGTAGTTTTAGTAGAGATGAGGTTTCACCATGTTAGCCAGGCTGGTCTCAAACTCCTGACCCCAAGTGATCCACCGGCCTCAGCCTCCCAAAGTGCTGGGATTACAGGCGTGAGCCACCATGTCTGGCCTCCTATTTTATTTTTTTGAGACGGGGTCTCACTCTGTCACCCAGGCTGGAGTGCAGTGGCACAATCTTGGCTCACTGCAGCCTCGATGTCTCAACCCAGGCAACTCCCCCTTCCACCTCCCGAGTAGCTGGGTCTACAGACATGTACCACCATGCCCAGATAATTTATTTTTATTTTTTGTAGAGATGGACTTTCACTATGTTGTTCAGTCTGGTCTCAAATAGCTAGTGAGATCTCTTTTGCAGCCCCAGAACTGAATGATGGCAACAGCACGGTTGTATGAAGGTGCTCAGGCCTCCCTCAGATTGAGGGAGAGGATATGGGAATGGCCTTGACCCACAGCATACCCAGTAGAAGGGGACCCAGGAGGTCAGAGAATCATGAGACTCTTTTTTCTGTGAGGTTGGTGAGGAGTGGAGGGATTCAAAGGAAGGAGAGTGCCTCCAGCATCATTTGGCCTTACTGTGTCTCTGGAACTAATCATGTTGGTCCCTATCTTTCTTCTACGGCTCCCCTTCACTATCTACATTCGTACCTTTGGGACTTTTCCTGTGCTACAGAGACAGAACCTGGAGAAATAATTCCTAGCATGTGAATGCCTATAATGTACCAGGCACCATGCTAAAACACTCTACATTCATTCACTAGCTCATTTAATGCTCCTTCAACTCTATGGAGCAGGATAATTATTTCCATTTATTTATTTGTTTGTTTATGTACGTACGTATGTATGTATGTATGTTTTGAGACAGAGTCTCACTCTGTCGCCCAGGCTAGAATGCAGTGGTGTGATCTCAGCTCACCGCAACCTCCGCCTCCCGGGTTCAAGCACTTCTCCTGCCTCAGCCTCCCGAGTACCTGGGATTACAGGTGCGCACAACCACGCCCAGCTCATTTTTGTGTTTATTTATTTATTTATTTTTAGTAGAGACGGGGTTTCACCATGTTGGTCAGGTTGGTCTCAAACTCCTGACCTTGTGGTCTGCCCACCTTGGCCTCCCAAAGTGCTGGGATTACAGGTGTGAGCCACCACACCTGGCCTCCATTTTTATTTTTTATTATTTATTTTTAGTGACAGGATCTCGCTGTGTTGCCCAAGTTTGAGTGCAGTGGTGTGATGATGGCCCACTGCAACCTCAAACTCCTAGGCTCAAGCGATCCTCTTGTCTCAGCCTCCTGAGTAGCTAGGACCATAGGTGTGTGCCACCACACTTGGCTAATTAAGGAAAAGTTTTGGCTGGGCGTGGTGGCTCACGTCTGTAATCCCAGCACTTTGGGAGGCCAAAGCAGGCAGATGACCTGAGGTCAGGAGTTCGAGACCAGCCTGGTCAACATGGGAAAACCTCATCTCTATTAAAAATAAAAAAATTAGCTGGGCGTGGTGGCACGCACCTGTAGTCCCAGCTACTCGGGAAGCTGAGGTGGGAGAATCACTTGAACCCAGGAGGTGGAGGTTACAGTGAGCCAAGATGGCACCACTGCACTCTAGCCCGGGTGACAGAGCAAGACTCTGTCTCAAAAAAAAAAAAAAAAAGAGAGAGAGAAAACGGTTTTTGTATAGAGATGGGGTCTTGCCATGTTGCCCAAACTGGTCTTGTACCCCTGGGCTTAAGTGATCCTCCTGCCTTGGCCTCCCAAAGTGTTGGGATTACAAGAGTGAGACACCATGCCTGGCTGATTTCCATTGTACAAACAAAGAACATGGATGCACTGAGACTTAGTGACTTGTCCAATGTAGTAAGTAATGAATGGGGATCTGTCTCACGTCAATCTCGGCTCTTTCTATGATATTACACTGTCTTTCTAGCCAGTTCCCAGCTCTGGGACTCTTGTAGGGATGCCAGGTTTACCCCAGCCAGTTTCCCTGACCCATGGGGGCTTGGCCAGCAGGCCATTCACTACCCAGGAGGCCTGTCTAGGACATTCCTCCCTGAATCAGATGCCGCAGACTGGATACCTCCAGGAAGCCTAGTGGGTTGACACTTCTGTCAGCTCTGGAGTCTTCAGGATGTCCTTGCCCTGGACAGAAGCTGGGGACCACACAGCCAGCTGACTCTGCTGCCCTGTCTTTGGGGCTATAGCATCTTGCCACTGGGCCCCCCAAACTATCCTTTCCCCCAAAACCTGCTCATTTGCTCAGGCCCCTGGATCCAGCCTGGGGACTGTCTTGCCAGGGTCCTTCCATCAGAGAGCCCAGGACCATATGCTGCTCTGAGCACCACCACCCAGAGCAGTGCCAGGGATTGATGCCCAGCCCAGAACAGCTGGAGCAGCCCCCACCCCTTGAGGGAAGCTGACTGAGCCCACCCTCAGTGTGTGCTGGGGGCAGAGGAGAGAGCGCAGATGTGCTGAGAGCTCCCTGGAAAGCAAGGCTCAGCTGCTTCTGCAACTGTCACCAGCAGAGGCAGAGAGAGGCCAGTATTTATCCACTTGTAACACCTGAGCGGACATAATTGCCGCCTTACCTTAAAGAGGCTCCTCCTTTATACACCATCCCTCATTGCCTCACTGGAAGGGGCCTTGCTGCCTCTGAAAGGGTCTCCCTAGTCTCCTGAACCACTTCCAAGTCCCTTGAAAATCCCAGCATGATTCAAGTGGCACAGCCACATGAGTTAAAACCTTGTTCTGGGCCGGGCAGAGGCCGAGATGGGTGGATCACCTGAGGTCAGGAGTTCGAGACCAGCCTGGCCAACGTGGTGAAATCCTGTCTCTACTAAAAATACAAAATTAGCTGGGAGTAGTGGTGCATGCCTGTAGTCCCAGCTACTCGGGAGGCTGAGGCAAGAGAATTACTTGAACCAGGGAGACAGAGGTTGCAGTGAGCCAAGATCACACCACTGCACTTCAGCCTGGGCAACAGAGCAAGACTCCATCTCAAAAACAAAAAAACAAAAAAAACCTTGTTCTGACTCCAAGTCATCTTGACTTCTGTGCCCCTAAGAGGCGGTGCTGGGGCAGAAGTACTGAGATGGGTTCCCAGAGATTCCCCTAGATTCGTGGTTCCCAAATGCCAGTTCACAGCTGACAGCATGAAATCAGTGAGGGACTTGCTAAAGTACAGACTCCTGGGGCTGCAGTCCCCAACACTCTGGTCAGGTAGATCTTGGGGGCAGGCCCAGGAATTAATTTGTATTGTTAGAATGTCCACAGCTGATTCTGATGTGCCTCCAGGTCTGGGGCGGGGGTGGGGTGGGGGCAGGGTCGTTTCCCTTAGGTTTCCTAGTGAGCCCTAAACTCAAAAATGACTTTTCCTGAGTCAGAGCTTCAAAGCCAGCTTTATGAACCCCAGGGCGATCTGGGTAATGGGGGAACTCAACCTGGTAAAGTGGATCTTTTCAGGCCTTAAACTTAGGGTAAGTGAAATAGTTCCAGTTATACCTAATGTCCCTGGGTTGTTCCCTTGAAACCAGGAAGCAAGAACCTCTTAACTATAAGAGACAACCGAAGACTAATCCCGAGAATAACCTGAGTACCAACCAATCTGGACATAAGGCTCAAGATGAGATTGAGAAAAAATAGATTGCATGTCTGCCGCGCGCCTCCTGCTGGTAAGATTAGTGAAGGCAGGAGGCAGGAAAGTTTCTAGTATTTTTCTGACCAGTACTGACCATTTCCTGGGATGGACGCTCAAACAGAAGGAGCTAATCCTGGTCCCAATCTGTGCATTTAGACACCTGGAACTAGAGGGGTTACTCATAAAAGGGAATGGGCTGGGAGTGCCCTGAAGCTACCTCTGCCAAATCACTAGGGCTTAACTCTCCTAAGGGGAGTCTGTGAAACCTACTAGCCTGGCAGCAGGGAGGGACAGAGAGGAGACATTGAGAAACACCTCACCTGCCCAGGGAGACAGATTTTGAAGCTAAATAGGTAAGCAGCCCTGGTAGTCTTTTTTTTTTTTACGGCGTCTAGCTCTGTCGCCCATGCTGGAGTGCAGTGGAGCAATCTTGGCTCACTGCAAGCTCCACCTCCGGGGTTCACGCCGTTCTCCTGCCTCAGCCTCCCAGAGTAGCTGGGACTACAGGCGCCCGCCACCACGCCTAG
The DNA here is from genome assembly GCF_003255815.1 of Theropithecus gelada. Lineage (NCBI taxonomy): Eukaryota > Metazoa > Chordata > Mammalia > Primates > Cercopithecidae > Theropithecus > Theropithecus gelada. The sequence continues at coordinate 127,752,593 of NC_037689.1, forward strand.
CTAATTTTTTGTATTTTTAGTAGAGACGGAGTTTCACTGTGTTAGCCAGAATGGTCTTGATCTCCTGACCTTGTGATCTGCCCGCCTCGGTCTCCCAAAGTCCTGGGATTACAGGCGTGAGCCACCGCGCCTGGCCAATCCTGGTAGTCTTTAAGAGAGACCACTGGCTAGGCGCGATGGCTCAAGCCTGTAATCTCAGCACTTTGGGAGGCTGAGGTGAGCATATCACAAGGTCAGGAGTTCGAGACCAGCCTGGCCAACATGGTGAAACCCCGTCTCTATTAAAAATACAAAAATTAGCTGGGCGTGGTGGTGCACACCTGTAATCCCAGCTACTCAGGAGGCTGAGGCAGGAGAATTGCTTGAACCCAGGAGGCAGGAGTTGCAGTGAGCTGAGATCGTGCCACTGCACTCCAGCCTGGGCAACAGAGCAAGACTCCGTCTCAGAAAAACAAACAAGCAAACAAACAAAACCACCAGAGGGCATAGAGAGACGCCCCTAAGCCATGATGTAGTTGAACTAGAATGAGAAATGGACCTCGTAACCTGATTTGAATCTATAGGTGATACTTAATCCCTTCCTCATCGATAAAGTAGGTACTGTGACCCTCTGAATTTAATCTTAAAGTGCTGGAGAAAGTTTCAGGTACAAGCATAAATAAAAAACCTGGGCCAGGCACGGTGGCTCACGCCTGTAATCCAGCACTTTGGGAGGCCAAGGCGGGTGGATCACCTGAGAGCGGGAGTTTGAGACCAGCCTGGCCAACATGGCAAAACCCTGTCTCTACTAAAAATACAAAAAATTAGCCAGGCCTCGTGGCCCATGCCTGTAATCCCAGCTACTTGGGAGGCTGAGGCAGGAGAATTGCTTGAACCCGGGAGGCAGAAGTTGCAATGAGCCAAGATAGTGCCATCGCACTCCAGCCTGGGTGACAGAGTGAGACTCCGTTTCAAAACAACAAATCAAACAAAACAAAACAAAACAAAACAAAACAAAACAAAACAAAACAAAACNAACAAATCAAACAAAACAAAACAAAACAAAACAAAACAAAACAAAACAAAACAAAACTGGCTGACCTGACCCCTACTCACCAATTTCAGGTAGAAACCCTGGAGCTTCAGATAAAGGAGAGGTACCCCAGGTATTGTTCTTCCTGTTTATTTAGGGAGATCACCAAATGAGAAGGATGGTATCGGACCACACCTAGTTTTCAGTCTCAATGCTTCCAATCGAAATAATGACAATTATTAATAGCAGCTAACACTTATCTAGTGCTGTGTACTACTAAGTACAATGTTATATGCTTAATGTGGACCATCATGCTTAATCTTCATATCACAATTATCTCTGAGGTACAGAATGATCAAAGCTTCCTGCCGAAGGCCACATGACTGCCAAGTGTTGGAGCAGACTAGAACTGCATGGTCTGCACCACAATGTTAATTTCCCTTATCTTTCTCTATTTCTCTCAACTCTGAGAAGAGGATGTGCTCCTGGGCCTGAGGTTAATGGTCCCATCTCTGCTTCATTTAGGATTAACTAGTAGATTAGATGGGAGTTGATGTTAGATGCCAGATATTATTTTATCAAAATTCAAGAAAATCCTGTAAAAATGATTTTCAATTCCATTTTGCAGAGGTGGAAACTGAGGTCACTTGTCATTCAGAAAATAAATGGTTATCAGGAAGTACTGACTTGCTCACATTATAGAGCTCCATTTTGCTTGCCCTGGTTTTAATCAAATCAGAGCATTTTCTTTAATGGAAGGTCTGTACTATTCAAAGCTGACTTTTGATCTGTCGACAAGTAAACAATCCTTATCTGGAGATCGACAACTTCATTCCCTTCATTCTTAGCTGAATTCATTCTTAGGTCAGGCTTAGGCCCAGAACCTGCGGGTAAGGGCTGAGCAGGCTCCTGAGGAGCAAATCATCCTCCCAGGAGGGGAGGGCACTGCAGGGGGATGGAAAGTTTAGGAACGGGTGGGCCAGCTTGAACAACCGTAACTTTTTAAAAAGAGGTATTTTAGAGGAGCTTCCTGCACCATTTGAAGGATGGGAAGAAATGACCTCTAAGGTCCTTTTCAGTTCTCCATTCCTCTGAACAACAAAAATAGTGTGATTGTGCACTGGTTTCTATGGCCATTGCATGTTAAGACAGCTATGAAGAGAATGAAGTTTTAGGTCTCCAGATAAGGACTGTTTACTTGTCAACAGATCAGAAGTCAGCTTTGAATAGTACAGACCTTTCATTAAAGAAAGGGAAGAGAGATTAAAACCAGAGCAGGAAAAATGGTGCTCTATAGTATGAACAAGCCAGTACTTCCTGATAACCATTTATTTTCAGAATGATGTTCCTCAGTTTCCACATTTGCATAATAGAATCGAAAATCACCTTTATGGGATTTCCTTGAATTTAGACAAAATATAAAATGTATTTTGTGCATAAACATTTGTGTATTATTCCTTATCCAATTCCCCTGACATAAAGGACACTTGGAAAGAATGAAAATGGAAGATCATTCATGTAGTTCCCAATCATTCAGTTTTAAAAATGAAGCTATGCTGAATATGTCCCCCTTTTAAATTATTCAAAACTGAAGTAACTTGACCACAAAGTCACTTGGAAGTTACTAAGAGAACTAAATCAACTTTTTGAAATTACTTCAAATTGTGGCCTTTAAGGATTTGACTCAATCAATAAGACAACTGGTTAAGTAGCTGAGTCTTCCAAGCTTGGGGTATCTACTAATTTGTCAAGGAATCTTATATTCTGAGGCGCTGAAGGTTTGCTAGATAGAAATATCCCATTCTGTTATTTTATCAAGAAAAAAGAAACTTGTACGACTTAACACTTTCCTTTGATTCTATGTTATGATAATCTATTTAGGTGGACATACTGGAGAAGATAGACGAGGGGAAAAATGGAGATAAGGGGAAAACAGAAAAGGACAATTTCAAGACTGAGTGAAAATATCCCTACTCTCTGAGAAAGCAAGGTATTTCTCAATCATTTTGAAAGTCCTACAAAAGGAAAGAACACTTTACTACCGCTATTTAAAATTACATGTTTTCGGCCGGGAACAGTGGCTCACGCCTGTAATCCCAGCACTTTGGGAAGCCGAGGTGGGTGGATCACCTGAGGTCAGGAGTTCGAGATCAGCCTGATCAACATGGTGAAACCCTGTCTCTACTAAAAATACAAAAATTAGCTGGGCATGGTGGCGGGCGCCTGTAATGCCAGTTACTCAGGAGGCTGAGGCAGGAGAATCGCTTGAACCTGGGAGGCAGAGGTTGCAGTGAGCTGAGATTGTGCCATTGCACTCCCACCTGGGTGACGGAGCGAGACTCTGTCTCAAAAAAAAGAAAAAAAATTACATGTTTTCATATAATTAATTGTATTGAGTAAGTAGCCAAGATTTCATTGATTCAAGATTCATTTCTTTCTGAAAATGAATTCCTGGTAATAATGAGTAAAGAAGTTTCTTTTAAAGAAGGGGTTCTTTAGCACAAAAGGAATGTTTCCCTCCAGAGCAGACAGGATTCTGTACTAGTTTTCAACAAGGCAGTGTCGTTTCATAGTCCTTAGACAGAAAAAGCCAGAGCTACACTCATTTCTGACATGAGAGAATTACGCCACATGTAATTGAAGCACTGTGATAAGATGTCATCCATCCGACAGTTTGAAGGAATGTACTTCAAGACCTGGGAATTATAAGCCAAAGTTACGAATAACCACAATGTTGATGGATTGCCACTAAAACTGTCAGAGAAGATTCCACTGATGTGTCGTTTCCAGGGTCTCAGCAGAAGAAGCAGTAGTGACAGTAACAGCAGCAACAGAAATAACAGCAACAACAGCTGAAGCAACAGCAGGAGTAGCAGTAACATCAGCATTGTTTATTCATTGTCTACTCTGTCATGCCAGAGTCAAACGTTATACATATATAATATACAGATGGTCCTCAAGTTACAATGGTTTGACTTATGATTTTTGTTGTTGTTGTTGTTGTTGAGACAGAGTCTTGCTCCCTTGCCCAGGCTGGAGTGCAGGGGCACACTATCTTGGCTCACTGCAACCTCTGCCTCCTGGGCTCAGGTGATCCTCCCACCTCAGCCTCCAGAGTAGCTGGGACTACAGGTGTGCGCCACCATACCTGGCTAATTTTTGTAGTTTTAGTACAGACGGGGTTTCGCCATGTTGGTCAGGCTGGTGTTGTGGGAAGTCAGGGACCCCGAAACTGAGGGACCTGCTGAAGCTGTGATAGAAGAACATAAATTGTGAAGATTTCATGGATGGATCCTGTCAACATGTGATGCCTCCCCCGGACACCCAGCTTTAAAATTTCTCTCTTTTGTACTCTTTCCCTTTATTTCTCAGATCGGCCGACACTTAGGGAAAATAGAAAAGAACCTACGTTGAAATATCCTGGGCTGGTTCCCCTGATAGGCTGGTCTTGAACTCCTGGGCTCAGGTGATTTGCCTGCCTCTGCCTCCCAAAGTGCTGGGATTACAGGCATGAGCCACCACGTCCAGCCAACTTACGATTTTTTGACTCTATGATGCTGTGAAAGGGATACACATGCCTTCAGTAGAAACCATACTTCAACTTTTTTTCTGGGCTAGCAATATGCAGTAGGATATCATCTCGTGATGCTGGGCAGTGGCAGAGAGCCATAGCTTTCAGGCAGCCACGAGATCACAAAGGGTAAACCACCAAAAACACAGCGTACTGTGTTGCCAGTTGAGTTTGCCCAACTGTAGGCTAATGTAAGTGTTCTGAGCACATTTGAGGTAGGCTAGGCTAAGCTACGATGTCAGGTAAGTTAGGTGTGTTAAATGCATTTTCAATTGATGATATTTTCAATTTAGGATGGGTATGTCATAATGTAACCCCACTGTAAGTTGAGGAGCGTTTGTGTATATATATTCCTTACAACAACTTTGCAAGAATATCATCATTACATGCCTCTCACTGATGAGGAAGCTGAGACTGAACAAGTTCAGGTAATTTACTCAAGGCTACACAGCTGTTTAGATACAAAACCAGGATTGAAACCTAGGACTGTGTTATTTCGAGGCTGCAGTCTCTTCGGCAGCCCCCCAGCCACCGTATATCACAGTGGTATGGATAGATATTTTTCAGTGTGGAGGACTGGAAACAGTAGGAGACATGCACAGCGGCCTCTCCAAGTCTGTTGATATTAAGCTTTTTCAGGTGGTCAAATACCAAACTGACAAGTATCAGACTGCAGAAGGGTTTCAAAATCAGAGAAGTGTATGAGTATCAGCATGAGGTGAACCATGGCGTGGCCAAGTATAGGTAGTATAATTTAGGGGAAAGATCTTAATACTATTAGATTGGTGCAAAAGTAATTGCGGTTTTTGCGCCATTGAATGTAATGGCAAAAACAGTGATTACTTTGGCACTAATCTAATATTTATAAATGACAATCACGACTAAAGTGAACCCCAGGGGCACTGACATTCCTTAAAAATATTAGTCTGGTGAGCTTGAGAAACCAAGAAATATAATGGTATGCCTATCTTTAGTACTATGTGCTTCAACTGTGACCCTCAAGAAAGTCACTGGGTTAGGAAAAGAGTTAACAGTCACTGTGAAGGTGGTGTGAGGAGGTTGGAATGAAAAACTGGGTGAAGATTGGAGCTACTTCTATCTGAATAAAATTAAGACAAATAAAATCAGGAAAGGTAGTCACAAGGTAGCAATAATCCTAACAATGTTGGATTGCATTCCTGTGTGCCAATCACTGTTCTAAGTGGGATATACATATACTGTATTCACTCAATTAATTCCCTCAACTCTGAGTAGCTGCTATTACATGCAATTTACAAATGAGGAAAACGAGACACAGAGCCTAAAGTCACACAAATCTAATCATTGGTAGGGCAGGAACTCCAACCTAGGCAGTCTGCTGCAGAGCCTGGGCTCTAACCACTCCACTGCACTGCACCTTTAAGGGTGCAGAGAGGGTTTACTGCAGAGTCAGGTATTGAATCTCGGACCTTGTAATCCTAATATTAAGAAACTCTCTTGAAGCTGTTTAAGCAGGAAGACTTTACAGAGTAAGAAACTTGTTAATGGATAATAATAGGCTGAAAATACTAATAGTTCCAAGAAAAGTAGGTAGATTAATAAGCCAAGCATGAGTTATAGAGAGAAGCTAGATACGATTAAGTCTGAAAATTCTCAAGTTTGAAATCGTGTAAAGTGACTGTCGCAGTTACGTATTCCTTAGGTTTCACAAACACAATGACCATACTATTTTTCCTGATATAATTTCTAAAAATATGAAAATGACTTTTTGACAGTCTTGCTCTGTCATCCTTGAGTGCAGTGTGTGGGTTTACTTCTGGACTCTCATTCTATTCCACTTCTCTATGTTTCTATCCTATGAAAGGACCACACTGTTTTGATTACTTTAGCTTTGTGACAAGTGTTTTTTTTTTTTTTTTTTTTTTGATGGAGTCTCACTCTGTCACCCAGGCTGGATGCAGTGGTGCGACCTTGGCTCACTGCAACCTCCACCTTCCAGGTTCAAGTGATTCTCCTGCCTCAGCCTCCTGAGTAGCTGGGATTACAAGCGTGCACCACCACACCCAGCTAATTTTTGTATTTTTTAGTAGAGACAGGTTTTTGCCATGTTGGCCAGGCTGGTCTCAAACTCCTGGTCTCATGATCCACCCGCCGCGGCCTCCCAAAATGCTGGAATTACAGGCATGAGCTGCGGCGCCTGGCATGAAAATGATTATTGCTAGCCTCCAGTTACATATTCCACCTTAGAAGTGGTTCATGAACACCCTCGACAGTGTCTGTTGTTGTTCCCTTCGTGTTCATGAGTTCTCATTTTTAGCTCTGAGAACGTGTGGTATTTGGTTTTCCGTGCCTGTGTGAATATTTCATATAAATGGAACCATACAACATATGACCTTTTGTGACTGATTTCTTTCACTTGTTTAAGAGGTCCATACACATTGTAGCAAGTATCAGTACTTCGTTCTTTTTTGTGGCTGAAAAATATTCCATTGTATGGACACACCATACTTTTTTTTTGAGACAGAGTCTTGCTTTGTCACCCAGGCTAGAGTGCAGTGGTGTGCTCTCAGCTCACTGCAACCTCTGCCTCCTGGGTTCAAGTGATTCTTGTGTCTCAGCCTTCCCAGTACTTCAGTACTTCCCAGCCTTCCCAGCACTTCAGGCGCCCACCACCACACCCAGCTAATTTTTGTATTTTTAGTAGTGACGGGGTTTTGCCATGTTGCCCAGGCTGGTCTCAAACTCCTGACCTCAGGTGATCCGCCTCCCTCGGCCTCCCAAAGTGCTGGGATTACAGGCATGAGCCACCGTGCCTGGCAACACACCGTATTTTATCCCTTTATCTGTGGGTGACATTTAGGCAATTTCTATCTTTCGGCTATTGTGAATAGTGCTGCTATGAACATGCATGTCCAAGTATCTGAGTCTCTGCTTTCGACTGAGTATATAGGAGTGAAATTGCTGGGTCACATGGTAATTCTACACTTAACCTTTTTGAGGAACTGTCAAACTGTTCTTCATAGTGGCTGGACCATTTTACATTGCCACCAGCAATACATGAGGGTTCCAATTTCTGCTTCAGGGCTTTTGCACTTGTTTCCCCTCTCTAGAAAGCTCCTCTGACAGATACCCAGGTGGCTCACTTCCTTACCTCCTTCAGGTCTTTACTCAAATGCCATCTTCTCAAGAAGGCCCAACTTGGCCTTCTTGGCCATTTACTCAAATGCCATCTTCTCAAGAAGGCCCAACTTGGCCTTTAAACCATCAAATTTAAAATGGCAACCTCCCAACCACCAACCTATACATTGCTATCTCCCTTCCCTATTTTTCTCCATAGTCTTCATCACCATTAACATACTATAAGTTTTTATTTTCTATTGTCTGTCTCCCACAACTGAAATCTAAGTCCCAAGAAGCCAGAGATTTCAGTTTGTATTTCCAACAACTAGAACAGTGCCAGGCACATAGTAGGTAATAAATATTTACTGAATAAATGAGACCGAGGGGCTGGCACAGTGGCTCACGCCTGTAATCCCAGCACTTTGGGAGGCTGAGGCGGGCGGATCACAAGGTCAGGAGATCGAGACCACCCTGGCTAACATGGTGAAATCCCGTCTCTACTAAAAACAAAAAATTAGCTGGGCGTGGTGGCAAGTGCCTGTAGTCCCAGCTACCCGGGAGGCAGAGCTTGCAGTGAGCTGAGATCATGCCATTGAACTCCAGCCTGGGCCACAGAGCGAGACTCTGTCTCCAAAAAAAAAAAAAAAAAAGTGACAAAAAGAAGGGCAAGAATCTAAGTCTTTGTCATTTAGTTTTTTTTTTTTTTTAAAATAACAATGGTGATGGACTGAAACTGATCCAATCATACCTTTTATTCAGTTGAAAACAAAAAAGGACACATGCATGAGAGGGCTATTTCTGAATCAGGTGAAATAACTCTAACAGACTCAAGGTAAAGAGGGATCAGATTGTCAAGCTAAAACTCATTAACACCTATTAAAACTCAACTGCTTATAACAAGTAAGCTTAGCACTGACTGCATAAATCGTTTTCTTTAAACAAAGTAAAAAAAAAAAAAAAAGTGATGCTATGGGACACATAACTTCCAGCGCATTAAATTTTAAGAAAAATAACCTGATACATAGTATAATAAAATCCTATGGAAGAACAAAGCTGTACCTCTACCTAAAATACTGCTATAGCAAGAATGTGGTTTTTTGTATTTTTGAACTGTCAGAGACAGAAAATATCTGCAAATTAAAAGAGGACCAATGCTAAAAATGCAAATAAGTTGCCATTTCTGGGAAAAAGTTTAAAACTTAGTTAGGTGTCATTAATGCTGAATGGAAAATGGTTTTAAATGGCAAATTTTATACTACATGTATTTTACCACAATAAAAAATAATGGGTAGGAGGCCGGGCGCGGTGGCTCAAGCCTGTAATCCCAGCACTTTGGGAGGCCGAGACGGGTGGATCACGAGGTCAGGAGATCGAGACCATCCTGGCTAACACGGTGAAACCCCGTCTCGGCCTCCCAAAGTGCTGGGATTACAGGCTTGAGCCACCGNGCAAGGCCTTCTCTGAAAGCATTTAACATAGCACTTTGCATAACTTTTCATCTAAAAAGTCCTTTTTTTAAATGAGATACACAGACATTAAAAAATATGGATATGGCCGGGCGCGGTGGCTCAAGCCTGTAATCCCAGCACTTTGGGAGGCCGAGACGGGCGGATCACGAGGTCAGGAGATCGAGACCATCCTGGCTAACACGGTGAAACCCCGTCTCTACTAAAAAATACAAAAAACTAGCCGGGCGAAGTGGCGGGCGCCTGTGGTCCCAGCTACTCGGGAGGCTGAGGCAGGAGAATGGTGTAAACCCGGGAGGCGGAGCTTGCAGCGAGCTGAGATCCGGCCACTGCACTCCAGCCTGGGCGACAGAGCCAGACTCAGTCTCAAAAAAAAAAAAAAAAAAAAAAAAAAAAAAAAAAAAAAAAAAAAAAATGGGTAGGAAAATGGTGTTTGACAAAACATTCTAGAGACAGGTATGGAAAGAAAGAACAGAGTATCACCAAGTCCACGACTATGACATAAGCCCCTTTTGGAGATTTGGGAAAATCACTTACAGCAGAAATCTGTTCGGAAAATTAAAATTAATCGATTCAACTCCTATGAATTACAAGGAGTATACTACATGGCAGTGGCCACTGACACTGGCTTTCAATGTTTCAAAGTATATCATCAAAGCAGTTTTGATTTTTTTTTTTTAAAAAAGACAGGGTCTTGCTCTCTGGCTTAGGCTGGAATGCAGTGGCATGATCATAGTTCACTGCAGCCTTGAACCCCTGGGCTCAAGTGATCCTCCTGCCTCAGCCTCCTGAGTAGCTAGGACTATAGGTATATGCCACCACACCCAGCTAATATATTTTTTGTGGTAGAGACAAGAGTGTTGGTATGTTGCCCTGGCTGGTCTTAAACTCCTGGCTCCCACCTCAGCCTCTCAAAGTGTTGGGGATTACTGGCATGAGCCACTGTATCCAGTCCAGTTCTAATTTTGGAGTTAAAAAACACCCACATTGAGTCAAACGACTTCAGAGCCTACCCACCTTCACGATTATTAAGATCACAAAGGGGGCTTTTGCTAGCTGCTCAAGACATTAGTAAAGTATAAATAGTTTGCTTTTAACTGTGCTGGAGGAAAAAGTGCAAGATGTGCTCAGTAGATAAAGCTTTCAGTCTGCGGGTCAAGCAATCAGGCTCCACGGAACTAGGAGCAAAGCAATGCTCCTATAGTTGTATGACAGCTTTTATATGAAGTTATTTATTAGAAATTTCCAAGGCACTTTAACAATACAAATTTTATTAAAAAAATAACATCAAAACTGTTCAGCAAATCTATATTCAATGTAACCAAAATAAACAAACAACAAATTAAAAAAAATATACATCTATATATATATGAGCAAGAAACAAGTGCATTTTTTGGTCCCAATATTTTTTGAATATATTATCTTTATCCAGAGGAATTACATTAATGGCTAAGAAGATATTATGTATTAGATGAACAGAAATGTACCTTTAAAACTTGTTTTAAGGTCTGTAAGAAGAGCTTTGCCAATTCTTTATGTCTTTGAAATCAGAATCCCTAAGCTAATGTTAATGATAGGCCCAAGATAGAGCATGTAATAATGTCTAATGGTCTGGACAAGTATGAAATTAAGAAGCTACCAGTTAAGTAGCTACACGAAATCTGTAGACAATTCTAAGAAATGTCTTGGGAGTTTGAAATAAAAACAAAACAAACACAAATAATTCAAAAGTAGACATAAAATGGACATCAGCAAATTTCATGAATCTGGGACAAAGTGGTGACAGAAAAACAAAATAGAGTAAAATAAATTTGATTAAGAACAATATAAAACCAAGCTACCAAAGTAAAATAAAAAAAATGTTTAAAAATGTGAATATTGGCCGGGTGCGGTGGCTCATGCCTATAATCCCAGCACTTTGGGAGGCCAAGGTGGGCAGATCACAAGGTCAGGAGATCGGGACCATCCTGGTGAACACAGTGAAACCCCGTCTCTACTAAAAATACAAAAAATTAAAAATTAGCTGGGCGTGGTGGCGGGTGCCTGTCATCCCAGGTACTTGGGAGGCTGAGGCAGAATGGCGTGAACCCAGGAGGCAGCTTGCAGTGAGCCAAAATCACGCCACTGCACACTCCAGCCTGGGACACAGAGCAAGACTCCCTCTACAAAAAAAAAAAAAAAAAAAAAAAAAAAAAAAAAAAAAGAATATCAGTATTGCTGAAAATTCCTATAACACTGGATAAAACTTTAAATGAAAACATGAATAACTGACTTTGTGAACCGTAACTGTAGAAATTTTGTTTTTCCAAAAACAAGAAAGTAACCTTGGTTCCCAATACAACCAGAATTTTGATATTCCTTGGACTGCATGTCTGCTAGAGGAAGATTAAAGAGCAGCAGCCAAAATGGTTAAACGTCAACCTGGATGTTGAAGCACTGATCTAAAAACAATATAAAACCAAGCTACCAAAATAAAACAAAATGTAAAAAATGTTTAAAAATGTGAATATTAGTATTGCTGAAAATTCCTAGAATACTGGATAAAACTTTAAACAACATGAACTGTGACTTTGGGAACTGTAATTGTAGAAATTTTCTTTTTCCAAGAACAGGAAAGTAACCTTGGTTCCCACACAACAAGAATTTTTATATTCCTTGGACTGCATGCCTGCTAGAGTAAGATTAAAGAGCAGCAGTCAAAATGGTTAAACGTCAACCTGGATGTTGAAGCAGTGATCTCATGGACTTTTCTTGGTTAGAATCGACCCATAAGCTTAAGATCAAAAGCCAAAGCCCCCAGTGGGAAGTTGTGCTCTATTTGGTGGGCCTTGAGGTCATCTCTGGCCAAATCAGCATCAACCTTATGGGAGGTCAGTCAGGTAGGAAGGGACTCTCCCCAAGATCTGATCTCTTAAGGCCACAAACTAGAGGAGGTCTCACAAATAATTCACATTTCTTGGAAAGAAAGAACAGGCATCAGTCGTGTCCATCAAAAGGGGACACTGTCCAGGAGTACTCTGGATATTTTTTGAAACTTATGCGTTGCTTCTTCATTTGAAAAATATGAAAAACAGAACAGTAATGAACAAGGAATGAAGAAAAAATGGCTATCTGACCTAAACATGTAAGACTTATAAGAAATTAAGAAAGCAGACAAAACAGACAGAAAAAGATGAACAGTCATATTATCTGGAATGTAGTATTATGAAGGCAAGTCAAGTATAGCAGAGAAAAACAAAAGGTATTTTTGGAGAGAGCCAATTGGAGAAAAAAATGTGTTACGGTATGTTAACCTGACACAAAGATAAGGTGGAGTGAGAATCTAGTGGCATCTGAAAGCTGAAAAGAGCTGAATGAGAGCTAGTGTCATGAACTTGGCTGTTTAACTGCCTTTTGTGTGAGAAAACACTTCAGAACTTTGAACTTAGGAACTTCCAACTTGTCTTGCACCAGGTTGCATGAACTCCATGGAGCAGGAATCTATTTCAATGAGCAGCTTTAAAAACAAAAACAAAAACAACTTTAAAATTTTTCATTTATATTAATGATACATTAAAATAATACAACAGTGCTAAAGTCCATCAAAGCAAACCGCACCGAAGGAAAATTAAACTTACCCAGAAATGGGTTCAGAAGTTGAGGTACTTTCGGAAACTGAAATCAAAAAAGTTTTACATTTACAATAGTGTATATGAAGAGTGAGACTATCAATGTAATACATGGGTCCATATGGTATCTGATCAAAAATACTGAAATAAGTATCAGAAAATCAAAGAAACACAATTATATATACATACCATTCTCTATTATAACTTGGCAAGTATGAGTTTTACGTTGACTTAAGTGTTTAGCCATGCGATCTAAGCCAGAAGAATCAGCTAGGAAATCACATTTAAGGCACACTAGAGTAATGCCCCTATGAAAAAAAAGAAGACAGCAAAAAATATTATCATTTATGAAAATCCATAATTATATTATGAGCTCAATAATTATTTTTCCATGTACTAACTTGATTTGCATTTTAGTCTCCACAACTGTCATTTTCCAACTTTGTTATATGAACTTGATATATCTAAAATGGTTCTCCAGAAAATGGCATTGCTGGCCGGGCACAGTGGCTCACGCCTATAATCCCAGCGCTTTGGGAGGCCGAGGGGCATGGATCACCTGAGGTCAGGAGTTTGAGACCAGCCTGACCAGTATGGTGAAACCTCATCTCTACTAAAAATAGAAAAATTAGCTAGGCATCATGGCGTGCGTCTGTAGCCCCAGCTACTCTGGAGGCTGAGACAGGAGAATTGCTTGAACCCAAGAGGCAGAGGTTACAGTGAGCCAAGATTGTGCCACTGCACTCCAGCCTGGGTGACAGTCAGACTCCGTCTCAAAAAAAAAAAAAAAAAAAAAAAAAAAGGAAAAGAAAATGGCATGGCCATATTCAAATTATGCTAACATTTAGTGCTTTATAAATTGTCACCTCTCAACTTGTGCCTAGCTGAAAGCTAGACATCAAGAGACTGACTGAAAGCCCAGTCTCCCTTAACAACTTAAGTAATGTGTGCAAGTTATTACTTGCAAAGCAAGGATGTAATATTCATTCACTGAAATATATAAATATACATTTGCTGAGAACCTTCTTCACCCACACTGTACTACTAGGTATTGTGGATACAACAGTAACCAAAAAAGGTACAGTCTGTGGATTCTGCAATCTAATATCTTAGTCAAATGAGGATAAAATTAGAAAAGAAATGTGAAGGTTTTAAAATCATGTAATTATCATCATCAGTTTATTAACAAAGCATACATATACTTTTGAAGTTCATCAGATACTTTAAACTTAAATATTTCACCTGTATAGGAAACCAGTGGCATACCTTGCATTGACTTCTCTAGTTTTAACAACCTGTTGTGGATTTACACCTAGCCAGAACTCCTGCACATCAAAAACTATCTTCATAAAACTGGAATCATGTGCTTTCCCCATGAAATTTAGGCGGAAAAGTCTCTCTTATGATGCCCTTTCCCTAATACTGGGGCTCAAATTTCTAGTTATCTCTGACTCTCTTCTTACATAAAACATTCAATATTTCAAACATTTTATGATATTAACAATTTATTGAGTACTTACTCTATGCCAGTCTGAGGGTTTTAGACATATTGTCTGATCTAAATCTCATGGCAACCCGAAGAGATAGGTGCTATAATTATTACCCTTTTACAGAGGACAGAATTAGTTTCAGTAATCTACTGAGGCCAGGATCAGGTTGGAAATGGAGCCCTTTGATTCTGAAGCCCATGCTCTTAAACATGATGTGATACCACTCCACCACCTTAGCCCAGGGCTTTATTAAGTAAGTCTTAACCACTACAATAGCCTTAACCAGTCTATGTGTCTCATGCAGCTACAACTCATCTTGTATACTCCTCCAAAGTGATCTTCCTTCAGCACCCTTGATTCTACTCAAAACATCAATGGCTTCCCCCCCAATGTCTTCCAAATGAAAATTAAGCCCAAACTCCCTAGGCCTTGTTTTCAAGGATTCAACAATCTGGATCTAAGTTCAAAACTATCTCCCCAGACTGATCTTTTTTTATTTTTGGAATGGAGCCCCACTCTGTCGCCCAGCCTGGAGTGCAGGGGCGCGATCTCGGCTCACTGCAACTTCCACCTCCTGGGTTCAAGCGATTCTCTTGCCTCAGCCTCCGAGTAGCTGCGATTACAGGTGCACACCACCACGCCCGGCTAATTTTTTTCTATTTTTAGTAGAGATAGGGTTTTGCCATGTTGGCTAGGTTGGTCTTGAACTCCTGACCTCAGGTGATCCACCCACCTCAGCCTCCCAAAGTGCTGGGATTACAGGCTTGAGTCACTGCGCCCGGCCAACTTTGATCTTAGTATAATACTATGCTATATGAACTTCGTGCTTCATCCAAATTTTACTCCTAGTTACTCCAAAATTACTCCATTGTGATTCAGAAGAATGTGTAGTTTCTGTTTTTTCCTTTCTGAACTTTTATTAATGTTATTTCTTCCAACTAGAACGCCCCTGTGCCTCTTCTTTTAAGTAGAAACCTCTCTCCCCTTTGAAATCAGGATCTCTTATTGCACTTACTAGGAACCTCTTTGTATTACTGTTCACACCTTTTATCCCTTTAATAAATTGTACATTCCTTGACGGTTGGTACAAGCCTTCTTCTTCATCATGGTCATCTGTATAGGACTTGCTACATTGTGTTATACATGATAGGTGCACAATAAATAGCTAAAGAATGAATATTTCATTTTAACAAAATAGTAATTATGAAAAAATTGTTTATAGAAATATAAAATGCTATGTCCATACACAGATTTTTAAAAAAATTTTCTGAGACTGAGTCTCACTCTGTCACCCATGCTGGGGTATAGTGGCGCAATCTTGGCTCACTGCAACCTCTGCCTTCCAGGTTCAAGCAATTCTCGTGCCTCAGCCTCCCGAGTAGCTGGGATGACAGGCATGCACCACCATGCCAGGCGAATTTTTGTATTTTTAGTAGAGATGGAGTTTCGCCATGTTGGCCAGGCTGATCCTGAACTCCTGGCCTCAAGTGATCCACCCGCCTTGGCCTCCCAAAGTGCTGGGATTACAGGTGGGAGCCGCTGCACCTGGCCCATACACAGAATTTGACCAATTTTCTATTTAGATGTGAGATCCACTCGAGTTGAAAAAAAAAGCACCTCAGATCTTTCAAATCATACAGTTCATTTAAAAACTAAGCATACAATTGAGCTTGACCATCACGTGGTAAAAATCAAAGTGAAATCTCATTTTTAGAATTAAATCTCTTTTCATTCTTACAAAGCATTTTTCAGTAAAGGTAACACCTAATATATTTTACTCTTTTCTAATTCCTCGAATTCAATGTTTTAAAAATAGCATAAATTTTTTTTTTTTTTTAGACGGGAGTTTTGTTTGCTCTTTTGCACAGGCTGGAGCGAAGTGGCGCGATCTCGGCTCACTGCAACCTCTGCCCTCCGGGTTCAAGTGATTCTCCTGCCTCAGTCTCCCAAGTAGCTGGGATTATAGCCACCATGCCCGGCTAATTTTGGTATTTTTAGTAGAGACAGGGTTTCGCCATGTTGGCCAGGCTAGTCTCGAACTCCTGACCTCAGGTGATCCACCCGCCTCGGCCTCCCAAAGTGCTAGGTTTACAGGTGTGAGCCACCGTACCCAGCCTAACACGAGTATGTTTTAAAAATACAATAAAAATTTCCTCTATGAGCTCTTGGTCCAACATTATCCACATAATTCATTTTCAACATAAACATTAACTTATTCAACAAATATTTACCAAGTGCCTACTATGTTCCAGGTACTATGTGCCTGGCAAACATCCGTCAACATGAGCAAAATAATTAACAAAGGAAGATGGAGTCAAAAAGATATCAAAATAATGTAAAAAAATAGATGTTTTAGTGGATTCTGAGCTAAGTGTGTGTGGTGTAACCAATGGTAATTATCAATGCCTTTAGAAATATTTATCAGTACTTTTTTCTGTACAGTAAACAAGTTATATACTTTAATTCTAAAAACATTAAGAATTATGAAGGCTATATATTGATTTCAAGTATTATGGTATTTTCAAAAACTTCCTTCTATTCAGATATGGTTGGAGAACCTTATTTTTGTTATTTTACAAATGCATATGCAAGAAGGTTTCATCTTAATGCTTGACACTACAGAGAGTTTAGTCAGAAATGATAGGCTATCTCTCCAACTTTGGTCTAAGGATATAATAAACAGAACTCTATCATTTCCAAAGTAGGCACTCCAACATCAGTTTTAAAAAGTTACTGCAATATTTCAATGGAAAGAAAAACAAAAAAAAAGATCAATGATTACCTGAGAGTTCCTGAATGCTTCTTGAAAATACAAAACCGTTTGCCTGGATGGTTGCTATGAGAGCTTGAGAAACACGAGACAAACAAGATTTTATTAATTTTATTATACAACGCCATATTAATTTTATGACCACATTTCAAGCCAATGCCTAATTTCTTAGTTTTGAATAAAAGATCACGATCTAAATAATAAAATGCTGTTGGTTATTGCTATAATCTGAATTTCTGTGTCACCCCAAAATTCATGTTAAAATCTTAACCCCCAAAGTGATGGTAATAAGAGGTGGGGCCTTTGGGAGGTGATTAGGTCATAAGGGCAGAGCCCTTATGAGATTAGTGCACTTATAAAAGAGATCCTAGAGAGCCAGTGTGCCCCTTCCACCATGTGAGGACGCAGTGAGAAGGTGCTGACTATGAGGAATGGGCCCTCACCCAGACACCGAATCTGCCGGCACCTTGATCGTGGACTTTCCAGCCTCCAGAACTGTGAGAAATAAATTTCTGTTGTTTATAAGCTACCCAGTCTATGGTATTTTGTTATAGCAGCCTGAATGGACAAAGATAGTCATCTCTGTTTAATTCAAGAATTTTAACTTACATTCCACTTTACCTGTATATTTTCTAATTACATATTTCCCTGAGAATTTTCTTAGATGATCAGTATCTCACCATTAGTAAAAAAAAAATGCTTGAGTTAAAAATGCAGTGTCAAATTAAAAATTTTTTAACTATTAAGAGTAAGAACAATTTAAAAGATATTTGATAATGTATTTTGCTATGATAGAAATTGTTAAAATAATTATTTTTTGTTTCAGAGTCTTGCTCTGTCACCCAGGCTGGAGAATAATAATTATTCATTACATTTTAATCTTAGTATGTTTGGGAAGGGGGATAATCTGAATGATCCTGAAGTAAACACTACTTGAGATAAATGCCATTGCTTAATTCAATAAACATGAAACATTTAAAGAATCCTTTGCAATTACCAGGAGAACTTTCAAAGAGAGCAAATTAAGGGAAGCAGAGCTCAAGAATTAAAACAATGCTTCTCCTATACACAGATCAGAAAACCACTAATCAAACTTCAGAGCCAATGGTAATAGCTTTTATGCCTCCCTTTAAATTGATAAGGAAAGCTTTCCTGTGTTAGAAAACCAGGCAAGATTAGCCAGGATTAGCCTAGCACAGTATTACTCAAAGTGTGGTCCATGGACCAGCATCATCAGCCTACCTAGAAGCTTGTTAGAAACACAAAGTTTAAGGCCTTACTGCAAACATAGTGAACCAATCTCTGGCAGTGGGGCCCAGAAATCTGTTTTCCCAAGTTTTCCAGCTGATTCTTATGCAAGCTAGTTTGAGAAGCACTAGCCCTGTCTTGCACTGACAGACCCCACACAGCAGGTCAACAGTTACCCTCAGACACAAGGTAACCATCACCAGCATACTATATATGCATGGGAAAATAAAGATTCTGGCTAGCTGTTAATTTCAAGAAAATATCCTCAGAATAGGCACTATGGTGAATACAAAGAAAGAGCTTCTCTCTCAAATAGATAATAGAGACACATGTGAGGCAGAAGAGCGAATGTTACAGAACTCAAAGAAAGGAATGATTCCTATGACTGGCTGTGCTGATCAGATACTTCGCAGAGGGTGAAATGAGAGGGAAGGAGAGGAGCCTTCCAGAGAATAATCAAGAATAAGAAAAAACTACTTTAGATACTGAATATGAAGAATCTATACATTGGGGAAGATAGATCAATTTTGGGGGCCTGTCTTCTCGCAATGGAGTTGGCATAGCCTGGGAATAAAGGTACTCAACCTCTGAGAAAATGAAGCCTCTGAACATACAGAACTCAAACCTATGACAAAAGTCCACACCGAGTAGGAGTGAGGGTGCACCATTCAGAGCGAGGTACCTGAAGTAATGAGGGAAACAATGTGCCCCTGAAGTAGGGGAAAAGCAAAGGGACCTATGAGGCCCTTAGAAGAGTAGAAGTGGAAGCTTTCAGTTCTAGACGAGGTTAATGATGAGTAAGAGCTCAATGTGTGTGATGACAGTGCAGGGGCTCACCAGAAATTAGGAAAAGGTTATGAATGTAACTTTAGGTCAGTTGGGAATGTTTGGGGATAGAATGGGGCTGAAGGTTCTGCAAGACAGTTGGTGAGCCTACGGAAAATGGGAGAGAGGAGGATGGAATGACACATGGGTTTAAGTAATGCCAAAAATGTTTTCCAATTTAATCCTCTATAAATTAGGGGCAGAATTAAAGCCTCATTAGGGCAGCCAAGTGTTTGGCACAGAATAAGAGAATAACATTACTCATAGCAGTGTACTAGGGGAAGGGTTGGCTAGGGTCTGCTTTAGAGAAACTGGGGTATAGGTGCAGAACCACTATAGTAGTGGAAGAGGCAGACTGGAATATTGCAGAAGGTGGACTCTCAGGAAGCTAGAATGTATGGTGGCAGATCAACAGAACTCAATGGGTTTCAAAAACTTGGGATAGTAAATTATTTCTAGCTGGTGCTCCATGTTTATGCAAATGATGCCCTGAAACAGTCAAGACTGAGCTTAAAGGGTACTGAAGTAAAAGTGGTTTGAATCCTAGTTAGAAACAGAGTGGGGTCTCAGGGAAACTCAGCATTGAAATCAGAGGATTTACAGTTGAAAGGTAAAAGAGAGAACTTTAAGAATGGTTAAGGTACCAAGAAAGGGATTATAAGGGGACAAGAACAGTTGAAGGGAGAAAAGATATAGAGCAGGAGCAGCCAAAAGGAAAGAAGAAAAACGGTGGTAACAGTTTAACAGAAGTTGAGAAGAGTTCCAAAAGTAAGTGATCAAAAATGTCAAATACTCTGAAGAAGTCACAGAGGAGGAAGAATGAAAAATGAGTATATCCAGTGGTTGGGATATGACTGATAACCTTTAAAGGAGCAGCTTTAGCTGCATGTAGGTGGGGGTGGTGGGCGACACTCAAATCACAAAGGGTCAAAAAATGACAAACAGGCTAGTAAAGAATACTCTTTACAAATGTTGATGGTAAAACGAGGACAAGAAAACATGCAAAGTAAAGGCAGATTTTCCTCATCCTAAAAATATGCCTGAAAATATCTGCAGACACAATGAATGTGGTAGAGAGAAAGAGATGAACTGAAGGTCCAAAGTAATGAAATAAGGATGTGGAGGAAATGCAAGAGATGACGAACAGGGTTAACTTAAAAACAGTGGGACATGTCTGTTTTTTGAGATTAATGGCTGAAAGAAAAAAAACCTTGAGACACGAAAAAGTTAATCTTGAGAAAAACAAAAAGTATGACCTCTGAGTAATTATTAGGCAAAGTTAACAACTGAGGGACTAGAATAAAATCTGACAGATGTTGTAGATAAAAACAAAGCGGTATTTTTGGCTGGGCTTGGTGGCTCACGCCTGTAATCCCAGCACTTTGGAAGGCCGAGGCGGGCGGATCACGAGGTCAGCAGATCGAGACTATCCTGGCTAACAGGGTGAAACCCCGTCTCTACTAAAGATACCAAAAAAAAAAAAAAAAATTAGCTGGGCATGGTGGCGGGCACCTGTAGTCCCAGCTGCTGGGGAGGCTGAGACAGCAGAATGGCGTGAACCCGGGAGGCGGAGCTTGCAGTGAGCCGAGATCATGCCGTTGCACTCCAGCCTGGGTGACAGAGAAAGACTCCGTCTCAAAAACACAAACAAGCAAACAAACAAAACACAAAGTGGTATTTTTAAAAAGGTAGGACCAAATTAAAGATCACGAATTCAGAGCTGACTGAATTGAGCATGGTATGGTAGTCTAGAACCGAGATAGGGATACATCAAAAAGGATAAAAGATGCAAAGAGAGCAAGACTAAGCATGACTGAAGATACAAATGAATTTAGGACAGAAACAAAGCAGCATTCAAAACAGAAGACCTTAAGGGTGTGGTTGGCTACAAAATTGAATTGATACTACTGGACTAGAAAAAAGGAGTCAAGACCCTGAAAGTCATGGGGTAATGAGAATTCAAAGTAAGTATTGTCTACAATGAGGTAAAATGGGATGGTGTTAAGAAAGGGGATACAACAAAGCAGAAAGGGATGTAAAGTGCTAGCACTAAAGAAGTAAAGGTATCATAAGGTCAGGTTGATCACCAAAGGGAAAAAAACCCCTGCAAGCCAGGTGCTGAAGCCATCAAAATGTGGGTGAATCCTTCAGAGTGGTAGCTGATTATGAGCAGAAAATAATATAGAGGTCTTTTGATAATCTGCAAGAAAACCACTTTCATTGGTTATACCTATTTCTTTTTTCTTTTTTAAAAATAGAGATGAGGTCTTGCTATGTTGCCCAGGCTGGTCTTGAACTCCTAGGCTCAAGCAATCCCCTCTCCTTGGCCTCTGAAAGTGCTGGGATTATAGGCATGAGCCATTGTGCCTGGCTAGTTATATCTTATTTCTAACTGAAAATAAATGGAACTATCTTAATTGGAATAATCAACTTATATGTGGACACTTTTTGGTAATTTAAAATAAAATCCATTCTGAAAGAATAAGGCAAGCCCCTACGAATGAGGTTCAAATGAAAGTAAGGGGGGCTCTGAAGTTTTTTCCCTTGTGTAGAGTACATCATAGGTGCTCAAATTAAGTTGAATCAATGCATGAAAAGGAACTCCAATGGTAGCATCATGACTGGAATATTCCTACAGTCGCTTATGTTTCATTGAATGAATGCAAAGATGGATGATCAGAAAGACAAATGGACAGACAGATGTGGGAGACAGAGACAGGATAATGTTCTTAGCATCATTAAAAAGCCTGGAGTCTCTCAAAGTGATCGCTTTGAAGAGGATAAGACTCAAGAGATTACATATACAGGGGTCCCTGTATCCATGGTGGATTGCTTCTAGGACCTCCTCTGCAGGCATCCAAATCTGCAGAGACTCAAGTCTCTGATATAAAATGGCATAGTACTTGTATATAAACTATACATATCCTGCTGTACACTTTAAATCATCTCTAGATTATTTGTAAACCTATGATACCTAATACAATGTAACTGCTATTACATAGTTTTATACTGTATTGTTTAGAGAATGACGATGGGAAAAAGGTTTGTTCATGTTCAGTAGAGACGTAATTTTTTAAAACTCTTTTGATTTACAGTTGGTTGAATCCACAGATGTGGAATGCAAGAGCTGATCATATTTATTTGATAAATATATTGAAAAAACCACTTTCTGAAAGACATAAAAGAAAAAAAAAGTCCCATAGAAAAACAAATTTCCCTAACAAACTCATTTTAGTTTCATTAGTCTAATTGTTCTTAAGAGTTTTTGTCACAGTAATTTTATGAGTTACTATGCTGGAAAATAGTACAAGGAACATCTTAGAAGTTCCTATTGCTAGATCCTTTTAGTTCCTTGATGAGACAAACTTGCTTCCAATAGGATAACTCTGTTTTCAAAAAACAAATGACCCAAATGGCAATTTTGATTGGCAGTTTACATGTTTCTTACCTCATCATATGATTTACAAAGGCTTTGTTACAGTTAGTATTGTACTTGCAAAAACTGCAGTGGATGTATATAGAAAAGTGGCTTGCAAAATCTTTTATTTTGGAATGACATTCAATGCACTTGTGAATTCCCCGACGACACCTTATGGAGATGGAAAAAAAATGATAAAAATAGATTATAAAACAAAAATAATAGGGGAAAATCTTATTAACATTTTACTAACTGAACCCAAAATGTTTCAATTGATCTTTTTTTTTTTTTTTTTTTTGAGACAGAGTCTGGCTCTGTCTCCCAGGCTGGAGTGCAGTGGCCAGATCTCAGCTCACTGCAAGCTCCGCCTCCCAGGTTTATGCCATTCTCCTGCCTCAGCCTCCCGAGTAGCTGGGACTACAGGTGCCCGCCACCTCGCTTGGCTAGTTTTTTGTATTTTTTAGTAGAGACGGGGTTTCACTGTGTTAGCCAGGATGGTCTTGATCTCCTGACCTTGTGATCCGCCCGTCTCGGCCTCCCAAAGTGCTAGGATTACAGGCTTGAGCCACTGCGCCCGGCCCTAAATTGATCTTTAAGTAGACTCATAATTTGAAAATTTGCTTTGAAACAAGCTAGAATAAGTGCAAAAAATTTAACACCAGTTAACATTTCCCTGGAATAAAAGGGATCAAATAAACCAATTAATCTATCATAAGATAAAAGCATAAAATAAAAGATTAGTGTAAAAGATGAAAATTAGAGAATAAACACAATGACTCAAGTTCTGCTCAGTAGTTGTAAAAAGTAACTTTTTCTCATTTGCTTGGTCTTTATGCCAGATAAGTGATTATCATGTAAATGTGTAAGAGGGTTCTGTGATATGGTAAATTTCATACTTAAGATTAAATTTGTATTGTATATCAGAAATAAAAGATATTACCTTAAGTTCTTCAAAGCAAGGCTCATTTTATTTTTTCTGTTGCGTGGTCGCTTTTGCTTGTAAGAGGGTTTTGCTTTGGACTTAGCTATACGTCCTCTTGGCTTACTTGTATGAGCTTTACTTGCAGTGGATGTAGGTGCATGAGGCTTTCTTGTCTTAGATCTACCGGCATTAGATTTTCTAGGATTTTTAGCAGTTGTATTTTGAGATGTCGGAGGTGTGACCTGAAGAAAAGAAGTGCCTGGAGTACAACCGGAAGGTGCAGTTGGTAATTTTGATTGGAGAGGTCCAAGTGAAGCTCGAATAGTAACCTATAAAAACAAAGCCAATATGTACTTTTAGAAAGTAACCATCACATTAGTATTAAAAATATCATTGTAAGCCCTCACATTTACAGTAAATTGGTTTTTGACAAGGGTCCCAAAACATTTCCAATGGGGCAAAAAATAGTCTTGATGAATGCTGCTAGAAAAACTGATATCCATGTGCAAAAGAAAGAATTTGAATCCCTACCTCATATTATATACAAAAATTATCTCAAAATGTATTAAAGACCAAATTTTAAAAGGTAAAACTACAAAACTCTTAGAAGAAAATACAGTAGTAAATCCTTGTGAGCATGAGTTAGGCAATGGTTTCTTATATAATGACACCAAAAGCACAAGCAACCAAAGAGAAAATAGATGAATAGGCATTTCTTCAAAGAAGATATACAAACAGCCAACAACCACACGAAGAGATAGATGGTGCACATCATTAGTCATCAGGGAAATGCAAATCAATTCCCAAATGAGATGTTCCTTCACACCAACCAGAATGGCTGTAATAAACAGATAATAACAAAATAACAAGTATTGGCTATGACATAGAAAAATGAGAACCCTCATACACTGCTGGTGGGAATGCACAACAGTGTAGTTATAACGAAAAACAGTTTGGCAGACCAGGTGTGGTGGCTTAGGCCTGTAATCCCTGAACTTTGGGAGGCCAAGGTGGGCGGATCACTTGAGGTCAGGAGTTTGAGACCAGCCTGGCCAACATGGTGAAACTCCATTTCTTTTAAAAATACAAAAAATTAGCCAGGCACGGTGGCAGGTACCTGTAATCCCAGCTACTCAGGAGGCTGAGGCAGGAAAATCACTTGAACCCAGGAGGCGGAGGCTGCAGTGTGCCAAGATCGCACCACTGCACTCCAGCCTGGGCAACAGAGCGAGACCCCATCTCAAACAAAACAAAACAAAAAACAAAATAACAAAAAAAGAGAAACAGTTTGGCAGTTTCTCAAAATATTAAAGGTAAGAGTTACCATTTGACTCCACCATTGTATTCAGAGGTATATACCCAAGAGAAATGAAAACATATGTTCACACAAAAACTTGTACATGAATTTTTACAGCAGCATTACAGCCGAAAAGAGGAAACTTTTTCTGTTGCACTCTCGTTTTTGCTTGTAAGAGGATTTTGCTTTGGACTTAGCTATACGTCCCCTTGGCTTACTTGTATTAGCTTTACTTGCAGTGGATGTAAAAATTCCAATAGGATAACTGTGTTTTCAAAAAACAAATGACCCAAATGGCAATTTTGATTGGCAGTTTACATGTTTCTTACCTCATCATATGATTTACAAAGGCTTTGTTACAGTTAGTATTGTACTTGCAAAAACTGCAGTGGATGTATATAGAAAAGAGAATTATGCCCACCAATAGATGAAAGGATAAATAAAAGGTAGAATATCTATGCAGTGCAGTATTACTACTGCATATTGAAAGAATGCAAAGATGGGTGATCAGAAAGACAAATGGATATGCCCACCAATAGATGAAAGCATAAATAAAAGGTAGAATTTCTATGCAGTGCAGTATTACTCAGCCACAAAAAAGAATGAAGTACTGGAACATGGTACAGTATCAATGAAGCTGCAAAACACTATGCTAAGCGAAATAAACCAGTCCCTAAAGATGACATATTGTATGATTCAACACCAAACATCCAGAATGGGAAAATCCATAGAGACTAAAAGCTGACTAAAGTTTGCACAGGGCTAGTGGAGGGGAAATAGTGAATGCTAAAGGGTATGGGGTTTCTTTTGAGGGTGATAAAAATGTTTAAAAATTTATTGTAGTGATGTTTGCCCAAATCTGAATATGCTAAAAACCACTGAACTGTGTACACTGTAAATGGGTAAATTGTGTGATATATGAATTATATCTCAATAACACTGTTACCAAAAAATCACTACAATACAAAAAGTTAAAATCATTATTTTGAAAGTGGCAAGTATAAAACTGCAATCAGATAAGCCTTCCACTTATTCTAAATGGTGGAAGCCTTCCACTTATTCTAAATTTATCTTGATATTTACTTACTGTTGTAATATTAGTTTTATATTGATAACAATTGTATGTTAACAGATATTAACGAATAATTAGGAGTTAGTACAAATTAGATGAATATCGAAAGAGCACATTCCATAGCTATTTTACGCTTTGACAGAATTAAAAGGGGCCGGGTGTGGTGAGTCACACCTGCAATCCCAGCACTTTGGGAGGCCAAGGTGGGTGGACTGCCTGAGCTCAGGAGTTTGAGACCAGCCTGGGCAATTCATCTCTACCAAAAATGCAACAAAATTAGTTGGGCATGGTGACATCCACCTGTGGCCTGTGATCCCAGCTTGCACCTAGGAGGCAGAGGTTGCAGTGAGCTGAGATGGCACCACTACACTCCAACCTGGGTGACAGAGAGACCCCGTCTCAAAAAAAAAAAACAAACACTAACTAAAAGGCTTTCACAAATAGAGAGGTCAAAATGTAATACAGAGGCCTGAATTACCCTCTGGTAACTATAAAACAGATTTTCAGTAAATGTGACCTCTTCCTGGTGGATCAGGGGGCACGATTTCTGCTTCCAAGGTTATGGTGGAGCTTACATCAATTCATCATACAGCATGGTAGTTATAATAATGCTCAGAATTTCCTTAATGGTAACATATAAAATTTATCATTTACTATTTGGGAAAAGAAAATGTTTGTATCTACTGGTTAATAATAGAAAACAGTCACCCACTAACATTCTCTTTAATCATTTGACTACATTCCCCCCATGTACTTGAAGAACAGCTTCTGTGAAGTCCTATGAAATATATGAAGTATCAGAAAAGCACTGAAGCAGAACTTGTTAGCTTGCAAACTGAAAATAAATTTTTTGAAAGCACTGGAGAAGTCAAAAAATCCAAGTTTAACAATCTTAGTACTACCTCGTCCTAGCTACATGACCCTGAGTAAGGAATTTAGCCTCTCTGAACCTCTTCATCTCTAATACGGGGATAATACTTGCCTTGTCTATCTCATTGGATCACCACAAAGGTTAAATAATAAAATGTATGGAAAGGCACACTGAACACTTAATTCTAAAGTGTTATAAGACATATAGTATCATTATTACCAATATTACCATTACTACTGGTATCTTATTAATAAGGGAAGATGTGAGAGAGGACTGTTCTGCCTACATTAACATTCTGCATGTCTAACATCAACATGGAACAAATGGATTGCACAGAAGATGCCAGATGGTATATCTTACACTAGATATTCAGATAATTGTTTTATATTATTTTTGTTAATTTAAATGGCAGACATACTCGCATTCAAAAGTATGTACTCTAAATGAAATACAAATATGTGGGGATTATATAGCTCTTCACTGGAGAAAATATTCAAGAGCTAACTTTACGTAAAGAAGTCAGAGGGCCAGGTGTGGTGGCTCATGCCTGTAACCCCGCACTTTGGGAGACCGAGGCGGGCAGATCACTTGAGGCCAGGAGTTTGAGACCAGCCTGGCCATGTTGGTGAAACCCAGTCTCTATTAAAAATACAAACAATTAGCTGGACATACGCTGCACGCCTGTAATCCCAACTACCTGGGAGGCTGAGGCACGAGAATCACTTGAACCCAGGAGGCAGAGGCTGCAGTGAGCTGAGATCGCGCCACTGCACTCCAGCCTGAGGCATAGAGTGACTGTCTCAAAAAAAAAAAAAAAAAGAAAACTTATGTATATAAGGCAAACAAGGAGAAAGAAATTTGTAGTCTGATGTGTGCCTGCTCATGAAAAACAGCAATGCTATGCTATTCAGGAGCAACACTTGCTTCTCTGAGAGATTAGTAATACCAACTTCAACAAACCTATGGCATTCAAGGCACTACGACAGATGCTGGGGACACAAAGATAAATATAATTCCTCATCTTAAGTATCTTATAGTCTAGCAACTGAAAGACATACACATTGACAACTGGAATAGCTCAAAAACAGCCTACAGAACATTGAAACAACCTGTCGACTTAGTCTACAATCTAGTTGCACTAGAAATACCCCTCCAACAAACCACGTCAATCAACTAATAAAACAATGGTTAGAAGTTTTTCTTTACAAGCATAAGAAGGATAAAACCTAAAATTAAAGTCTTAATAACAATCAGACGTCAATTTTAATACTATATTCAATAGATAAAACCAGGCAGTAGTTTGTTTCTATTATCATACAAAATGTTAAAAATACAGCATATTTAAAACTCACTTTTGGGGTGCATGTGATATTTTGATACAAGCATACAATACGTAATGATCATATCAGGGTAACTGGGGTATCCATCACCTCAAGCATTTACCATTTATTTGTATTAGGAACATTCCAATTCCACTCTTCTAGTTATTTTGAAATATACAATAAATTATTGTTGACTACTGTTGCCCAGTGAGCTTCCTAACACTAGATCTTATTCCTTCTATCCATAATAATCAAAAATAAAAAAAAAATTAATAGAATGTGCAAAAAACCACCAAAAACCCCCTCACAAACTCACTTTTGTTCCAGGAGGCAATCCTTCTAGTTCTTTAGGCTTTATAAATGTACGATGCTGTGCCTTATGTTCAGCTTTCTCCTTGCTGGTCAAAAATTGTAGTCTGCATTTTGGGCAACGATGAACCCCTTTTTTCTGTTTACAGAAAAGATTAGATATAATAACTTCCACCACCACAAATCCTAGGACCTGAAATTGCTCTTAATTCTAAAATCTAAATAAATTTACAACCAGAATTTTATCATCTCCCACCACAGACAATTCGAAATGATCTATTATTTAAAAGTTCTCCTTGTGTTAGTATTTGAGTTTCAAAAGCATTAGTTACCATATAAGGATCAAACATAAAAAGTATATAATTAGATTTTAATTGGAAAACTTCTATACTGATTGTAGTGGCATAAATAACAATGGATTCCAATCTATTGTTTGAGAAACCTTTGACTAAATTCCTCCTCAAACCCTAGTCCCATTATTATTTTACCAATGGGAAATAGGACCCAAGAGAAATTTGTCACTTGCCCATAGCTGGTTAGTGTTCTTTCTACTATACATTATCAATTGCAATCTTTATGTATCTGTTCTCATTAATTAAAATATATTTTATATTATTATAAATTTAGAACAACATACAAATACAAAAGAATGCTTTCTTTAAAGATGTATCTCCACCAGCTCATCATTATTTGCATATAAAACACAAACAATCTTTTAGGAAAACCAAATGAGGTAACATGTATGAAAGTACCTAGTAGAGTTACCGGTGCACAAAAGGCATTTGCTAAATAAAAGCTCTTTACAAAGTTCAAAGCAATATATAAAGATAAGGTGTTTGCATTACTATTTTAGTTTGATCTTCAGACTATTTTAGAAGTGTGGTGTACTGGATCATACCATAGGTACAGTAAACACAAACAGATTTACCTGTAGGTGCTCAAGAGAGAAGGGGAAAGAAGAAAAACTCAGCCAAGTAACAGACAGTAAATTAAGATGATGGATAGAATGTTTCTCTAGAGTATAGTTCCCACAGATTTTTTCTCTACCTATACCTCATCCAGTTTCATGGCTTTAAATAGCATCCACTCACTGCCTACTTGACATCTCTTGATGTCTAATAGGTATTTCAAATCAACATGGACAAAAAACTTGAACTCTAGATTCCCTCTCATTCATCCTGAGTGGGGAAGGGCACAAAATCTGTACCTTCCCTACTCTTCCCAATATCTCAGTATATGGGAACTAAATTCTTGCAGCTGCTCAGGACAAAAATACTTGGTCACTCTGAACTCTTCTCTTTCTCTTACATCCCACATTCAACAAATTAATAAAACCTGTCAGTGATACCTTAAAAAAATTTATAATTTTTCAATTTCTCATCACCTCCAATCACTGTTACCATACTTCTCTGAGCCACTTACGAGGACTCTTGCAATAGCCTCCTATCTTCTCCCTATTTCTATCCTTTCTCCTTCTACAGTCTATTCTTCCCATAGCTGTCAGAGTGATCTTAAAATGTTACAGATCTTTCACATGGTTAAACCCTCCAATGGCTTTCCATAACACTCCAGAATCCTGACTCTGGCTTACAAGTCCTTAAATGATCTGGTTTACATTCTATTGCTACAACCTCATCTACTACTACGTTTCCTCTCACTTGTTTACCGTGCTCCAGCCACACTGGCCTCTTGCTCTTCCTTGAATATCCTAGGTGTATGTTCACCTCACTGTCTACCTACTACTGTTCCCTCTACCTGGAACATTCTCTCCCAGATGAGTAAGCCACATGATTTACTCTCTTATTCCCTTTGGAGAAGCCCTCTTTAACCACACCATTTAAAAAACAGAAACCACTCCTTCATCTGAACCCTGGCATTCCCTCTATCTATATTTTCTTCCCATGCTACTTACCATCAGCTGGCACACATATACATTCAGACATCACATACACACACAAATCCTTCTCTACCATGATGCAAATTTTAGCAAGCACAAAGCTTGCTTTGCTTACTTCTGTATCCCCAGTACCTAAAACAGTCCTTGACATTTATTAGGCACTCAAATATTTGTTAAATAAAGAAATAAAGTGAGGCAAGAGACCGACAGAGTACAAATGAGCAGCAGTCACAATTTAACTAGTTCAAAGTGTCTGCCATTTCATTCAATGAGTATTTATTTGTCCAGAGCCCCAAGATGGGAGACATTAATCTACTATTCCCTTAGTTGGACTCAAGTCCTGCATATCTCTCTTATGTATGTATGCTTGCATTGTGCGAATGATCGCGGATGATTATACTTTTTTTTTGTTTTTTGAGATACAGTTTTGCTTTTGTTGCCCAGGCTGGAGAGAAATGGCGTGACCTTGACTCACTGCAACCTCCGCCTCCTGGGTTCAAGCAGTTCTCCTGCCTCAGCCTCCCAAGTAGCTGGGATTACAGGCGCCTGCCACCACACCCCGCTAATTTTGTATTTTTAGCAGAGATGGGGCCAGGCTGGTCTCGAACTCTTGACCTCAAGTGATCCACTCCCCTCGGCCTCCCAAAGTGCTGGGATTACAGGTGTGAGTCACCATGCCCAACTAATACATTTTTAAAATAAAATGTTTAACAAAAGAAACAGTAACTTGTTCCAAGGGTAGAGAAAAAGTTAAGTGTTGAACTTCTTTACATGCATACTATATGGTTTTGGGTGATACGAGAGGTTTTTTTTTTTTTTTTTTTGAGACGGAGTCTCGTTCTGTCTCCCAGGCTGGAGTGCAGTGGCATCATCTTGGCTCAATGCAACCTCTGCCTCCGGGGTTCAAGCGATTGTCCCCCCTTCAGCCTCCCAAGTAGCTGGGATTACAGGCATGCACCACCACACCCAGCTAATTTTTGGTAGAGACAGGGTTTCACCATGTTGGCCAGGCTAGTCTCAAACTCCTGGCCTCAGGTGATCCACCTGCCTCGGCCTCTCAAAATGCTGGGATTACAGGCATGAGCCACTGCGCCTGGCCAATTTGAGGGATTTTCAAGGGTAACTATCTGTAATTTCTGCCTTTAGACCTAATGTCAATGTGGAATATGAGTCTGCAGTGGAAGCTTGGGCTAGAAATCAATTTTTGGCTCCACCATTTATTAGGGAATGTGACACTGGGCAAATTACTTTCTATAAAGCTTTGTTTCCTCAACTATAAAATGGAAACAATCATATACCTGCCTCATAGGGTGGCTGTGAAGATTAAACAAGATAATGCATGTAAAAGCACCAGTGGCTGTCAAATGGTAAGTGATTAGTACATGTTAACTGCTTATTGTTATTATTAAAGAGCTAATGAGGATATGTAACACATCTGGAGTCTTTCAGCCTTTGTTAAAAAATGTATAAACTGCATTGCTAACTCCAAAATCACTCAAGACATAATAATATATTATTTTTAGGAAAAAGTTGCAATCCAAGTCTTCAAAAAGAATAAAATAAATTCAATAATTCTTATTATATAAAATTGCACTAATAATGCCATCTCAATTACAAGCTTATAATACTGGTCAGCTCAGGTTTTTGAGTCTTTTGTGAATAATTATGCAAACTGCAAATACCTTCAGAGAAGCCTGATGATCCTCATCAATAGAATCTTACCTCTTCACTGCTGACTGCCTACTCTTTAGGTACTCCAAACTTAACAAAAAAAATTGAGCACCTGAAATGGACTGAATGCTTGTGCCCCCCCTCCCCGCCCCCCAATTCATATGGTAAAATCCTAATTTCCAATGTAATGGTATTGGGAGGTGGAGCCTTTGGAAAGTATTTAGATTATGATGGTGGAGCTGTCATAATGGGATCCTTATAAAAGGGACCCCAGAGAGCTCTCTCCACCCCTTCCCCCATGTGAAGAGACAGTGAGAATATGGCCATCTATGAACAAGGAAGCAGGTCCTCACCAGACACTGAACAGCTGGTGCCCTGATCTTGGACTTTACAGCCTCTAGAACAGAGAGAAATAAGTTCTTGTTGTTTAAGCTTCCCAGTCAGTGGTATAATAGCATGTTATAGCAGCTCAAACAGACTAAGATAGCACCTGTGGCACCTCAGTGGTCCCTAAGACTACTCCCAGATGTGATGATTCAGCAGAAGGATCGATAGGACTTAAGACACTGTTATACTCACGGCTATGTTTTAGTACAGTGTAAGGGTACAGAGCAGGATTAATAAAGGAAAATGATGCACTGGATAGCTTCTAGAGGATTACCAGGTGCCAACTTCTAAGAGTTCCATTCCAGTGGAGTCACACAGGACACACTTAATCCCTCAGCAATGAACTGCAGCAATACGCATATAATCCCTCAGCACTGAACTGCAGCAACACCTATAAAGTGTTGCTTGATGGGAAAGCTCTCTTGAGTCTAAGAGCTTAGGTTTTTCATGGGGGTAAGCCACCAAATTTTCAGACGACTCCCTCCACTGCAAGAAAAGCAAGTGGTCACCATAACCGTATTTTTTTGGTGTAAATTTTCTTGACAAACTGTTACAACATGGCTCAAGGTTCCAGGCATGTAAAACACTCTTATCAATTAAGAACATTTTAGGAGCTCAATTTCTAAGATTTAGCCAAGGGGCACTTATACAAGCAGGCACTTCTGAAATTGTACAATATTTGAGCAAATCAGACCTGTTGGGTAACTCTTTCCAATACATACAGTAAGTTAAGGCATACAATTTAGGGTATGAAGAATGACTACAGATCAGATAAACCACTTATGAGACACAGCTCACAAAGTGGGTTCACTGTGTCTTTCTTACCTTTCTAAGCATGTTATCACTCCTTTCGAATCTACATGTATATCACTCTAGAGCTTAGTAAAGCATAGGCGAAAGAATTATGTTAGAAGACCTATAATTAGACAGTCAGAGATACTGCTTTATGTTCCATTCTTCTTTTCAAAATTGAAGGCCAAAAAACGAAATACAGACCACCAAGAATAGTGTTTCCCAAACTCTACACCTCAAGAAATGTTAATAGGTATTGTGCAAATAAAGGACTCAAAGGTTAAAAATGTTTGAGGACCATTACATACTATGTCCCTTGCTTAGAGATTTACAATATTAGCATATTGAAAGCTCTGAAAAGTCTTGTTTTTAAAAATAAAGAAAAAACACCCCTATGAATTTTGTAAATCCAGCCATTCACTAAATTTCTTTCACTAGGAACAAGTTAAGAGGGAAACACTTATTAAGATTTGAGTGAACACTGTTGGGGGAAACCCTAGAAAGATTTTGCCAAAGGTTTTTAAGGGTGAGATGGCCTACCAGGATAAAAAAAAAAGACACTGATACCATCTAAGTCATAACACAGGTAATCTGAATGTATTTGGAAATTCTATTTTTATGACTTTTTTTCCAATTAACTACAAGTTGATTTCATGATCATCCAACGACTACAATCAAGCGCCACGTTAGCGCCAGTGCTGAATGAACTTGCCGAGACAATGCAATTAATACTAAGAAAATGTAATGAGCTGATCAGTGAGGAGGTAAAACTCGATTACATGACCAGATTTAGTAAATCCATTGACTTCTGATTTTTGGCAAAGGCACTATTGCTGTTTCAAACACTCAAGAATAGGCCCACTGTTTCATCAAAGTTTTCAGCCCACAGGATGCTCTAATTGGGGAAAAGAATCAGTAAGCATAAAATCAGAATTCAAGGGAAAGATGCAAGCATCAATACTGGTATCCCAGAAATTATACAGCAGAACTGGCAAAAGTCACAAAGGAAGTAAGTTACAACCTAAATATAGTTCTCTGGTGTAGTTCACATATCTGGTCATAAGTGTTCTTGCTGTTTCCTTTGTTAATGGCTGCTACAAAAGTTAATTCTGGGTCACTGATGACAACCACATGTCTCATAATAAAAAGTGGGCTAGAAAGTAGAAATAAGATTTCAAGACAAAGAGGAAAACACAAGGCTATGAGTCCTTAATCTTATGTTCCTCCATTCAAACTTATTTTTTCCTGCTCTTGATAAGCACCTCCAAAATCATTCCCAGTCCCACCACCCTTAGGTCCTGAAATATCTAACTTAAGAATTTCATGAATTTTCTGTTTTTTTCCTCCACTTTGGGGTTCCTATTTCTAGCTATCTTTCAGAACTTTGACTATTTATGAGTCTCAGCGTCATCAGAAAGCAAGCAAGGAAAATAAGTGAAAGTTTCACAAGTTATTCAGCATAAATTATAAATTAATTGTGTCATTCGGAACAACTTTGCTTTCTGTTCAGAACAAATCTAACCAATGTTCTAAGTTATAGATAGATATAGATGTAGCTATAGATCTATACATATAGATCTGTATCTTTTCACTAAGACAACATGAACAAATAAGAACTGCTTAATCTCACCTGATGCTTCATGTAATGATTCATGTAGGGGGTTGCCATTTTACTAACTTTGAGGCAAAATGGACATAGCAAGTTCTTAGTGTTTTCATGGGCTGCTCTAAAATGAGCTTCTACATCAGAAAATGTTGATGATCTAAACTGGCAAACCTAGAAATATAAAGAAGGCTTAGTTTAACTTGAAATTTTATAACTTCTTGCAATTACATCAAAGTAGCAATAACGGGTCATCTGTTTGGAAGAACATGTACTACTAGTACAGCTCTGCCACCTATACAACTAAGAATTATATTACTGCAAGTAATAAAGATAACATTTGAAAGATATCTTTCAAAGTTTAGGCATATATTTCAAAACACAGTAAGACTCTCTTCTTTTCAAATCTACCACCCCTATCTTGATGCGAATTTTCAAGCTCTGCCAAATCTTGTTCTAAAAAGTTTCCTGCTATATAAAACAGAGTACTCTCTTCTTCAGATTTTAAATAGCATCCATGCTATGCCAGTGTCAATTTATCTTTATCTCACTTCCTTGTTACTGGAAGCCACTTCAAATTCTGCAACACTGATCCCAAAGCATTTAAATCGGTTTTCTATAACTAAGAGATTTTCCTATTTCTCTAGCATATCTACAATCTTCCCTATATGATAACCCACATATTTGTCTTTCTCTAGTAGGGCATTTCCTCATCTAGTGCAGAGGTCAGCAAAGTACAACCCACAGGCAAAAGCTACTCCACCCCCTTATTTATAATGCATGAGTTAATCCCAAGGGGGTTTCCACTAATGAAGAGGGTCTTCAATTTTAGCATAGTAACTAATTTTACTTAAATGGCTTTAAAAAAAATCAAAAGAACAATACTATTTCATGGCACATGAAAATTAAACAAACACTTAACTACACAATAAAATGTGTACCTGGCAAACATATGGCATTTCACCAGGTTTATGGGTGTCCTTCATATGTTGTAAAAG
This sequence comes from Theropithecus gelada, assembly GCF_003255815.1. NCBI lineage: Eukaryota > Metazoa > Chordata > Mammalia > Primates > Cercopithecidae > Theropithecus > Theropithecus gelada. Next base: position 127,788,241 of record NC_037689.1, read on the forward strand.
AATATGCTCTGTTTCAAATGATAATTCACAGATTTTGCAAATAGCTGAAAGTGGAAAAAAACACATTATACCATTTAAGGATGTGTATAAAAAAAGATTCATTTTGTACATCCATAACAACAACCAGTAATAATAATAGTAGAAGTAATAGTGATGTGGTTCTAACAATTTTATAGCTGTTAACTCTGTAATGCTGTTCCAAGGATGTATTAGCTTATTTAATTCTTGTAACATCACCGAGGAAGGTACTGTTATTTTTTATTCCTATTTTTCAGATGAGGAACCAGAAGCACAGAAAAATTAAGTAACTTGCTTGAGATCTCACAGTTGTAGTAAAAGGCAAAGTTGGAATCTGAACCAAATCTGTTCGCTTCTCAGACTCTAAATCTTAACTAACTTTGCAGTTACTTTTTGTCTAAAGTGTAAATCAAGACAATCGATTTCAAATTTGAAAACCATGGAATCTGGGTGTTCTAATTTAGTCCCCTACACACAATGCATGTTATGCCAAGGAAGTTTCCACTAATGAATTGTTTATAAGAAAGATTTCAATTTTTTTTTTTTTTTTTTGAGATGGAGTCTCACTCTTGTTGCCCAGGCTGGAGTGTAATGGTGCCATTTTGCCTCACTGCAACCTCCGCCTCCTGGGTTCAAGTGATTTTCCTGCCTCAGTCTCCCGAGTAGCTGGGATTACAGGCATGCGCCACCTCGCGAGGCTAATTTTGTATTTTTAGTACAGATGGGGTTTCTCCATGTTGGTCAGGCTGGTCTCTAACGCCTGACCTCAGGTGATCCACCCACCTCGGCCTCCCAGAGTGCTGGGATTACAGGCATGAGCCATTGTGCCCGACCGAGGGACTTCAATTTTAACAATTTTTTTTCTTCTACTTTTTTTTTGTAGAGGCAGGGTCTTACTATGCTGCTCAGGCTGGAGTGCAGTGGCTATTCACAGGTGCAATTGATCACAGCAATCTAGAGTACTGAACTCAAGGGCTCAAGTGATCCTCCTGCCTCAGCCTCCTTAGTAGCTGGGAGTACAGGCATGCACCATCACACCTGGCTTTAGTAACACATTTAATCTAAGTTTATAAAAGTTATGATTTTTCTTTTCAATTTTGCCCTCAAATTACAAAGTCTACTTCTTATTTTTATTTTTCTGTCAGAATTTTTAAGGGTTCCTCACAGTTCGGATGATCAAAGTCAGTAATATTCAGGATTCCAAAGAAACTTTCACTTACTAGAAAACTCATGGGGAGTGTGTGTACTCTCAATGTGGCACTGCAGTTGGAAGGGTGTGGGATACTGCCGGTAACAGTGCTGGCAGGTGGTGTGGTTTTCCCAGCTTTCGTTGTTCTGCTTCTCAAGTTCCAAGTGATGTTTCATGTGGTTCATAAACCTATAAACAATTTGCCAATAAGAGCAAAAATTCAGACTTATAACCAAAGAAAAGTCTCTGAACCTAAATTTTAAAAATGTAATTCTATTACTCAAAATAACATCTCCGAGGCCTGAAAGCCCTCTAGAAAAGTGTGTACTTTAAATAATTTTCATTAAGTGGCTCAGTAAGGTTTTTTTATCTTTGTTTTTAAAATAATCCATTAATGTAGTCATATGAAACATCACTAATTTGCTGTAACACTTTATCATTATTTTAGATTTAAAACTTTTTTTTTTGCAAAGAAAAATAGCAGGCTTCTTTTCCATACGTAAAATACTATTTACATTTTAAAATAAAACACTGAAAGGACGGAAACCCTACCACCAAAAGCAGCTACAGGGAACAGACAAATCTTTGAAAGCTTTGAAGGTTTCAGCGCTTCAAAAGACAAACTGCTGGTATATTTTTATTTGTGTCTTGGTTTCGAAATGCATGCAATAGCAATTTTAATGCCTATAATTACAAGAACCTTTTGTTTTATCTAATTATACTGGCTTACTGTTAGCACAAACTATTCATTTTTCTTAGCAGGCTGTGCCCTTTGTAGCACCGTCTGTTTTTCAGTTTTACCGTCTGCTATTTTAGCTTCTCTAAAAGGCTTCTGAAGAGAAGGAACTATGATGTTCAATAGCAGAGAGTACAATATAAATGGACATACCGTTTTCAAAGGGCTTACTAAAACTTTTTGCTGAATTTCAAAGTAAGCATATTCAATGTAAACAATTTTAAGACTGGGTCAACTATTTACAATTATGAATCACTGAAGAAAATAATCTTGAAACAAAGTGATAATGTCATCAACCTAGATAGCAATTATTGTGAAGGTTTGGGTTTTTATCTTTTTTTACACCTCCAAAACACTTCTCTTTAGTTTTGGTAAATGTCTGAAATTTATTTTAAAATTGAAAAATTTGAGCTTTAAATAAGGTTAGTATGAAGGAGGTCATGCTGCATAGTGGTTCTTCTGGTGACATGAAGAAAAGTAAGATTCAAAGACAGCTAGAAAATATAAGTTTCTCATGAAACCTCCTAGTTCAATAATAAATGCAGGGAAAAGAAATAATTTCCCCCTAAATTAAAATACATTTTATCTTTTCTTAAGCTATCTGAAAATAATACAATTAGGTGGATCCTGGAGTCAAACTCTTAAAATACAAGAAGGAACAAAAATTTTCCAACATGATAATCTGCCTCTGTTCTTAGTAGAAAGTATTATAATTACTTACTGAGGATGGCACAGCAAAGTAAAGATACTATATTCTTATCTGTCATATTCCAACTTTCAAACAGAAATAAAAATAAATATTTACATACCTAATATTATTTTTAAGAACTTTCGAGCAACTGAAGCATTTAAAGGTTGTGTAAGTCTTTGGCTCTTTCTCAGTGACTCCTTCATGCCTTCCATAATAAAACTCATTGACTAACATGATCAACTTTCCCGTCTCTGAATCAGTCTTATTTTTGTCTTCAGCACATGGATGTTCTGATTTAACAATTACTCCCAAAAATTTAGTTATCATGTCTGGACAACAATGCTGAAAGAGGAAAAAAATATGAGCCTTGTCTATAGCTCTTTTAAAGATTAGATATCAAAAAACGATTGAGTTTACATCTAAGGCCAGATGATATAAAACTATGCTTGGCAATGTATCTAGAAAGCTATTCACCAAAATTGTGGCTTCCATTTTTGTATATTCTAAAAAAATTCAAACAATAAACACCTACTATCTTAATAAAGGAATAACTTCAAAAACAAATTGAAAACCTTAAGATCAGGGATGTTTATATATCTAATATTTTTTCTTTACAATTTTTCTTTTTAGATGTAAATATTTAATAATAAATTTTTTCTTGGCCCAAAATCACCCATTTCACATCTGTGTCAAGATACAGCTTACGTGCTTATACACTGTTGGTAGGAATGTAAATTAGTTCAGCCCCTGTGGAAACAGTTTGGAGATTTCTCAAATAACTAAAAATCAAACTACCATTTGACCCAGAAATCTCAATACTGGGTATATACCCACTGGGAAATAAATCGTTCTACCAAAAAGACACCTACACTTGTATGTTCATTGCAGCACTATTCACAATAGCAAAGACATGGAATCAACCTAGGTGCCCATCAACAGGGGATTGGATAAAGAAAATGTGCTACACATACACTATGGAATACCAGACAGCCATAAAAAAGAATGAAATAATGTCCTTTGCAGCAACATGGATGCAGCTGGAGGCCATTATCCTAAATGAATTAACACAGAAACAGAAAACTAAATATCTTACGTTCTCACTTACAAGTGGGAGCTAAACACTGGGTACACATAGACATAAAGATGGAAACTACACTGAGGTCTCCAAAAATTGGGAGGGAGGGAAGAGGGCAGGGGAAGAGAAACTTCCTATTGCACACTATGTTCACTATTTGGGTGACAGGATCAGAAGTCCAAACCTCAGCATCATGCAATATACCCTTGTTAACAAACTTGCGCATGTATCCCCGAATCTACAATAATTAAAAAAAAAAATAGCTCAGGTCGGGCATGGTGGCTCATGCCTATAATCCCAGCACTTTGGGAGGCTGAGACAGGCAGATCACGAGGTCAGGAGTTCGAGACCAGCCTGGCCATGGTGAAACTCCGTCTCTATTAAAAACACAAAAAAATTAGCCGGGCATGGTGGCGTGTGCCTGTAGTCCCAGCTACTCAGGAGGCTGAGGCAGAAGAATTGCTTGAACCCGGAAGGCAGAGGTTGCAGTGAGCTGAGGTCGTGCCACTGCACTCCAGTCTGGGTGACAGAGCGAGAGTCTGTCTCAAAAAAAAAAAAAGCTTAAAAGGTAGTTTTATATGCCATTATGTATAAACTTGATTATAAAATAACACAGTAATATTTAAGTGAAGCCTGGTTGGAACCAGACTTTGAGCACAGCTAACCTGCTATTCTCCAGACTTAACATGCTAGAAAATGTGTGGAACACAATGAAAGAAGCATCAGTTACATTTTGAATATCTCAACATATTCTATCTAGAATACCTAAATATCTGAAGGGGAAATCTACCTCATGAATAAAATCAAGACATCATATAAACTGATCCTAATGTGGAATACTTTCATACAAAAGCCTTTTTTATCCAATGAGATAAAACTAATTTATTTATTGGGTATATTTTACAGTTGTAGAATTTCTCTAGAAGAATTCTCTAAGAATAACTGGAGAAATAAATAGGAGAAACTGTATCTGAGAAAGCGTTAAAATCCAAAATATACGAGAAACTCCTACAACTCAATTTTTAAAAATGGACACAGGAATTGAATAGACAAAAGACGACACATGAGTAGCCAACACGCACATATGTGCAAAAGTGCTCAACATCACTAATCATTAGGGAAATGCAAACCAAAACTACAATGAGCTATCCCCTCACACCTATTAGAACAGCTATATCAAAAAGATAAAAGATAAGTGTTGGTAAGAATGTGGAAAAACGGGAACCATTTTACACTGTTGATGGGAATTTTATTGGTGCAGTCACTATGGAAGACATGGGAGGTTTCTCAAAAAGTTAAAAATAGAACTACCATATGATCCAGTAATCCTACTTCTGTGTATACGCCCAAAGGAACTGAAATCGGAATCCCAATGAGACATCTGTACTCCCATGTTCATTGCAGGGTTATTCATAATAGCCAAGACATGAAAGTAATCTAAACGTCTATTAATATACAAATGGATAAAGAAGATGTGGTATATATACACACACACAGAAATGGAATATTATTCACCCGTAAAAACAGAAGGAAACCTTATTTGCACCAACATGTATGGATCTGGAAAACATGCTAAGGAAAATAAGCCAGTCACAGACAGACAAATATTACATGATTTCTGTTACATGAGGAATCTAAATAGTCAAACTCATAGATGCAGAGAGTGGAATTGTGATTGCCAGGGGCTAGAGGGAGGGGAAAATGGGAAGGTATTAGTCAAACGGTACACAGGTTCAGTTATTCAAGATGAGTAAGTCCTAGAGATCTACTATACAGAATAGTGCATATAGTTAACAATACTGTATTACATACTTAAAAAATCTGGCTGGGTGCAGTGGCTCACGCCTGTAATCCCAGCACTTTGGGAGGCCAAGGCAGGCAGATCACCTGAGATTGGGAGTTCGAGACCAGCCCGACCAACATGGAGAAAGCCCATCTCTACTAAAAATACAAAATTAGCTGGGTGTGGTGGTACATGCCTGTAATCCCAGTTACTCAGGAAGCTGAGAAGGGAGAATTGCTTGAACCCAGGAGGAGGTGGAGGTTGCGGTGAGCTGAGATTGCGCCATTGCACTCTAACCTGGGCAACAAGAGCAAAACTCCGTCTCAAAAAAAAAAAAAAAAAAAAAAAAATCTGCTAAAAGCGTAGATTTTCTATTGTGTTCATATCACAAAAAGGTAATAGAGGGTAGGAGGAAACTTTTGAAGGTGATGGTTATGTTTATGACACAAATTGTAATGTTTTCATGGATGTATACTTAGCTCCAAACTCATTGAGTTGTATACATTAAATACAGATTTTTATAGGTCAATCATACCTCAATAAAGTGTTACAAAAATACAAGACTACATACTAACTAAATACTAAATAAAGTGTTAAATAAAGACAAGACTACATACTAAAACAAGGTAGAGTGGAAAACAAAAGAAAAAACTTCCCTAAAATCACAAAGTGAAAGACCAAAAAAAAAAAAAAAAAAAGACAAAGAAGCATAACAAAACATTGTGACAAAACTAAGACCAATTAAACCTATCAGACCAGTTAAATTTCTCCTACCAATGAATATACATGGGTTTAGCTCCACTTCTAAAAGAAAAGTTTTCATATAGGATCACAAAAGAAAAAACAACTCTGGTGAAAGCAAGAAAGAAGAAAAACAAAGTGATTTGGGAGGGTTGAAAGTAAAAGGATAAGCAAAGAATAAAACAGGCAGGTGGAAACAATAAGAAAACAAGGGTTGTGAGCCTGATATCAAACAAAAAGCATTAAACAGACAAAAAGGACACTATAAAAATGCTAAAGGGTGCACTCACAACGAATCATAAAAGATGGATACATCTATGTCCTAAAGAACAACACCATGAAACAGAACTGGAAGACACCATGGGAAAATAGTGGTAATGTGAGACTTGGATTCCCCTTTTCCAAACACTCAGGGAGGTGGAAACAGCAAAAGACTCAATACAGTCTTGCGTCAGAGTAAAGACGTTTGTATTTGGAATTTTAGAATTCTTTTTTTGTAAAATGCCAAATTTTAATAAAAATTTGCCAATCTTTGAAATAGTGAACAATTCCTTTTTTCTAAGTTGCTTCTTCGTTTTGCACTCTTCTCATTACTTCTTTCCCATATATAATCAACACTGACTTTTTTTCTTGCCTCCTTTGCCCCTTCCTGTCATTTACATCGGGCATGCAAAGAGAATACAGACCATCTTTATAAACACATAACAGAATACTGTAATATCTGCTAAAATATTTTAAGTGGAGTGTTACCTTAATCCCATACTCCATTAGTACTGTGAAAATTACCTAAAACCTAATTTCAAGAGCTTCCTATATTAATAGAAAGCTAGAATTCATTTATAACTATATAAACCACATTATGGATTGAGTTAAAACTATCATTTCTTTTTTTTTTTTTTGAGACGGAGTCTTGCTCTGTCGCCCAGGCTGGAGTGCAGTGGCCAGATCTCAGCTGACTGCAAGCTCTGCCTCCCGGGTTCACGTCATTCTCCTGCCTCAGCCTCCCAAGTAGCTGGGACTACAGGCGCCTGCCACCTCGCCCGGCTAGTTTTTTGTACTTTTTTTTAGTGGAGACGGGGTTTCACCGTATTAACCAGGATGGTCTCGATCTCCTGACCTCGTGATCCGCCTGTCTCGGCCTCCCAAAGTGCTGGGATTACAGGCTTGAGCCACCGCGCCCGGCCAAAACTATCATTTCATATGAAATGCACCATCATTAGAAATTTATTTGAGTGTTGAAAATTAAAATGTAAGACTAAGGTTTTCACAGAGTAATGTGACATGCATATGTCACCATGGGCAAAAACAAGCTTTTCTTAGGGTAATGTGACATGCATATGTCACCATGGGCAAAAAATAAGCTAAACAAAAGGAGTTTTTACTTTACACAAAAGATTAAGCACCTAATAAAACACCTGCTTTACAGGAAGTTTGAAGAATGGCATAATTTAGTCAATAAAATATTCCAATTTGTACATTATTTTTATCTAAAATTAAAATGCAGGCCAGGTGCGGTGGCTCACACCTGTAATCCGAGCACTTTGGAAGGCTGAGGCCAGTGGATCCACTTGATGCCAGGAGTTCGAGACCAGTCTGGCCAACATGGCAAAACCCCGTCTCTACTAAAAATACAAAAATTAGCCAGGCACGGTGGCACCACGTATAATCCCAGCTACTCGGGAGGCTGAGGCAGGAGAATCACTTGAACCGGAGGGGCAAAGGTTGCAGGAAGCCAAGATTATGCCACTGCACTCCAGCCTGGGCGACAGAGCAAGACTCTGTCTCAAATAAATAAACAAACAAACAAACAAAAAAATACAATATGCATACACTGTAGTGCATATGAATTTAATTTAAAAATTTAAATTGATACATAATGTTTGTAAATTATCATGGGGTACATGTGATATTTTGTTAAGTGCACAGAATACGTAATGATCAAATCAGGATGTCTGAGGTATCCATCACCTCGAGTATTTACCATGTCTCTGCGTTGGCAGCATCTTAAGTACTCTCTCCTAGCAATTTTTCACTCTACTTTGCACCAAATATTAGAACTTATTCCTCCTATGTAACTGTATCTTTGTGCATAATAACCAACCTCTCTTCCTCTTCCCCTACTCCTCCACACATACCCTTCCCAGCCTCTGGCAACTATTGTTCTACTCTCTATACCTCTGGAAGATCAACTTTTTTAGCTCTCACATATGAGTGACAACATCCATTTGTCTTTCTATGCTTGGCTTATTTCACTTAACATAATGGCCTCCAGTTCTATCCATAACTTAATTTAAAAAATTTCATTATTGGAAAGGACTTTAAAATCTTATATAATCATTGTGAATATCAATTTTAACTTAAGTTATATGGAAATGCCAATGAGAAGGTTTCTTATCTAAATATCTGGATAAACCAGCATTTACTATATATTAATTTTTAATATTTTCAAGGATCTATAAACATTTTTAACAACTGAATTTTGAAAAAAGTTTTACCTTCATGTGGTATTTCAAAGGATCCAAAAGATTGAACTGAACATTGCACTTAGGACAAGCTCTTAGGTAATGTGCTCCAGCATCATATGGAGATGAGGTATTTGTACCTATAATAAATTAAGGACTTTTAAGACTCAGATTCATCTTTTTAAAACCTTAAATGACCACTAATAATGGTTTTAAAATTCATCACCATTTCTAAAATGTATGTATAAATAATATTTTTTTTTACATGCCAGATTTCATGTTTACCTTTTGATAGCATAACTTGGGAGGATGTCACTGGAGGAGAACCAATTAAAGGCAATGAAGTGGAGGGATTTATTTGAGGAACGTTTTCACTGGTCTTTGGTTTTTTTGGAGTAACACTGTTTACTTTAGAAGTAGAAGGACGTTTTAATACATATGAAGTATTTTTCATACCTACAAAGATTTAAATAGTGAGAAAGATATTTGTAAATATTTCAGTATGGAATATTGCTTATGTAAAACTGCTACCAAAATGGCTTTACATTTAAAATTGAGCAAAAACAGTTTGGAACAAAATTAAAGGTAATATAATTTAATAAGCATATCATACAAATGACAATAATGATTAAAATTTATATAAGCAAGTAGAAATTGCACAGCTACTACTATGAACTACGTATCTTTACTTCACAAAATAAACTTTATACACAAAACTTCTAAAAATGCTTTCAAATAAAGCAAACAAGTATCATGAAAAAAGTTATAACAAAAAATTCCAAGCTAAATAAATAAAAGTTACAGCACAGAGAATACTCTGAGCTGAAATTCTACACATCAACTTATATTTAGATGCTTAAATGCATTTGAGTTTGTAAAATATTTAAAAAATTTATTCTAAACGCTTAGAGAAACACTTTTAAATGTTTTTTTTTTTTTTTTTTTTTTTTTTTTTTTTGAGACGGAGTCTCGCTCTGTCGCCCAGGCTGGAGTGCAGTGGCCAGATCTCAGCTCACTGCAAGCTCCGCCTCCCGGGTTCACGCCATTCTCCTGCCTCAGCCTCCCGAGTAGCTGGGACTACAGGCGCCCGCCACCTCGCCCGGCTAGTTTTTTGTATTTCTTAGTAGAGACGGGGTTTCACCGTGTTAGCCAGGATGGTCTCGATCTCCTGACCTCGTGATCCACCCGTCTCGGCCTCCCAAAGTGCTGGGATTACAGGCTTGAGCCACCGCGCCCGGCCTTAAATGTTTTTTAAAAAACTTAAGATGTGTAATGGAAAATTCAAATTGGTTCTTTTTCCACCTAACAACCTAACAGGTGGTTTAAATTATCTTATTTACTCCCTATATACAAAGTAGAAACAACTAATCTTGAATGATAATACCTCACTCATTCATATGAAAAGGTTTAGAGTTAATGTGATGACTTTCAAAGTATGTTCCCCTTAATCCAATGGGTCTATCTTAGAAAATATAATGGGTATGTCAGATAAAGAAACCCTTTTACGTTTTATTAATTTCTGCATAAATTTTGAGTAAGAATTTCATTGCTAAAGACAGTTCTGAGTTTGAGAGCCATCACCTTAAAGACCAAAGGATTATATAATTCAGGGCATTCCCAAGACAAGTGGGGCTATTTAGGCTATAACCAGACCCAACACAAGTGATTTTTGAAAATAATATACAATTGTACTTTGTGATAAGGTTTCTAAAACTGCACGTCATGTTTTAAAAGCTCACAACTACATTAATAGGAGAAGCAGTAGAGTAGATACATGCAAGGAAAATAAGTATTACATTAGTGGGTTCCTCTGTTAAATCTATGTTTCATTCTTTGAGATAAAAATGATTTTTTCCATCCTCAAAGCACATAATTACTGCCAGCTATACTGAAGGCACCTAAGACTAATTTTTGTGTAACCACTAACATTTTTCTGAGATGCTTAGGTTACCTGAACAACCAACGAGTGCTAGTACTTTGGACTAGGCAACTGATTATACAACCAGCTGGATAATAAAAACAGACTGTTAAATATGCTTATTTTAAGCATGATAAATCTAAGTTAAATAAAATCAACCTGAGTTCAATAGTTTTAAATTCTGACTCTTTAGCTTATTTATTTATTTATTTATTTAATTAATTAATTTATTTATTTATTTTTTGAGACGGAGTCTCGCTCTGTCGCCCAGGCTGGAGTGCTGTGGCCGGATCTCAGCTCACTGCAAGCTCCGCCTCCCGGGTTCCCGCCATTCTCCTGCCTCAGCCTCCCGAGTAGCTGGGACTACAGGCGCCCGCCACCTCGCCCGGCTAGTTTTTTGTATTTTTTAGTAGAGACGGGGTTTCACCGTGTTAGCCAGGATGGTCTCGATCTCCTGACCTCGTGATCCGCCCGTCTCGGCCTCCCAAAGTGCTGGGATTACAGGCTTGAGCCACCGTGCCCGGCCAGCTTATTTATTTCTGTTGTGTTTGGCTTGTGGTGTTCCCTACCTCAACTCTTCTTATCTGTGTTAATAAAAATCCTATCCTCATTCTTCAAAATGAAGTTCAAATCCAACTTTCTCTAAGAACTTTCCATGATCATCTTAGGAGTCCATTAATCATGTTTCTGAACATATAGCACATATTATCATTCATGATTATTATTCTAACAACTTTATTGTCAAATCCTTTATAACTGATAATGCATTTTTCACTTTCCACTTATTTTTTGGGGGCCTTTAAAAAGCCCCGAGATTGCCAAGAATTAAAATTTAATACCCAAATGGCTCATTTCAGGTCTGGAGAATAAATGCTTTATGTGAGAAAAACGAAAGTATTTTAATAATGTGAGAAAACTGAGGTATACAGAGGTTAGATGACTTGATAAAGGCCACAGAAATCTTTAGAATAAAGGCTTAAACCTGTATCTTCCCAATTAACTATAACCCTATTTACCATTCAGGACAAAGTTCCACTCTCTGCTGTATTAATCTTAGAGAGACAGTAGGAGTCACTGTCTTTACCCTTTGGAAGCTTCAATAATTCAGATTTTTCTATGAATAAAGATCATGTGCTTTGCAAAACCTGAGTTAAAACAACTATTTTATCTCCCTGTTTATTTTGGTTCTTGGCTATTTTACTAACTAGGTAAGTGACACCTAGATAGGTGAATATCAAACCAAGTAATATCAAAATGGGAAAATATTTTTGGCATTCATATGACTACAATTTTTTTGTTTTGGTTTGGTAAAGGTTATATACTAATTTATGAGTAAATAATTACATATTCAAAAAAATTGTGTTCCTCTTTCCATTTAGTGAAACATATTAAACTAGCTATTATAGAGAACAATAATTGCTTTGATTATAGAGAATTTTTCAATGAGACAAAATTCCTTTATTGGCATACTAATTTATTTTAGGTTTTTTTTTTTTTTTTTTTTTTTTTTTGAGACGGCGTCTCGCTCTGCCGCCCAGGCTGGGGTGCAGTGGCCGGATCTCAGCTCACTGCAAGCTCCGCCTCCCGGGTTTACGCCATTCTCCTGCCTCAGCCTCCCGAGTAGCTGGGACTACAGGCGCCCGCCACCTCGCCCGGCTAGTTTTTTGTATTTTTTAGTAGAGACGGGGTTTCACCGTGTTAGCCAGGATGGTCTCGATCTCCTGACCTCGTGATCCGCCCGTCTCGGCCTCCCAAAGTGCTGGGATTATAGGCTTGAGCCACCGCGCCCGGCCTATTTTAGGTTAATGAAGAACTTTGTTATGGTGGACATCAAAGAACTCTAACACTTCAACTGGAAAACTTCCATTATTACTTCAAAGTATATTTACTGAGTACTTACCATGTGGAAATCACTGTTTCTTTAGTTCTTTCATTTTACAATACTAATCTATAATCATGTTTAACTATCACATCTACATCATTTATTTGAATAGAAAAACATTAGCATATTGAGAAATCAACTATAACCATGCACCTTTTCTCATACTAAGTGTCTTCCAAATAATTACTACTTGTTTTCACAGAGTATTTAAGGTATCAGGGGACTTCCTTGACTCACAGAAATTATATTAAGATTGTTCAGTCCATGGCTGGTTCCAAGTGAAAAAGAGTGCAAAGAATATGTGCTAGCCAACTTAATAGAAATAAATAAAATATTGTATTACTAAACACAATTTTATATATCACCCAAGAAAGGCATTCAGGAATGATTAGCTCTATTCCATGTTATAATATATGAAAATCTTAACATGAAGGTATGGGCTTCAAAACAAATTCAATTCCATATGTATATTCAACAAGTCTCTATTTATAATTTTTATGAAAGAGTGATAAACCAAACCTTCTCTAAAAATTGCTGGTATGTCTTGGGATGGTGGTAGTGATTCCTGGGTCGAGTCAAACAGTAAAACTGAAGAATTATCTGATCCAACTTGTGAATTCTTTGTAAAATCCTGTAAAAAGTTATGATTATTTTGTTTCATGAACTTTTATAGAGGTAAATTTAGCTGTACGTCAATACTATAAAGAATCTTAATAATCCAATTACTAATATGGTATAAAACACAAAGGTAATTATTAGTCTCTGCCAAAATTAGCATCTACTAAGTGAGAGGTATATGGAAACTTTGTATTATTTTTGTAATTTTTCTGTAAATCTAAAATCAGTTTGAAATAAAACGTTAAAATGTAAAAATAATATTACTGGCAAAGTAGAGGTTATATTTTGGAACAACTTTTCTGCGGGGAAATTTAGGCAGTGTCTATAACAAGGTCTTTAAAAAAAAGTTCATATTCTCTGGTCCAATTATTCCAACTACTCCATTTCTAAGAATCTATGCTAAAGAAATGAAAATGTTTAATGAAGAATGATTTATAATAGCAAAAATTGAAAACCTATATGCCTAACAATAAAGAAATGACTAAATAAATTAAATGATACTATCACATAACATATTTTTTGGAAATATCCAATGACAAAGAACAATGTTCCCAGTACAATGAGGAATAGATATCAAATATATATTAATATGGTCCCCTGACTGATATACTCTAATGTCACCCTAACCATCTACAGAAAACAAAAATCAAAATACAGTATGTACTCTTCCCTGTTTCTTTTCTAACCTACCCCTCCTTACACATTACTTTTATAATGAAGATATAAAGATTTTGCTTGCTTATTTTGTGCTTACAATTTGAGAGATGATTAGGTTTTAGACTATGACTTAATTGTGACTAACTGCAATCTTACCACAAAATATTATTTTCTCTAAATATTTTTTATTTAAAAGTTTAAAAGTGGAAAATATCCATTTGCAATTTCCAAAAATAGTTAATAGAAGTTCCTCTGAATAAAGGTAGCACTTTCAACCTTTTCCGAGGTGACATCTCTGATAAATTAAGTACCACAATTTCAGAAAGCAGACACGTTATTCAACAAATAACCTGTTAAATAATTCTCCAACTGGGAATTTCTTATGTCTCATAAAATATTTCAGAAAGGTAACAAATGTAACTGTAAGGCAGACTAGGCAATAGGCTGAGATTCAGAAGACCTGTCCATTTATTTAACTATGTTACCCTGGGCAAGCCACTTCTGAGCTTCAAGTTATTTACCTTTCCAACTGAAACAATAGCCACTAAAAATTATGTATTTAAAATGTACTTGCCTCTTTCACAGTACATGTATTGTATTAATAGCCATCATAACAGTACTAATAAAGACGTAATATTATCTCACATTTTATAAATAGGTAAACTAAAATATCTTGTAGTTAAGGTTCCCAGTACAACCCAGCCTGTTACAGATGAAGGAGCTGGAATCAGAACTAAGGTCTGCCTGATTGTACAAAGTCTGTGTCCTTAAGCTATATCACACTCGCTTTAAAAGAGATAATACTCTCCTTCCCTGCCTGAAAGAGTTGAGACACAGATAATGAAACAGATATAAAATTTTTAAACAAAATTTCCTTATGCAGGATTCTCAATTCATTCAAGAATATTTGTCATTCTCAATTCTGGCTGCACATTACAATCACTTGAAGAGTTTTACAATGTCAACACAGTGAAGAGCACAAATGTCTGTGACAATAGTTTTAACCTCACAGACCCCTGAAAGAGACTTAGGGAATTTTAAGGGTACACCAATGCTCTAAGGTAGTGCTTCCATTTAAAAAGTACATACTTAACAGGGCTGAGCAGTGGCTCACGCCTGTAATCCTAACACTTTGGGTGGCTGAGGCAGAGGATAGCTTGAGGCCAGGAGTTCAAAACCAGCCTGGGCAACATAGTGAGACCCCCCCGACCTGCCATCTCTAAAAAATAATTAAAAGCCAAATTAGTTGCGCATCGTGGTACATGCCTGTAGTCCCAGCTACTTAGGAGGCTGAAGTGGACGGATCACTTGAGCCCAGGAGTTGGAGGCTGCAGTGAGCTATGATCATGCTACTGCATTTCAGACTGGGTGACAGAGCAAGACCCTGTCCCTAAATAAAGTATATGCTTAAATGTATAAATGGATGTGTGTATATGAATATTTTAAAAATTCTGGGTTATCCTGGATTGAAATACCAGATCCATCACTTACCAGCTGTGTGTCCCTGAGTGAATCATTTATCCTCTCTGAGCCTGAGTTTCCTCAACTATAAAATGGGAATAATAATAGTGCCTACCTCAGCTTGGCACGGTGGCTCACGCCTGTAACTCCACACTTTGGGAGGCCAAGGGGGGCAGATCACTTGAGGTCAGGAGTTCGAGACTAGCCTGGCCACCATGGCGAAACCCCGTCTCTACTAAAAATACAAAAATTAACTGGGTGTGGTGGATAATTCCTGCAGTTATTATTTTGGGTTTTGGTTGAGTTATATCATAAAGATGGGGATAATTTTTCTACTGAAAAGGTAACTAGCTATGATAGTTCACAATTTTGGGGGTTTGTGTTGGCTTTTGTTTTTTTCTTGAATCAGGATCTCACCCTGTCACCCAGGCTGGAATGCAGCGGTATGATCTTGGCTCACTGCAGCCTTGACCTCCAGGGCTCAAGCGATCCTCCCACCTCAGCCTCCTGAGTAGCTGGGACTACAAGTGGGGCACCACTATGCCCAGCTAATTTTTTGTATTTTTGTAGAGATGTGGTCTTGCCATGTTGGCCAGGCTGGTCTCGAACTCCTGGGCTCAAGCGATCTGCCTGCCTTGGCCTCCCAAAGTGTCAAAGATTACAGGTATGAGCCACTGCACCCGGCTGATAGATCACATTTTTAACACAGTATTGTAACAGCCAATTTTTTTTTTTTTTTTTTTTTGAGATGGAGTCTCACTCTGTCGCCCAGGCTGGAGTGCTGGAGTGTAATGGTGTGATCTTGGCTCACTGCAAGCTCCGCCTCCCGGGTTCACGCCATTCTCCTGCCTCAGCCTCCCGAGTAGCTGGGACTACAGGTGCCCACCACCACACCCAGCTAATTTTTTGTATTTTTTAGTAGAGACGGGGTTTCACTGTGTTAGCCAGGATGGTGTTGATCTCCTGACCTCGTGATCCTCCCACCTCGGCCTCCCAGAGTGCTGGCATTACAGGCGTGAGCCACCGCGCCTGGCCAATTGTGTAATTTTATAAACACTTACAGGTTTAGACACATTCTCAACAGTAACAGAGCTTTGTGAAGGTTTAGATACAGGATGAAATCTAGGCAAGGCAGCCACTGGATTTGATGGTGGGTCTCTGTAGCGTTGACTTGCAGTCCTGAATATTTCAGGAATACCTGTATTTTAAAATTACACAACATATTGAATATATTTCTATACAACCAATTATATCAAAATATTTCACTTTAAAATGGAAATACTACAGTAATACTGTACCTGGACTGTGTGGCTCACTCTTTATTCCTTTTGAAGATGAGCTGGAGTGGCCTCTGTTCAAAATATCTATAAAATTATATTTATTTTAAAATTTGTTATGTGAAAGAAATTTACACTAATAGAAAAATTCCTCCAAAAATATATCTTTACATAACCAATAATTGAAGCATATTTCTTTCCTTTAATGGTGACAGGATTGTGTACAGATTCAGATTCCCGTGACTTGAAATCAAACCCTTCCCCAACTCTGTGCCACATTCACACCTCTAAAAATCTGGAAGTTTCATGATGGGAGGGCTGACTGGATTAACTTTCTGTACCATTACTCTTGAGTTCTGAATAGGAAATTATCAGAGACTACAGACTAAATTAAACCTGTAGTTCCAGAGTATCTGATTAGTGTAAGGGGTTTCAAATCTATTACCACACTAGAAATCAATTTGAGCCTCACAAAACCCTCTGGATCAGTTTAAGATTGCACACCCTTGTGCCCATATGAACTCCATAACTTCTAGGTTACTGAGGGGTCAAATTGAAATTTGGAAGAATAGTGATTTGCTTAAAATTGCTTATCAGGAAAAGGTACAAAGCATTAACAAATCCCATAAAACTTCAACAATTTTCCTTTTTTCTCTCCTAGTAGAAAAGAACCAGATCCCGGCTGGGCGCTGTGGCTCACATCTGCAATCCCAGTACTTTGGGAGGCTGAAACAGGCAGATCACGAAGTCAGGAGATTGAGACCATCCTGGCTAACACGGTGAAACCCTGTCTCTACTAAAAATACAAAAAATTTAGCCGGGCGTGGTGGCGGGCACCTGTAGTCCCAGCTACTCGGGAGGCTGAGGCAGGAGAATGGTGTGAACCTGGGAGGCAGAGCTTGCAATGAGCTGAGATAGCGCACTGCACTCCAGCCTGGGCGACAGAGCAAGACTCCGTCTCAAAAAAAACAAAAAGAAAAGAACCAGATCCCATGAAACAATTCTATCAATGTCTAGTACCTTTGTGGATTGCTAGACTTCTGTTAGAGTAATTAGGCTTGGCATTATTATAATGTTAAAGTGAAGATATTGGTGATGCTTATTAGAGTATCTTCTCCCTGTAATCCTAGCAGTTCGGGAGGCCAAAGTGGGTGCATCACTTGAGGTCAGGATAAAAGTGAAGGGTCACACAAAAGTAGGGTTGCTTTCTGATCATAGAAATTTAGTATTTTATGAGTAAACATTACAGAAGTCTTCTAGAAGAAAAATCTCCTCAAACAACTTGATAATGTTTTCATTCAGAAATTCAGGATAAGTATTAATCCACTAAGAGCTATTTTTACTTTTTGGTGGTTATAGTCTACCAATCACAAGTTTTTTCCTCTCCTTCGCCTGCCTTCATTGTAGTTCCATAGGAACATTTAGATGATATTCCATATGCTAAAATATTTTATAGCTCACAAATAAAACATCAATAAAATCACTTAAATTCTGAGTTATCAATATTGGGTCCAATACCCTTTTTGGTAGAATCTCTGAAAACTAATACACATTGTTTTGGTTGAGTACTACTAAGTCATCTACAATCAATATAAATCCAACTTGAATCTTAATTGTCATGCTTCAATAAGATGATTTGAGTGATAATTTTGAAATATGGTAATATTTCAGCATAAAAATTAAAACAGTGACTTGAAATAAGAGAATATTCTATTCTACTATCAACAATAAATATGTCAAATATGTCTAGCTCATTTAATAATTTAAGTGGCTCTCCACTTAGAACCTCCCAATTTGCCACAGGAAATGACATTGAGAATTCAATAGCTAAATTATTCTCCCTCTGATAAAACTGAGTAGAAATGCTATCCCAAGTTTAGAGCCAAGAGAAGAAAGAACTAGGCTTTCAGAAAATTTAAAACTCATCTCTTAACCACACTATTACTCATTGCCATGGTAAGAAAGAAGACTGGTTTGCTGGCTACATTCCTTGACTTCTCCAGGCCTAAAAAAAGTAAATAAAATGAAAAAAGATCTGTTTCCTCTTTCTCTCCTGAAATTCAGTTATGTTGTCCCTTGAACTTTACACACTTCTGAGGACTTTTTTTTTTTTTTTTTTTTTTTTTGAGACATAGTCTTACTCTCTTGCCTAGGCTGGAGTGCAGTGACGTGATCTTGGCTCACTGCAACCTCTGCCTCCAGGTTCAGGCGACTCTCATGCCTCAGCCTACTGCATAGCTGGGAACATAGGCACGCGCCACCACGCCTGGCTAATTTTTGTATCTTTATAGTACAGAGGGGCTTTCACCATGTTGGCCAGGCTGGTCTCAAACTCCTGGCCTCAAGTGATGCACCCACTTCGGCCTCCTGAACTGCTAGGATTACAGGGAGAAGATACTCTAACAAGCATCACCAATATCTTCACTTTAACATTATAATAATGCCAAGTCTACTTACTCTAACAGAAATCTAACAATCCACAAAGGTACTGGACATGTTTTGCCAGAAAGCCATGAAGACTTACGTGTGCTGACTGCCTGCATTGTCCAAGCATAGTGCTGGAAAACCAGGCCCTCCCTCCTTCATGAATATAAACAGTAGTCGCAGAAGATGGGTGTAGCCAGAGGCTACAGCACATGCTGGTAGACAGACCAGAGATTCTATAATGATGCAGCACCTATGCATTTTATAGTCATATATCAAGATGATACTTTGATGAGGCAGTTACTTAGACATTAGAACCCCCATGAGACACACAAACTTATTTAGCATATTATGATATTTTAAGAAAAGTATTCCAAACACTTCATTTTCTGTACATCTGAGTTTAAGGGAGAAAAAAAAATTAACAAACAGGCTACTTGGCTCCATTAAAAATTATGATTTTCAATCTCAGAAGGCTTACAATGTTGTTCAGGTCATCTTAACCCTCAATTAACTTAGTTATTTCCTTTTGCTCACATCTGATATTTTAACCTCTCACCTCCTTACTCCAGTCCTCAACTACATTCTCGCTTTGATTCTCACAAGTTCTTACAGACCTTTACTCTCCCTCTTACCTCTAACTCCTTACAGAAGAACAACAGTATCAAGGACAGATAAGATATCCCATATATCTTCCATCAGAAACAACCATCTTATGAAACGTTACTTCACTGAAAGTAAATGCTTACTTGATATGGCTGGTTTTGAACTTGATATCTCTCCAACAAAGATCAGTTCATCGTCATCCTCATCCTGAGTTTCTTCTACTTTCTTCTGCCATGGCTCTAGCTCTTCTTCTTCACATTCCATAAAGAGTTCTGCCATTTTTGAAATGTCTAATTTTCAAAAGGAGAGAAGCAAACTTTGTTTTCAAAGAGAAAAATATTTTTTGTGCAATACACAGTATGATATTTAAGATGCACTTTAATAATCCTAATAGCAATTAGTGACTTGATATTTCTTTGTTTTTGAGACGGAGTTTTGCTCTTATTGCCCAGGTGTGATCTCAGCTCACTGCAACCTCCGCCTCCCGGGTTCCAACGATTCTCCTTCCTCAGCCTCCCAAGTAGCTGGGATTACACGTGCCCACTGCTACGCCCAGTTAAGTTTTATATTTTTAGTAGGGACGGGGTTTCACCATGTTGACCAGGCTGGTCTCAAACTCCTGACCTCAAGTGATCTGCCTGCTTCGGCCTCCCAAAGTGCTGGGATTAAAGGCGTGAGCCACCACGCCCAGCCTTCTGACTTGATTCTCGTGCCTCAGCCTCCTGAGCAGCTGGGACTACAGACATGGTCTACAGTGGACCCTTCCCAACCCTGAGTGGCCATCTCTGCCTTGTAATCAGTACATGGTAGCAAAAGAAATAAACTCAGAACTAAATCTCTAAGATCTAAACTAGTTAAACTTGGCTAGACAGATAGATAATGAAGGATAGTAGTCATTTACAGTGGCCAATACATTTTAGGATCAAATCCAAAGTGAGTTTTAGTTATATGACTAGAATGATTATATCTACAACAAAGATTTGTTAGCTATTATCTGAAAAAAAAAAAACTCCACTTGTATAAACAAGGGAGATAAACTAAGAGAAAATAGGTAGGAGATATACTAGAAGAATGGAACCAGATTGAGGTATATCAGGCACAGAGCAAAGCAGGGATAATGTCCTAGACTGAAAATACGGAAATTAAGTGAAATTTAATTCCATTCCAGGACAGATTAGACATTTCTCATTTGAAGAAACTGAGTAAAAAACATACTGTGAATATCACCAGCCTACAAGTTCTGACCAAACTCAGATCTCCTGGGAAGCATTTTAGTGCCTCACTCTTAAATATGGGTGGACAACCAATGAGTACCAGAAAATTGAGGAAAACCTTCAATGTGAAACACCAAAGCAATAAAACAGATTAAAGGATTTTAAAGAAAACCGAGAGCTACGCAGGATGGCGGACTAGATACAGCTAGGTGGAACAGCTGCCACCAAGAAACTGGGACGACTGGTGTACTCCTAACAGATCTTCAAAGGGGAGGCACTGAGTGGGCTGAGGGAAGACACAGAAGCTGGAATGAAGCCGGAGGAAACTGGGAAGCCCACATGGGGCTACTGTGCACAGGGACTGGTTCCTGGCCCCTAATGACTCCAGGGGAATGGGTGAGTTGAACTGGCAAACAGCAGCTCACTCTTGCCACAGACCTCTTGGGATCCCGGCAGCAGAAAATCCCTCGATCATCACGGACACTTTGGTTGGCAGGGAGAGCTGCTTAGAGAAGCGATAGAGGCAGCACGTGAGCCAGTGTGGAGCCCAGAGGGTTTGCTGCAGGAGCATCTGTATTGGAGCACAGCCTGGGATGCTCATCCCCCTAGGCTCTGCTTGTTTCTATAAGAGACTGTAGCACTAGAGGAACTGTCAGACCTGAACTCTGCAGGGTGGCCTTGCCCATCAGACAGGACCAGTCTGACCTGAGCACTCTTTGGTCTGCTGTCCTGTCCTGGGGCCCCAGCCTGCCCATTCCCTTTTGCAGTACAGCCTAGGGTGCCCTGATGGCCCTCATCATAGCTCCTGAGCTGGCCGTCCAGGTTTGACCAGCAGAGAGCTCCAGCAGGGTTGCTCCTGTGGCCATGCACTGGCCCACCTGCTCATTCTCTCCACTCCTGCTTACCCGGGGTCCATGGCCTCCCTCCACATCACTTTGCCAGTCAGTGTGTATGTGCGCAGGTGGATCGTGCCTTCCCTGCCCTGTAAGCACACATGTGTATGTGCACTTTGCCCTGCCTGCTGCCAGTGGGAGTGCACTCCGCCCACCCTCCTCTGCCATAATGCCGTTGTAGTCGGAGCCTTGGTGAGCACAGAGCCCGCAAGCCCTGTACCCACCAGCACCCTGACCCTGAGCCACCACTGCCACTAGAATGTAACTAGGCACAGAGAACAGTGGACCCTCCCCGACCCTGAGCAGCCATCTCTGCCTGTATCAACATGTACAAAGAGCGCATACAGTCCTGCACTGGCCAGTGACCCATCCCCACGCTGATGTCACCACCAGCATGACCATATGCAAAGTTGCCGGCTGGAGCCCCTGCACCCCTGAGCCATGCTGCCTCTGCCGCTTCTGCGAAAGTCCATGCAGAAGCTGCTAGCATCCTGCAGCAGCTGATGAATGTGCACTCTGCTGTGCTGCTGCTGCCACTGGCATGTGTGAACAGGAACGGACCCTGCTGTCACTGCCCTACAAAACAGTTTGGCTGGCACCACCCATTGGCATGCTGGGACAAGAGGTACATGAGCACCTCAGTCCCCCTAGCACAGTGGGTTCCTAAACTTGAGAAGCCAGAGAAAAAAGCGGAGGCCCAATATCAGTCCTGCAAAATTAGAGCATGCACTCCGGGAGTTGTAAGCTGAGCCTTGGCCCCCTAAAATCTAGAAATGAAGCCAGTTGACTGAATCTATCTTATACCACAATCAAACTCTTAAGGTCATCAGATAGAAGAAAAAAAAAAACAAAACCCAAAAGACAGCAACTTCAAAGACTGAAGGAACATAAGCCCACAAAGAAGAGAAAGAACCAGCAAAAGAACTCTGACAACTCAAAAAGCCAGAGTGCCTTCTTTCCTCCAAATAACCACGCTAGCTCTCCACCAAGGGTTCTGAAGGGGGCTGAGATGGCTGAAAGGACAGAAAAAAGAATTCAGAATATGAACAGGTATAAAGGTCATTGAGATGCAGGAGTACACTGAAATCTAATCCAAGAAAGCTAAGAATCATAATAAAACAATACAGGAGCTGACAGACAAAATAGCCAGTATAGAAAAGAACACAACTGACCTGATAGAGCTAAAAAACATACAAGAATTTCAAAATGCAATCACAAGTATTAATAGTAGAACAGAACAAGCAGAGGAAAGAATCTCAGAGCTTGAAGACTGGCTTTCTAAGATAGCCAAAAAAATATAGGGAAAAAAGAATGAAAAAGAACAAACAAGACTTCTGAGAAGTATGGGATTATGTAAAGAGACCACTAAACACCCACATCAAAAAGACATCTCAATTTAACATCCTACCATGACAACAAAAAGAACTAGAGAACCAAGAAGAGCAAACCAATCCCAAAGCTGACAGAGAAGACAAGAAATATCCAAAATCAGAGTTGAACTGAAGGAGACTGAGAAAAGAAAAACCCTTCAAAAGATCAATGAATCCGGTAGCTGTTTTTTTGAAAAAATTAATAAAATAGGCCACTAGCTAGACTAATACAGAAGAGAGAAGATCCAAATAAACACAATAAGAAACAACAAAGGAGATGTTACAACTGAACCCAGAAAAATACAAATAAACATCAGACAATATTATGAACACCTCTATGGACACCAACTAGAAAATCCAGAAAAAACGAACAAATTTCTGGACACATTCACTTTCCCCAGACTGAACCAGAAATAAACTGAATCCCTGAACAGAATAATAACGAGCTCTGAAACTGAACCAGTAAAAAGAGCCTACCAATAAAAAAAAGGTGAGGACCAGATGAATTCACACTTGAATTCTACAAGATGTACAAAGAAGAGCTGGTACTATTTCTACTGAAAGTCCTTCCTAACTCATTCTATGAGGCCAGCATTGTCCTGATAACAAAACCTGGAAGAGAAACAACAAAAAAATAAAACTTGGCTGCACGCGGTGGCTCACACCTGTAATCTCAACACTCTGGAAGGTCGAGGTGGGTGGTTAACTTGAGGTCAAGAGTTCGAGACCAGCCTGGGTAACATGGTGAAACCCCATCTCTACTAAAATACAAAATTAGCCAGGGTGATGGTGAATGCCTGTAATCCCAGCTACTTGGGAGTCAGAGGCAGAAGAATCACTTGAACCCAAGAGGCAGAGGTTGCAGTGAGATGAAATCACCCCACTGTACTCCAGCCTATGCAACAGAGTAAGACTGAGTCTCAAAAAAAAAAAAAAAAAAAAAAAAACAACAACAACAAAAAAACCCAACAGCTTAGCCAGGCATGATGGCAAGTACTTCTGTCCCAGCTACTCAGAACGCTGAGGTGGGAGAATCACCTGAGCCCCAGGAGGTTGGGGATGCAGTGAGCCATGATGGCACCACTGCACTCCAGTCTAGGCAAGATTAAGGACCTGTCAGAAAAAAATAAAAGGAAGAATAAAGACCAGCAATATTATACAACATTTCCCTCTCATTCACCCTTTCTTTCTCAGGAAGAATCCACCAAAACAAGACTTAAGAAGGAGGACAATGCAGGATGCAGAAAATCTGACATTTGGCACAACACAAAAACAAAAGAAAGTCCCAGGACAACAGCTGTGCAGTAGGCCTACAGTGCGAACAGCCAGAGCAGTGCAGGAGAATATCACTTCCAGGAGACTTGCCAATCTTCCAAAATATTAAGCATTAAATTGTTAGATAACCTGACAAGTTTCACAGTGTAGGACAAGTGAATTAATAGGCCATAGGACCGGGCATGGTAGTGGTGCATGTCTGTAGTCCCAGCTGCCCAGGAGGCTAAGGAATGAGAATCTCTGGAACCCAGGAAGAGAACAAGAATCTCTGGAACCCAGGAAGGGGAGGTGCAAACACTGCACTCCAGCCTGGGAGGTAGCGTTAGACTTCGTCTGAAAAACACACACACACACACACGTGACAGAAGGAGCCAGGCGCAGGGGCTCACAACCTTAATTCCAGCACTCTGGGAGGCCGGGGTGAGCGGATCACTTGATGCCAGGAGTTCAAGACCAGCCTGGCCAACATGGCGAAACCCTGTCTCTACTAAAAAAACAAAACTAGCCAGGTATGATGGTGCACAGCTGTAAGCCCAACTATTTAGGAGGCTGGGGCAGCGGAATCGCTTGAACCCAGGAGGCGGAGGTTGCAGTGAGATGAGATTGTGCCACTGCACTACAGCCTGGGCAGCAGAGTGAGACGCTGTCTCAGAAAAAAATGAAAAACGAAAAACGAAAAAAACCAATAATCAAAAAACCAAAAAGCTTTCATGCCAACATCTTTGATGAATATGGATGCAAAAATCCTCAACAAAATACTGGCAAACCGAATACAGCAGCTCATCAAAAAGCTTATCTACCACTATCCTGTAGGCTTTATCCCTGTGATGCAGGGTTCGTTCAACACATGCAAATCAATAAATGTGATTCATCACATAAACAGAACTAACGACAAAAACTATCTGATTATCTCAACAGACACAGTAAAGGCTATCAATAGAATTCAACACTTCTTCGTGTTAACAATTCTCAATAAACAGCCAGGTGTGGTGGCTCAGGCCTGTAATCCCACAATTTGGGAGGCCGAGGCGGGCGGATCACGAGGTCAAAAGATCGAGACCATCCTGGCCAATATGGTGAAACCCTGTCTCTACTAAAAATACAAAAATTAACTGGGCGTGGTGGCGCGTGCCTGCAGTCCCAGCTACTTGGGAGGCTGAGGCAGGAGAATGGCTTGAACCCGGGAGGCGGAGGTTGCAGTGAGCCAAGATTGTGCCACTGCACTCCAGCCTGGCGACAGAGTGAGACTCTGCCTCAAAAACAAAAAGAAAAAAAATCTCAATAAACTAGGTATTGAAGGAACATCTCAAAATAATAACGGCCATCTATGACAACCCCACAGGCAACATCATATGGAATGGGCACAAGCTGGAAGCATTCCCCTGGAAAACCAGCACAAGGCAAGGATGCTCTCTCTCACCATTCCTATTCAACACAATATTGGAAGTCCCGCAATCAGGCAAGAGAAAGAAATAGACGGCATCCAAATAGGAAGACAGGAAGTCAAACTACCCCTGTTTGCAGACAGCATGAGCCACTATCTAGAAAACCCCGTAGTCTCAGCCCAAAAGTGCCTTAAACTGATAAACAACTTCAGCAAAGTCTCAGGATACAAAATCAATGTACAAAAATCACCGGCATTCCTATACACCAACAACAGTCAAGCCAAGTGCCAAATCAGGAACACAATCCCATTCACAATAGCCACAAAAAGAATAAAATACCTAGGAATAGAGCCAACCAGGGAGGTTAAAGAATCTCTTCAATGAGAATTACAAAACACTGCCGAAAGAAATCAGAGATGACACAAACACATGAAAAAACATTCTATGCTCATGAATAAGAAGAATCAATATTGTTAAAATGGCATACTGCTCAAAGCAATTTATAGATTCAATGATATGCCTATCAAACTACCAATGACATTCTTCACAGAACAAGAAAAAGTTATTTTAAAATTCATAAGGAACCAAAAAAAAGGCCTGGACAGCCAAGGCAAACCTAAGCACAAAGAACAAAGATGAAGGCATCATGCTACCTGCCTTCAAACGGTACAGGGCTACAATAACCAAAACAGCATGGTCCTGGTACAGAAACACATATATAAACCAATGCAACAGAATAGAGAGCCCAGAAATAAGGCCACACACCTACAACCATCTGACGTTTGACAAAACTGACAAAAACACACAATGGGGAAAGGACTCCCTATTCAATAAATGGTGCCGGGATAACTGGCTAGCCATATGCAAGAGACTGAAACTGGACCCCTTCTTTACACCATACACAAAAATCAACTCAAGATGGATCAAAGACTTCAATGTAAAACCCAAAACTATAAAAACCCTGGAAGACAACCCAGGCAATACCATTCTGGACGTAGGAATGGGCAAAGACTTCATGACAAAGACATCAAAGGTAATTACGACAAAAGCCAAAATTGACAAATGGGCTCTAATTAAACGAAAGAGCTTCTGCACAGCAAAACTATAGACAGAGTAAACAACCTATAAATGGGAGAAAAATTTTGCAAACTATGCATCTGACAAAGGGCTAATATCCAGCATATATAAGGAACTTAAACAAATTTATAAGAAAAAAAGCAAACAACCCCATTAAAAAGTTGGCAGTGGATATGAACAGACGCTTATCAGAAGAAGACATACATGTAGCCAACAAGCATATAAAAAAAAGCAAAACATCACTGATCATTAAAGAAATGCAAATCAAAACCACACTGAGATATAATCTCTCACCTGTCAGAATGGCTATTATACAAAAGTCAAAAAAATAACAGACGCTGGGGAGGGTGCACAGAAAAAGGAACATTTATACAGTGTTGGTGGGAGTGTAAATTAGTTCAACCACTGTGGAGGACAGTGTGGTGATTCCTCAAAGAGCTAAAAACATAACTACCATCAGACCCAGCAATTCTATTACTAGGTATATACCCAAAAGAATGTAAACTGCTCTATCAAAAAGACACATGTATACATACGTTCACTGCAGCACTATTCACAGGAGCAAACACATGTAATCGACCCAAGTGCCCATCAATGGTAGACTGGATGAAGAAAATGCGGTACATATACACCATGGAGTACTTTGTAGCCATAAAAAAGAACAAGGTCATGTCCTTTGCAGGAACATGGATGGAGCTGGAGGCCATTATCCTTAGCAAACTAATGCAGGAACAGAAAACCTAATACCACTTGTTCTCACTTATAAGTGGGTGCTAAATGATGAGAACACACGGACATATAGAGGGGAACAACAGATGCTGGGGGCCTACTTGAGGGTGGAAGGACGGAGAAGATTAGGAAAAATAACTCATGCGTACTAGGCTTAATACCTGAGTGATGAAATAACCTATACAATAAACCCCCAAGACATGAGTGCACCCATAACAAACCTGCACATGTATCCCTGAACTTAAAAGTTAAAAAAAGTAGACAGAGATAATACAGAGAGCAAGAGACAACAGGATATAATTAGCATCTTTAGAGAGATAAGACAACGATATTATATAAAGACAGCCAAAATTCAGTAAAAAAAAAAAAAAAAAAAAAAGTCAAATGTCAAAGTTGAATAAATGTGAAGCCAAAAGACAAAAAACACATATATTAAACACAGAAAACAAGATTGGTAGAAAAATCAATTTCAAAGGTATAAAATGCACCTAACAAAAGTTCCAGGAAAAACAAAAGTAAGAGAAAAAGGAGAGGAGAAGTAATCAAA
Organism: Theropithecus gelada; assembly: GCF_003255815.1. Taxonomy (NCBI): domain Eukaryota; kingdom Metazoa; phylum Chordata; class Mammalia; order Primates; family Cercopithecidae; genus Theropithecus; species Theropithecus gelada. The sequence goes on from NC_037689.1 coordinate 127,816,269, forward strand.
GGAAAATACAAGAAAAATTCCCAGTTCTCATGGATATAAATCTACAGAATCAAAAGGGCCCACTAGCAGTCAGCATGTTGATCAAGAATAAAAACTACACTAGAAAGACATATGAAATTTCAGAATACTGGAAATTGCCAAGTGGCTGGGTGCGGCGGCCCAGGCCTGTAATCCCAGCACTTTGGGAGGCCGAGGCAGGTAGATCACTCGAGGCCAGGAGTTCGAGACCAGCCTGGATAACATGGTGAGACCCCGTACCTACCAAAAATACAAAAATTAACTAGGCACAGTGGTGCGCACCTGTAATTCTAGCTGCTTGGGAGGCAGAGGCACAAGAATCGCCTCAACCCGGGAGCCGGTGGTTGCAGTAAGCTGAGACTGGGCCCTGCCACTGCACTCTAGCCTGGGTGATGGAGTGAGACTCAAACAAACAAACAAACACACAAACAAACAAGAATAAAGAACAGCTTAGCCAGGCATGGTGGCATGCACCTCTAGCCCCAGTTACTCAGAAAGCTGAGGTGGGAAAATCACCTAAGCCCCAGGAGGTGGGGGCTGCAGTGAGCCATGAAGGTACCATTGCACTCCAATCTAGGCAACAGAGTAAGGGCGTATCTCTAAAAAAAAAAAAAAAAAAAGAAAGAAAGAAAAAAAAAGAATAAAGACCAGCAATATTATACAACATTTCCCTCTCATTCACCCTTTCTCAGTAAGAATCCACCAAAACAAGACTTAAGGAGAATGACACAGGATGCAGAAAATCTGACATTCAGCACAATACAAAAACAAAAGAAAGTCCCAGGACAACAGCTGTGCAGTAGGCCTACAGAGCAACAAGCCAGAGTAGTGCAGGAGAATATCACTCACTCCCAGGAACCTGCCAATCCCCCCAAATATTATTAAAATATTAAACATTAAATTGTTAGATTACCTGACAAGTCTCACAGTGTAGGAAAAGTGAATTAAGAGGCCATGGGGTCGGGTGCGGTGGTGGCGCATGCCTGTATTCCCAGCTACACGGGAGGCAGAGGCATGAGAATCGCTGGAACCTGGGAGTGGGAGGTGCAGTGAGCCAAGATCACACCACTGCACTCCAGTCTGGGTGACTGGGAGACTTCATCTCAAGAAAAAAAGGGGACGAGGAAGTGGCAGGGCGTGGCAGCTCACGACCTTAATCCCAGCATTTTGGGAGGCTGAGGCGGGCAGATCACTTGAGGTCAGGAGTGTGAGACCAGCGTGGTCCACATGGCAAAATCCTGTCTCTATTGAAAACAAAAATACAAAAATTTGCAGTGCATGGTGGCGCACACCTTTAATCCCAGCTAGAAGGGAGGCTGAGGCAGGAGAATTGCTGGAACCCGGGAGTGCAGTAAGCTGAGATCACGCCACTGCACTCCAGCCTGGGCGACAGCGTGAGACTCTGTCTCAGAAAATAAAAAAAGAAAAGAGGCTCTGGAAGGGTGTGAGTGGCTACAGGTTTTAATAAACTTTGCTAACTTATAAAATGAAAATTTTAATTGAGCAATATATAAAAACAGAAAAGGAAATGTATCCATCATAGTACATTAATACAGTACCACGCTCACCTGTGAACAGTATTATGGTCATCATAAGATCATCGAATACGATTTACTCAAAAATTGAGATATAACTATATTGAGAGATGCTTAAAAGGAAGAAAAAGTTTTAAGAAAACTAAAATCCTCATCTTCCTTGATAGAAAATCACTAGGTAATGGCAAAACATGATGATTCAAGAGACAACTGTATGTACATGAGTTTTTAAAAATTGAGAAACGTAGAAGTAATTATTAGAAAAACAGCTATACAACTGAAAGTACATGCTTTTCAATTTTTCAGCTTGAAAAACAGGGAGGATATAGGTATGTGCATGCGCTCACACATACACACCTATCTCTACCTCTCTCTCTCTCCCCTTCACTCCCTCCCTTCAAGAGACTGTGTTTATGTAACTTAAAAGTCTTTTCAAGTTAGTTTGACTTTAAAAAAAGATCCGTGTATTGTTTAGGTTAAAAAGCAGTGAAGGAGATGTAAACTAACATAACAGCAATAGAGTCTGGGCACGGTGGCTCACACCTTTAATCCCAGCACTTTGGTAGACTGAGATGAGGCCAGGAGTTTGAGACCAGCCTTGCTAACATGACGAAACCTCGTCTCTACTAAAATTACAAAAATTAGCTGGGAGCGGTGGGGCACACCTGCAATCCCAGCTACTTGGGAGGCTGAGGCAGGAGAATCACTTGATCCTGAGTGGCAGAGGTTGCAGTAAGCAGAGATGGCACCACTGCTCTCCAGTCTGGGCCACAATGCTAGACTCTGCCTCCAAAAAATAAAAAATAAATAAATAATAAAAATGGGAATGTATATAAGTGATGGAGAGACATGTGGATTGTGGGGGACAACTATAAGAATAAATAGAAACAATATAAAACAACTTCAGGGTTCTGGTTTAAACAATGATATCTTTGTTTTTCAAGTGCAGTCATTCCTAACAGTAATTTTACTATACTAAAATAATGCCATTTCTACTTTTGACTCAAAAATTAAGACCATCCTTTAGCATGGCCTTAACATGTAAAACTTGAAAACAATGATTTGAGGATAGGACACAAACAAAACCTCTTAACAAATTGGTTCCATTCTTTTAAAACATTTTGATTTCCTCTTCTATACAGATATGCCAGATACCATGGCTTGGCATAACACTGTTTCATGTTCAGTAGTCTGCCTACCAAACAAAGAAACCCCCAAAACAAAAAATCTTCACATTCTCCCAAAAGTAACCAATATTATGAACTGATCCTTTTTTTCCAAATACCACCTCAAAAAAACATATAGAATGTTCTAAGTCAGACAATTAAAAGTATTAATTCATATTTCAGTATTTGTATATTCTGAATACTTGAAAATACCACACTCATTGTGTCCCCTGAAGTCCTCATTCGTACTGCTTCTTCCACCTGGAATATCCTTTCTCCTTACCTTATACTGTCCACATCATTCGAGTATAGTGGAAAGAGCATGGACTTGACATCAAATTGAATAGTTCAAATCCTCATTGCACCATTACTAATTATGTGACTCTGGAGAAATTACTTGAACCTATTTTCTCACCTCTAACATGAGCACAATATCTACCTAATAGAAGTGGTAACAGAGATTCAGGAAAATGCCATATTAATAAGTATCTAACTTCAAATTTATTCCTTGCCCCTTCCCAACTCTTAGTTCAATTATAACTTCCTCAGCAAACCATCAGACTTGTTTTTCTTTAACCTCTTACTGCACTGACAGTCTGTGCTAAGAAATTCAAGATTTAATATATATGATCTCAAACTGCCTACTATTTCTTAGTGTGTCTTAATTATATATGTTCAACTCCAAAGTAAGCTCCTGGAGAGTGAAGAACATATTTTCTTTCTTTGTATTTCCTCCTACACACAGTAGTGTATTGGATACGTAGTAGGTACTTAACACATGATTATCTATGGGGTAAGGAACTAGGTAAACCCAGGCAATGCCAGATTTAAAGAAATAAGGGAGACTCATATATACTGATAATTAAAAAAATAATTTACATTCATGTTGATACCACTGTGATGATATTATGGGAACAAATAATAGGTCTTCCCCATGCTTTTTTACTGAGTTCTGCCATTGTTAATTTCAAGATATACTACTGAACAAAAATTTTTAAAAGGCACATAATAGCATATATAGTATGATCTTATTTAGAAATTATTTTTTGTCTATGCACAGAAAAAAGTTTGTGATTATGTATACTCAACCTACAACAGTAGTTATCTCTGGGGATGAGAAGGAAACATTTCATATCTATTACAACATGTTTACTGTATTTTTTTTCAAACTAGGAATATGTATTACTTTAACAAATATTTGTTTTGGCCAGGCACAGTGGCTCACGCCTGTTATCCCAGCACTTTGGGAAAACGATGTGGGTGTATCAGTCAGTCAGTTCGAGACCACCCTGGCCAACATGGTGAAACCCCATCTCTACTAAAAATACAAAAATTAGCCAGGTGTGGTGGCGGGTGCCTGTAATCCAAGCTGTTTGGGAGGCTGAGGCATGAGAATAGATTGAACCTGTGCAGTGGAGATTGCTGTGAGCTGAGATCATGCCACTGCACTCCAGCCTGGGTGAAAGAGTGAGAATCTGTCTTAAAAATAAACAAATAGGCCAGGTGCAGTGGCTCATGCCTGTAATCCCAGCACTTTGGGAGGCCGAGGCAGGCGGATCACGAGGTCAGGAGATTGAGACCATCCTGGCTAACACAGTGAAACCCTGTCTAATACTAAAAATACAAAAATTAGCCAGGTGTTATGGTGGGCATCTGTAGTCCCAGCTACTCAGGAGGCTGAGGTGGAAGAACGGCGTGAACCCGGGAGGTGGAGCTTGCAGTGAGCCGAGATCGCGCCACTGCACTCCAGCCTGGCCGACAGAGCAAAACTCTGTCTCAAAAAATAAATAAATAAATAAATAAATGAATAAATACTTGTTTTTAAGAAAATGTGCCCATTTCTGTCTCTAATCTTTTCTTTTGAAAGGTTTACAGTACAAAAACCATGCCTATTAGTATCAACTACAGCGGAAATACTTACTTTTTGGTTGAAAAGGTTTGTTGTCATCCATGAAGTTGCAAGGTCACCTAAGTACCAACACATGACATCAATGTTATGAGTCACTTTAAGTAATACCAAGTACTAAAACATGAAACCTGAGATCCAAAATCTTTGGGTCTAATTTTGATCTCTAGCACACTCACCATATGACTCCACACAAGATAGTAAGCTAGGTCTCAGTTTTCTACCCTCTAAAATAAAGATGTCTACTACTAGTGTGGATTTTGTTAAATTAAATGCACACTAATTTAGTCTCTTTCTCCTACAAAAGCCCACCTTTTGAGTTTGATATGTTTGATACACACAGGTAATTCATTTTCTGTAACTGGTTCATTCCCAAATGAATACATTTAACGTATAGAATTCTGTAATTTACTACTTGAAGAAATCGGAGTTATCAGATTACAAATAAACTTCAAAAGGCATCTTTTTGCAAAAATGAGTAATTATCCTGTAATATATGTTTTAGTAAATCTGAATTCTGAAATGCTAAGTGACATTAATCTTTAACTGATTCCTATTCACATTTCAGAAATATTACTACTATAAGAAAACACATACATTTAGATATTTTTAGTTTTTTGAATCAACTCTGAACCGAAAAGTAACAGAAAATTGGATAAATTGCATAACGGAACAATTCATTATAAAGTAACTGCTCATTGCCTTTTGTGCTCAGGGTACTGTGCTAGGTTCTAGGGAAAATACAAAGATGAATAAGTCATAGTCCTTGCCTTCAGAAGTTTACAATCTGTCTACGATTCTTCGGGATTTTCAAAAAGCTGTTACATTAAACATTATCCAAAAAAAAACTGAATTGCTTTCTAAAACGGGAATTTGTATCCTGAGTTCCCGTGCACTGTACATACCATATATTCTACATACAGAATAAACTTTTAAAATACTATTTCAGTTATAAAACAAAAAAGGTAAAAATCAAACATCAGAAATCTAAAGTAGGATATACAAAGCTAATTCAGTCTCCACATTTGTCTTTATCTTCCAACTGGCAAAAGCAAACTTTCCCTAATTCCAAATTATTTGGACTGAATTAGACCAAAGGGGAAAACATTACTTTAACTCCAGAAGAAGTTACTTGTATAAACGTTTGGATTTCTAATACAAGAGTTTCTAGTGAATTCTGTAATTAGGTACATGTCCCTAGTTCTGAGTTCTGACTATTCAAATCTCTTCAAACTCAACTACTTGGATAGTTAGTGTTTGTTCCTAAATTAGAATTAAGGTAATACATACGTCACGTAAATACATGAGAATTCTTCCTCAACATTAAGGATCTATTGCTACCAAGAGCACGGAATTTTTTAAAGTCACAATTGCACAGCCTATGAGACTCATGTAACACATTTTTTTTTTTAATTTTTATTTTTTAGAGACAAGGTCTCACTATGTTGCCCAGGCTGGAGTGACGCGGCCATTCACAAGCACGACTGATCGTCGCATACCACAGCCTTGAACTCTTGGGCTCAAGTGATCCTCCCAAGTAACTAGGACTACAGGTGAACATCACTGTGCCTGGCTTAACACTTTAATTAAATGATCATATAAAATATTTATTAGCATAACCATCCTAAAATGATTACTAAACGTACAAGTAGACTATATAAACAAGTCATATTTACTGCCTATGGCTATAGAAATAGCTTTTGAGGCCCAATGCAGCCACCAAAGAGTCTTAACTGGTATGCTCATAAACGCTCTAAATTAAAGTCAGAAATCTCTGGATGCCATTAGAGCCATAACTTCAGTCCAAAGCTGTGCTATCCAATAAAGTAGCCACTAGCCACTAGCCACATGCGGCTACTTCAACTTAATTAAAAAATAAAAATCCAGCTCCTCAGTCACTCTAGCCATATTTCAAGTGCTCAAAAGCCACAAGTGGTTAGCGGCTACTGCAGTGGACGACGCAGCTATGGAATTTCTATGGGACAACACGTCAATAGAATACTACCATACTTAGTTCCAGTTTTTAAAATAAACAAATACACACAATTGCATGGATTCCTTTGGGGAAGGACTGCAGCCTTCTAAAACTATCACAAAAACCCCTAAAGTCACCACATCAGAATTTTGGTGGCAAGGGAAGGAATTGTATGGGGGATTAAGTAAGCTGTCAGAGAAATGGAATATCCAGCAAAGATATGTAGTGGGCATCTTAGAGCTCCTATAATAGCAACTCCGGAGGGTCTCTAGGTTCTGCAACTCAGAGTTGGCATCAAAATAGGCACAAGAGGAAAGAACACTCCATATTTCAGCTACTGATTCAGGTGGAGACACTATACCCATGTTTAATACACTGTTCTTCTGGGGGAAAAAAATGAATTCTGAATAACTGACTCGGGAAACACCTACTGAACACAACCTATTCATTTTTTTGAAGACTGCCTGTATAAATAATTCCTATTTAGTTATTTTTTGGTTTCAGCTTTTATGTATCTAAAACTCAACTGTGTTTTACAAAGAGTTTATTCTACAAAAAGTTAAAAATAATAGATTAACATAGTTAAAATGGTAAATAGTATATGTATTTTGCCACAATAAAAAATATTTGAATAGTTAATGGATGTCACTTTACACCCACTAGGATGGCTAGAATTAAAAGACAGATAATCACAAGTGTTGGCAAGGATGTAGAGAAATTGGAACCCTCATACACTGCTGATGGGAATGTGAAATGGTGCAGCCACTGTGGAAAACATTTTGGCAGTTCCTCACAAAGTTAAACCGAGTTATCATATGACCCAACAATTACACTCCTGGAGACAATTGAAAACATATGTCCACACAAAAATTCGCACACAAATGTTCACAGTGGCATTATTCACAAGAGCCAAAAAGTGGAAACAACTCAAATACCCATCAACTCAGGAATGGATAAACAAAATGTGATATATCCATACAACTGAATACTATTTGGTAATAAAAAGAAATGAAGCACTGATAAATGTTACAATATGAATGGGCCTTGAGAACATTATACTAAGTGAAGGAAGACAGTCAAAAAGACCATATATTCTATGATTTCATTCGTGTGAAATGTCTAGAAATGGCAAATCCATAGACAGGAAGTAGAGTAGTGGCTGCATATGGTTGGGAGGGTTGGTGGGAAATGGGGAGTGACTGTTAATGGGTACAAGGTTTCTTACTGGGGTGATGAAAATGTTCTAAAATTAACTATGGTGCTAGCTGCACAACTGTAAATATACTAAAACCATTGAATCGCACACTTCAAATAAGTAAATTGTATGGTGTATGAATTGTATCTTAATAATGCTATTAAGAAAATAGTAAGGCCAGGCGCAGTGGCTCACGCCTGTAATCCCAGCACTTTAGGAGGCAGAGAAGGGCAGATCGCAAGGTCAGGAGTTCGAGACCAGCCTGACCAACATGGTGAAACCCTGTCTCTACTAAAACTATAAAAATTAGCCGGGCGTGGTGGCATGTGCCTGTAATCTCAGTTACTCAGGAGGCTGAGGCAGGAGAATCGCTTGAACCCAGGAGGTGGAGGTTGCAGTGAGCCGAGATCATACCACTGCACTCCAATCTGGGAGACAAGAGTGAGACACCATCTTTAAAAAAAAAAAAAAAAAAGATAAAAAGAAAGAAAATAATCAGCTGGTAGGATATAAGCTTGGGAGTGATGTGGAGAAAAAGTACCAAAGAAAGAACCTAACAAAGATAGCAAAGCTGTAAGATTCTGAGTAGAGAAAGGGAGAGTAGGTAAACATTCAAGTCCTGATGATACCATTTAAACACCTGAAGCTAGCCATGCCTGCAGCAAATTATCCACAACAGCTTTTCAGTTAAGAGAGAAAATTATTATTCATTTTTGGTTTAATCTACTTTGAGCTAAGTTTCCGGCAACTGTGTTTAAAACTATTAATAAACTCATCAATGGATTACCTCTTTTTCAAACCAGGGTCAACAGACCTCTCAGGAAAATAGATATATTCCAGGTTGTGCAAGAGAGCTCTATAACAATATAATTCTCTTTTTGTTTTGCTATCTAAAAAAATTAACAAGCCTGCTCTGGGGATTCCCTGGGTGACCACCTTATATAACTAAATGACGCATTTGCACTAAATGAAGGGCAATGACAATACGGTTAGCTACAGAAATGAAGGTACTGAAAGGGTTCAAATAAAAAACCTTGCTATTATATATAATAAGTAGGGAATGTATATATATAGTAAATATAAGTAGGTATGAAAAACTCAATAGAAGTAGGCAGTGACTCAGCAAAATACATATTCAATATATGAAAACTGATTCAAATGGCAATGATTTTGTAGTTTCACCTGACTGCTTTGTTTTATGGTTGTGTAAGAACTCTGAGAATGTTTCAAACATTTTAAGTTCAGGGGTGTCTGTGAAATTTTTTTTTTTATAACAAGAATTGGTATAGTACTGAAATCCAAGAAAACTGGATTATATCTTGGTTCCTTAGACAATTTCGCCGGCATTTAAACGATGGAAACTTTCAAAGTAGGTTTTGGGAACAAATTACATACAATTCAGAAAGAAAATAGAGGCTCTTCACCTTTTCTTTGTCCAAGTTTTTATACTATGCAAATTATCTTTTTTTCTGAAAGGCTGAACACATAAGTCCAGGTATATTTTGAGAAGACATTTAATAACTTTATTATTTTTATCCTAATTTATTTGTTTTCAACTTTTGTCTGTTAATTTTCATACTTCATCTATTTGTAGAAAATAGCTGGTTTACACTAAGATTTAAAACTCACTAGCATAATACTTTGCAAAGTTTGCCTATATTTTAAAACATTTTATGTCAGCTTTGGGATAGAGCACTATAATAAAATATACTTCTACAAATAAGTTTTGTATTATATTCAGGGTAAAGACTTTATAGGCATAGTCTTTTATTATAATTCCTATGTAAAAGATATAACATGGAGAAAAGACGAATGTACAATTACTGGCCTTTGGAAGCCACTATGCATAGTAAATACTTTATGTAAGTTTCATAAGATATTCTATAGTCACTAATTCCTAAAGTAACCTCAAGAAGTATGTATTATTAATTAATTTGCTTTTTATAGGAGCAAAACTTATCCACCAGGGAAAATGTCAAGTAAGTGCACTGATGGGAACACTGGACACAGGAGCTGAAAACCTGAGTGGGAATTTCTGGTCTACCACTTCCTGGCTGCCAGATCTATAAGAAGTATAATCAACCTCTGTAAGCCTTAGTTTTTCTATCTGTAAAACGAAAACAGTAATATCTTCCTTGCAGCGCTAGTGTGAACATTAAATAAAGCACAGGAAATATTATTGAACAGTACTTTGCACTATTTTTCTCAACTTCTCCTTCTTTACCTGAAGTCATACCGTAAGTTGATGAGTACAAGCACTTAAAACAAATCTAGTTCACATAAAGAGCTCAATTAAAATCATATCATAAATAAATTGCATCACATCAGTAGTTCTCAAAACCTTTTGTCCCAGGATTTCTTTTCACTTAAAACTTAATGAGAACCCCAATGAGCTTTATGTTTATATGGACAGTATGTGTTGATATTTCCCATATTAGAAATTAAAACTGAGACAGATTTCAAATGTTTTTATTTAAAATATTTATAAGCCCATTACAAGTTAATAAAAATACTTTTAATGAGAATAACTTTTAAAAAAGAAATCTAATGAGAAGAGTAACATGGATTTACATTTTTGCAAATCTCTTTAATATTTATCTTAATAAAAAGCAGCTGGATTCTCTTATCAGTCTCTGGGGAAAAATACTGTATGATCTCACTTACATGTGGAATCTAAACAACTTTATCTCATAGAAACATTGAGTAGAAAGATGGTTACCAGAGGCTTGGGAGTTCGGGGGTGGGACAGATGGGGAAAAGATGTTGATCCAAGAGTACAAAGTTCAATTAGACTGGAGGAATAAGTTTTAGCTATCTATTGCACTACAAAGTGACCACAGCTAATACTAATAATGTATGGTATATTTCAAAATTGCTAAAATAGATTTTTAACATTCTCATAACAAAATGGTAAGTTGGTAAGGTGATGGCTATGTTAGCCTCTTTCAATAATGTATACATATCAAAACATCACATTGTACCCCATAAATACACGCAATTATCATTTGCCAATAAAAAATTAAAAAGGAAACAAAAAAATGAAAAAAATACACTCCTTAAAAGAAAACTACTTTGCAGCGAAAGAATAAAGTCTAGACGAACACTATACTTTTAGGGGTCATTTCTACAGTTCATTCCTAGTGATGTTTCTCTGATTGTGCAGAGCACTGGGAAGAAAAATCTAGACAAACATATTTGATTCAAATTACTGAGGAAGGCTGGGCTCGGTGGCTCACTCCTGTAATCCCAGCACTTTGGGAGGCCGAGGTGGGTGGATCACGAGGTCAGGCGTTCCAGACCAGCCTGGTCAATATAGTGAAACCCCATCTCTACTAAAATTACAAAAATTAGCCGGGCGTGGTGGCAGGCGCCTGTAACTCCAGCTACTCCGGAGGCTGAGGTAGGAGAATCGGTTGAACCCGGAAGGCAGAGGTTGCAGTGAGCTGAGATCGCGCCACTGCACTCCAGCCCGGGGGACAGCGCGAGACTCCGTCTCCAAAAAAAAAAAAAAAAAAAAAATTACTGAGGAAATCAGATCTTTTTGAATTATTACCTAAGACAAACTCACTGAAAACCAAGTAGCTGAGACTTGGAGTTATTCAACCTAAGAACTTTTTCAATAGGATATTCTTCAACTCTTCAACATGCTTAGAAATAATATTAAAGTATTAAAAAGTTGAGAAAAAAATGAAGCCTTAAAAATATAAAGGAAAAGGGAATTGAATAATACTTCTTCAAATTTTTAAGTGAGCCTCCTTGCTTATTCTCCGTGACCACCTCACTCTCACAAAAAGTGAGACGTAATATAGCAAATTGAACATTAGATGAAGGTCAGAAAGCCTAGGTTTAAGAATTGGTTCCATCACTTCCTAGGGACATGACCTCGGTAAAGTTCTGTCCTCGAGGCTGTTTCCTCATCTTCAAACAGTTCTATCAACACCCTACAGCCCATCTCAAAAGGGGTGCTACCAATGAAATATACAAATGCAAGATACGATTATAATGGAATTTGTGCTGCTGTAGAAACATCAAAGGTACACAGCCCTAATTGTATAAGCAAACCAGTGCCTTTGTAGGCTCAGTAAACTTTCTGCTTAAGGAGATAAGTTTGCACGGTAATCCCCAAACCAGGATACCTCACAAATACTAAGAGGAGACTTTTGCAGTTTAAAACTCTACTTCTAGGTTTCAATTTTATGTTAGGGGCAGTAAAAGACATTACAACTCATAGTGCAACCTGAAAACAATAGTAAAAAAAAAAAAATGTAAGGTCGCAGATTTAAAAAACTCCACAAAACTAACAAATCTTTCCAAACAAAGAGAATCCCTTGGATGAAGGTCTCCCATGCTTGCAGAAGCTGGTTCACTTGACATTTTCCTCTCGAATTTCTCCTTAAAAAGCATTAAAACCTGACAGAAGTTGAGAGGAACTCCTTCCATCTCTAGAGCAGGAGTATACCTCAGCATAATTTTTTCCATCTCTTTAAGGGAAACCTGCAAACCTCCTAGTTAGAATATAGTGTATTTAACTCCACGTTTCTCCTCAGGGCTCTTATCCTTAGACAATAACGGAATGGGGCACGATTTCTGTGACAGAGAAGGGAAGTCCCTTTGGCCAGAACAAGGTTGTGGGCATGGAATGACCGGTCCTGTGTGGGGGGAACCTGGGCAGAAAGAAAGGGTCACAGGATCTCTGACGCCTGAAAGTTCGGAATCCCTTCAAGTCTCTCTTCGTTTGATTGAAGAGACTTGAGGGTGGGCGGGTCTCCGTCAAACATCAGTATCAAACGTACAAAAGACGAAAGGGAGTTGCCTCCAGAAAGAAAAGCCCAAACCGGGTTGGAAACAGACCGGTAGGACTCAGGAGGTGAGAAGGCTGCCGCAGCTGCCGCGGCCCGCGAAACCACTGCCCGCCGCGGGCCGCCAGGCTCTACCTCCAGAAAACCCTCCCCCTTCAGGGCCCGGCGCAAGATGGTGGCCCACCAGCTACCACGCCGCCAAGCCTGTCCCCTCCCCCGCACCCCCGTCGATCCGCACCGGCATAGAGACCCTCAGCCCGCCGCCCTCAGAACCGCCCTCTGGGGAAGGCTGCCTCGGCCGCGCGGGAGAGCTGCAGCCTGCTTCCGCGCGGCACAGGCGGGGGCGGGGGCCGCTTACCGAGAGCAGAGCAGATCGGCCTGACTGGGGTTCGGATAAGGAGGAGGAGAAAGAGGAGGAGGAAAGGGAGGAGCGCGAAAACCTCGGGCGACAGCCTCAGCAACAGCGACTCCCGCAGAGACTTCCAGCGCGGAACCGGCGCCTCAGCCGGGGGCAGGAGTATATAACTGCGCGCGCTGCTTCATGGGTAGACGCCGACTCCACCCCCTGAACATCCGGGGCCTTTTCTAACGGACCACGGACGGCTGGTACTTACATGTGCAGCTACTTTACTTACCGTCGACGGCAGCCGAGCAAGTGCAATTGACCAGCGTGGATGCAGCTCTTCTAAGCAAACGCTCTATTTAACCTGGAGTTGTCATCCCAAAAAACACGTTGTACCTGACTACAGAGAAACATGAATTCCGGGTCTTCCTTGTGTGTGAGGGCTAAAGACACGAGTTAAAAAACAAAAAAAAAATATATATATATAGTTTTTTAGAAATACTGTACTTGAAACACGTCTGAAAATATAAGTTATTTTCACCACGTTTTGTTTTAAACATATGGTTTTGCTTGTCTGTTACTTCTAATTGCCGTATGGATGCCTATAGCAGTTACAAAAATGCTAGGGAAAAATACATTTACGGCTGGGTGCGGTGGCTCACGCCTGTAATCCCAGAACTTTTGGAGGCTGAGGTGGGTGGATCACCTGGGGTGAAGAGTTCGAGACCACCTCCCTTTCCTCCTCTTCTTTTTCCTCCTCCTTCTCTGAACCCCAGTCAGGCCCAGTCAGCCTGACCAACATAGTGAAACCCCATCTCTACTAAAAATGCAAAATTAGCTGGGCGTGGTGGTGCATGCCTGTAATCCCAGCTACTTGGGAGGCTGAGGCGGGAGAATCACTGGAACTTGTAAATATGTTTACAGGAAAAGCACTTGCCAAAATACTGTTTACAGAAACATTTTCTAGACACTGCTTTGAACTGTTAAAAGTTTCTTCTCCCAACTTTCTCTTCAAGGTTTATAGCAGTACTGGTTCATCTCTCTCTCTCTCTTTTTTTTTTTTTTGAGACGGAGTTTCTCTCTTGTTGCCCGGGCCGGAGTCCAATGGCGCGATCTCGGCTCACCGCAACCTCTGCCTCCCGGGTTCAAACGATTCTCCTGCCTCAGCCTCCTGAGTAGCTGGGATTATAGGCATGCACCACCATGCCCGGCTAATTTTGTATTTTCAGTAGAGACGGGGTTTCTCCATGTTGGTCAGGCTAGTCTGAAACTCCCCACCTCAGGTGATCCCCTTGCTTCGGCCTCCCAAAGTGCTGGGATTACAGGCGTAATGCCTGGCCCGAGGGAGGCAGAGGCGGGAGGATAGCTTGAGCCCAGGAGTTCGAGACCTGCCTGGGTAATATAGCGAGACCCCGTTCTCCACAAAAAGGAAAAAAAAAAAAAAAGACAAAAAAAAAAAAGAGTTGCCCAGACTGAAAATATCGTGTGACTCACATAACACACGCATAAATCCAGTCACTGAATCCTATCTTTTTTTTTTTTTTTTTTTTTTGAGCTAGTTTCTTCTTTCTTATCGATACAGCTATTTGCTTCTGACCCTGAAAGTAAGCGTTACAGGAGAAGACAGAGAATAATCAAAATAAACAAAAAAGTGAAAAGTCCCAAAATCTTGGGGCATGCATAGTTGGTCCCTGCTTCCAGTCAGGGTGATAAGTAAGTCCGGCCACCTTTTCCTTGATGCCAGCAGATTTAACATTAGGAAGTCTACAGCCCGCATGACTCTGCCTCTGGCTCTAGCAGGAAATTTAAAACCTGTAATTCTCCAGCCTGCCTCCTTCTTTGGTATTGGCGGGAAATTTAAAACTGGCAGCAAAAATTGGCGCAGCTGAGAAATTTAAAACTTGCAAATCTGCAGCCTGTGCGGCATTTTCACCAGTCCCACTTCCAATATGTTATAAAGGCCCATCCAACTTCCTCTGCCTCTCTCAAACCAGCCCAGACCTGTTTGCAGCACCCACCCCTCCTCACTTACCCCCACTAGTCCCCAGAGTAATAAAATTTCTCTCAAATTCTCTTGGTATATCTAGTGTCATGAGTGTCCACATCCGACCTAAAATTAGGAGGAGGAATGGTCAAAATGCCTCAGCAGGATGACCAGAAAACACTTATACACCCAAATTTAAATCTAACATTTTTTTTCATGAAAAATACTGCCAAGAAGGCCAGCAGGCTCTGGTCAGTTGACTCTGCAGATTCTGGTCAGGAAATTTTCTATCAAGATGAAAATTTGAGAAGCTAAATAATAACAATAATTAAAAGGATGTCTGGTGAGAATGGAATTAACACATGGGACGTTGTTTGGGTGATTTTTAACTATTCTTAAAACTCTTACCCAGGCTTCTAGAAAACCACTCTATATTGGTTCTCTTGACTAGCTGGCTGTATGTTCTTTTTTATTTTTCAGCATTTCCAGTAAATGAGGGCTTACTCCTGTACAGGTTTTTCTGACAATTTTAAAAATTGAGACAAATTTACATGAAAAAAATCTGCCATTTTGAAGTGTACAATAGAGTGATTTCTTATATATACTTACAGTATTGTGCAACCATCACCACTATCTAATTCCAGAGTATTTTCATTACCTCCCACCAAAAAACCTGCAAACCTATTAGTAGCCACTCCTAATTTCTTCCTATTTGTATCCTCCCACCAATCATTAATTAACTTTTTGTATCTCTGGATTTGCCTGTTCTGGATATCACATATAAATGCAAACATACAATATGTAGTTTTTTCGTGTCTAGCTTCTTTCATTCACTATTATGTTTCTGAAGTAGGTTCATCCATGTTGTAGCACATATCAATTCGTTCTTTTCTTTCTTTCTTCCTCTTTCTTTTTCCTTCCTTCCTTCCTTCTTTCCTTCCTCCCTTTCTTCCTTTCTTCCTTTCCAGATTGACTCTAGCTCTGGCTCTCAGGCTGGAGTGCAGTGGGGCGATTTCCACTCACTGCAACCTCTGCCTCCCAGGTTCAAGCAATTCTCCTGCCTCAGCCTCCTGAGTCGCTGAGATTACAGGGTCCTGCAACCATGCCTAGCTAATTTTTGTATTTGTAGTAGAGATGGGGCTTCACCATGTTGGCCAGGCTGGTCTTGAACTCTTGACCTCAAGTGATCCACCTGCCTCGGCCTTCCTAAATGTTGGGATTACAGGCGTGAGCCACTGTGCCCAGGCCACTTCATTTCTTTCTATTATTGCATGGTATTTCATTGTACAAACATCACTTTCTGTTTATCCATTCTTCAGTTGATGGACGTTTGGGTGGTTTCTGCTTTTGGGTTGTTATAAATAATGTAGCCATGAATATCGGTGTATTAGTCTGTTCTCATACTGCTATTAAGATATTACCTGAGATTGGATGATTTATAAACAAAGGAGGTTTAGTTGACTCACAGTTCTGCATGGCTGGGAAAGCCTCATGTAACTTATACCATGGAGGAAGAAGAAGCAGGCACCCTCTTTACAAGGTGCTAGGAGAGAGAAAGAGTGTGTGTAGGAGGAAATGTCAAACACTTATAAAACCATCAGATCTTGTGAGAACTCACTCATTATCATGAGAACAGCATGGGAGAAACTGCCCCTATGATCTAATCACCTCCCACCAGGTCTCTTCCTCAAACCCTGGGGATTACAATTCAAGATGAGATTTGTGTGGGGACACAAAGTCTAACCATATCAATTGGTGTACAAGATTTTTTTTTTTGAGACGGAATTTCAGTCTTGTTGCCCAGGCTGGAGTGCAGTGGCATGATCTTGGCTCACTGCAACCTCTGCCTCCTGGGTTCAAGCGATTCTCCTGCCTCAGCCTCCTGAGTAGCTGGGATTACAGGTACCCGCCACCATGCCCGGCTAATTTTTTGTATTTTTAGTAGAGACAGGGTTTCAACATGTTGGCCAGGCTGGTCTCGAACTCCTGACCTCAGGCGATCCACCTGCCTCGGCCTCCCAAAGTGCAGGGATTACAGGCGTAAGCCACCACGCCCAGCTGGTGTACAAGGTTTTTAAAAAAGCTTTATGAAGATAAAGTTCATATAAGATACAATTTGTGCACTTAAAGTATGCAATTCAGTGGTTTTTAGTATATTCACAGGTATATACAACCATCACCACAGTCAATTTTAGAACACTGTCATCGCCCTAAAAAGAAATTCTGTGCACATTTGTCACCATATCCTTACTCACCTCACCCCTCCTTTCAGCTACCCTCCTGCCCTATACAACTACTAGTCTACTTTTTGTCTGTGCAGATTTCCCTCTTTTTTACATTTCATATAAATGGAATTATATAATATGCTGTCTTTTGTGACTGGCTTCTTTCCCTTAGCATAATGTTTTCAAGGTTCACTCAAGTTGTAGCATGTGCTTATTTCCTTTTTATGACTGAATAATATTCCATTGCATGACTATAGCATATTTTGTTTATTCATTTGTCAGTTGATAAACATTTGTGTTGTTTCCACTTTTGGGCTATTATGAATATTCCTGTGCAAATATTTGGGTGAAAATATATTTTTGATTCTCTTTGTTATATAACTAGGAGTGTAAATGCTGGGTCATATAACTATAATTAACTTTTTGATGGACTGTTAAACTTTTCCACTGTGGCTGAACCATTTTTCATTCCCACTAGGATTTATTAGGATTCCAATTTCTCCACCACCTGACCAACACTTGCTATTTTCCATTTTTTTTGTTTGTTTGTTTTGGTTATAGCCATCCTAGTGGGTGTAAAGTAGTGCCATGGTTTCTGATGGCTTCTAATCTCAGAATTTCTGCCACTTCCTATAGTTAGTCCATTGGTCCCGGGTTTCACCCTTCGATCTGCTGTGGTGGGCCCACTTGTTCTCCATTCAACATCCATGTTACACAGGAACTGGGAACAGGTCAGGGAAACTAAGCCTCAGATCTGCCATCTGCCTGAGTCTGAGGCATTCTCATTTTTATTTTGATATCATTGTGCTTTAGGATGGTACACAGAAGCCCAATAAACAGCCTCTTTCTAGAGCAAGATGGCATGGGTGAGGGGTTGGAGGAGGTAAAGGAAGAGAGGGATGGAGGGAGAGGACAGAGGAGAGGACAGGGGATGAGGATCAGAAGGGATAGAAGGAAGGAGAAGAGATAAGAAAGGATGGAGAGGAAGGGAGAATTATCCATGACCTGAAAAAGTTGAACCCCTTCCTCTAGTTTCATTTCCAGTTTCTTTCCTGGCCTGAATTTGGGCCGAGCCTGATGCCCAAGGCAGGTGTTTTATGTACATCTAGCAGCAATAATGTTACCAAGCACAGAGAAGTTTGAAGCAGGTCACATAGGAATATTTATTGGGCTTCCCAGGCAACATCATGAAGTGGGCTGACAGATTATTTGTGTTTTCAGTTTACTCTACTTATTATTATAAAAAACATCTGTAAGATTGTTGTTTTGTTTTCTTTTTTCTCAATATGAGTATGGATCCTCAGTGGCTTTTGGTCAGCTCATTCTCCTTCTGAATATGGAGACAGGTTGGAAGCAAATACACAAAGTGCTGAACCCCTAGTCATATGCTCTCAAAAGTAACATTGGCAAAATGTTAAAACTAACTCTTGTTATCTTTCTTTTAAATATCTTGGCCAGGCGTGGTGGCTCATGCCTGTAATCCCAGCACTTTGGGAGGCCGAGGTGAGAGGACCCTGAGGTAAGGAATTTTGAGACCAGCCTGGCCAACATGGTGAAACCCCGTCTCTATTAAAAATACAAAAATTAGCTGGGCATGGTGGTGGGTGCCTGTAATCCCAGCTACTTGGGAGGCTAAGGCAGGAGAATCGCTCAAACTGGGAGGCAGAGGTTGCAGTGAGCTGAGATGGCACCACTGCATTCCAGCCTGGGTGACAGAGCGAGACTCCATCTCAAATAAATAAATAAATAAATATCCCTTCCCATCTGGCATCCAAGAGCACATATCACTTCCCCACATTCTGCCTATCCACGTAAACTCCAGGTCCCCTAAACTCTCCTTGGCCGGAATCTAAATGTCTAAAAATGCTGGAGTTGCCCCCTACTCACGTTAGAAGAGCTGACTATAGATATCTCTTCTTGATTTGTTCAGTTATGTCATGCTGGTAGGTTGAAACTTGCCATGGTGAAAGTATTAACACCACAGGAAATCAACAAACACTACTACTGAGAGCTGGATTACCAGCACAAACCGCTGGTTGAATTCTATGGCTTCAGTCTCTATGGCCTAATGCTTAAGTAAAGGTGCCTCAGAAAGCTCCTCCTATTCTTTTAAACCAAAGCAGCAACTCCATGTTTACATTTTGAGCTTCTTCCTAATATTTTTTTTAAAGAAAAGTTTCCATCGATACGAAATAAATGACAAACATTTGAAAGCTGTTGTTCTAGGCCAAGTCACCAACTTTGAAGATGTGTTCATGGAAACCTAGAAAGGTTAAAATAGTTATTCAACATCACACATGGGACAAGAGAAAAAAGGCAGGGCAATACTAGAACATAGGTTTCCTTAATCCCAGTCCAATGCTCTTCCCATTTGTACTTATAATACTGAATTAAAATGTTTCCTGTTCTGTTTCTCATCCCATCAAAAATGAGTATGTCAAGTAGTCTGTCTAATAACATAATAAATGTTCCCAGGAACATATGTTTATTATGAGTGGGGCCTTCTAGAGAAAATGCCCCTTCAGAACACTTTAGTGAATGGAAGGTATTCACTTTAGTGAATGGAAGGAAAGAAAATAGGCAGGAGTAGAGATACCGGATATATACAAATGACAAAAATTGTGGATAAAAATTGTACAGCACTTACTGTGTGCAAAGCACTGTTCCCAGTACTTTATAAATATGAATTATTTCATACAACAACTCTATCAGTAAAGAACTCTTATTACCATCCCACTTTACAGATGGCACAGAGATATCAAATAAATTGTTGTCACAAAACTGGAAAGTGGTAAAACTAGGATTTGAACCCAGGCATTCTGGTTCTAGCATCTGGCATCTTAGCCATTATACTATCCTGTCTCTTTAGGTGATCAAAAATATATATATATATATATTTATACTATCCTGTCTCTTTAGGTGATCAATAAATAAATATAGTGAATAAATGAATAAGCATATAAATAGCATGAGACACCAAGATCGGAGGTTTTGGGGTATGTTTTAAATAACAGAGGGAATATCACACCCTGCTGTCTTCATGTAGAACCAAATATAAGTGAAATAGAGTAAGTAGCCAGTAGAATGTATCTCCCAGGAAGAAAAAGTTATTCCTATCAAAGATTTGGTGGAAGGGATATGCTTAATCACCTGGGTCTCTAAGATTTCAATTAATGCCTTTCCATGCCTCTCACATTTCTGATTAAGCCACTTAGTGGTAGAGAACTCTTGAGCTAGTCCCAAGGATGATCAGGCCACTTATATAATTTCTAGGAAAAGAGTTTTCACACTCCTCTGGTAACTGTATACGTAGATTGACTTAGCCTTTCAAAGTGAAAGGTTTAAATGTATGTAATCAGTACTTTGCATTATGCTATATGTCAGAGGAAAGGCACAAGTAAGTATGCAACATAGACGCTTCTCTTATGGCATTAACATCTATTGGCAAGTTAGGCCCAACACCCCAGAAATGATGAGTGAGCAATGCAAGAACATGTATAATCAACTATTAACTCTGTGTGGTTCAGACTGTCCAGTACAGAAAAAAATTCAGAGAAATGGAAAATTACAGCAGATGGAAGTAGACATGGAAGGCTTGCTCTTAAGCTTGAGTTTAGACTAAGCAGGATCTCAAAGGTTGAATACAATTTAATAAGACAAAGAAGAGGCATTTCAGATAAGAACAGTGACAGGGAAAATGTAAGGAGACAGAATTGAAAAGAATGCTCTCTGAGACAATAATGGGACAAGTCTGATTAGAGGAAATGTTGTGTATGAGCAAGGCAGGAGAATAGGGTCTGGAGGCAGGGAACCTAAGGCCATTTCCTGCTGACTTCCTAGAACTAAATTGAAAGGAAAACCCTAACTTTCCACGCCTAAGTAACAAGAGGACCAGAGGATACTCTCTTTGCAAACCGTCACCTTTCTGCACTGCAGATGGAACACTGAAAGCACCTCTGATTGGTTGCTTTCTGTCAGGCCTCTGAGCCCAAGCCTGCATATATACATCCAGATGGCCTGAAGTAACTAAAGAATCACAAAAGAAGTGAAAATGGCCGGTTCCTGCCTTAACTGATGATATTACCTTGTGAAATTCCTTCTCCTGGCTCAGAAGCTCCCCCACCTTGTGACCCCCGCCACTGCCCGCCAGAGAACAACCCCCTTTGACTGTGATTTTCCACTACTTACCCAAATCCTATAAAACTGCCCTACCCCTAACTCCCTTTGCTGAGTCTCTTTTCGGACTCAGCCCGCCTGCACCCAGGTGATTAAAAAGCTTTATTGCTCACACAAAGCCTGTTGGTGGTCTCTACACAGATGTGCATGACATTTGGTGCCATGACTTGGATCAGGGGACCTCCCTTGGGAGATCAATCCCTTGTCCTCCTGCTCTTTGCTCCATGACAAAGATCCACCTATGACCTCGGGTCCTCAGACCAACCAGCCCAAGGAACATCTCACCAATTTTAAATCGGGTAAGTGGCCTCTTTTTACTCTCTTCTCCAACCTCTCTCACTATCCCTCAATCTCTTTCTCCTTTCAATCTTGGCACCACCCTTCAATCTCTCCCTTCTCATAATTTCAGTTCCTTTCCTTTTCTGGAAGAGACAGGGGAGATGCATTTTATCTGTGAACCCAAAACTCTGGCACCAGTCACAGACTCGGGAAGACAGTCTTCCCTTGGTGTTTAATCACTGTGGGATTATTCACCCACGTTTCAGAGGTGTCTGATCACCACAGGGACACCTGCCTTGATCCTTCACCTTAGGGGCAAGTACCACTTTCCAAGGGGGCAAGTACCCCCCACCCCTTCTCTCCGTGTCTCTACCCTCTCTTTTCTCTGGGCTTGTCTCCTTCACTATAGGCAACTTTCCACCCTCCATTCCTCCTTCTTCTCCCTTAGCCTATGTTCTCAAGAACTTAAAACCTCTTCAACTCACACCTGACCTAAAACTTAAACACCTTATTTTCTTCTGCAATGCCCGTTGACCCCAATACAAACTTGACAATGGTTCCAAATAGCCAGAAAATCGCACTTTCGATTTCTCCATCCTACAAGATCTAGATAATTCTTGTCATAAAATGGGCAAATGGTCTAAGGTGCCTGACATCCAGGCATTCTTTTACACATCGGCCCCTCCCTCGTCTCTGTCCCCAATGCAACTTGTCCCAAATCTTTCTTCTTTCCCTCCTGCCTGTCCCCTCAGTCCCAACCCCAAGCATCACTGAATCTTTTCAATCTTCCTTTTCTACCGACCCATCTGACCTCTTCTCTCCTTCCCAGGCTGCTCCTCGCTGGGCCGAGCCAGGTCCCAATTCTTCCTCAGCCTCTGCTCCTCCACCTTATAATCTTCTATCACCTCCCCTCCTCACACCCGGTCTGGCTTACAGTTTCGTTTGGCAACTAGCCCTCCACCACCTGCCCAACAATTTCCTCTTAAAGAGGTGGCTGGAGCTAAAGGCATAGTCAAAGTTAATGCTCCTATTTCTTCATCTGACCTCTCCCAAATCAGTTAGCATTTAGGCTCTTTTTCATCAAATATAAAAACCCAGCCCAGTTCATGGCTCATTTGGCAGCAACCCTGAGACGCTTTACAGCCCTAGACCCTGAAAGGTCAGAAGGCTGTCTTATTCTCAATATGCATTTTATTACCCAATCTGCTCCTGACATTAGAAAAAGCTCCAAAAATTAGATTCCGGCCCTCAAACCCCACAAACAGGACTTAATTAATGTCGCCTTCAAGGTGTACAATGATAGAAAAGAGTTACAATTACTTGCCTCTGCTGTGAGACAAAACCCAGCCACATCTCTAGCACATAAGAACTTCAAAACGCCTAAGCCACAGTGACCAGGTGTTCCTCCAGGACCTCCTCCATCAGGATCTTGCTTCAAGTGCCAGAAATCTGGCCACTGGGCCAAGGAATGCCCGCAGCCTGGGATTCCTCCTAAGCCATGTCCCATCTGTGCAGGACCCCAATGGAAATCGGCTGTCCAACTTGCCAACCAAGCAAGTAATTATGCTGAACCCCCGTGGGCACTCTCTAATTGGATGTCCTGGGTCTTCCCAATTCTTAGTGCTTTAATACCTGTTTTTCTCCTTCCCTTATTCAGACCTTGTGTCTTCTGTTTACTTGCTTAATTCATACAAAACTGTATCCAGGCCATCACCAATCATTCTATATGACAAATATTTCTTCTAACAACCCCACAATATCATCCCTTACCACAAAATCTTCCTTCGGCATAATCTCTCCCACCCTAACTTCCCATGCCACCCCTAATCTCGCTCGAAGAAACCCTAAGAAACATCACCCATTATCTCTCCATACCACCCCCCAAAATTTTCACTGCCCCAACAATTTACCACTATTTCATTTTATTTTTCTTATTAATATAAGAAGACAGGAATGTCAGGCCTCTGAGCCCAAGCCTACACGTGTACATCCAGATGGCCTGAAGTAACTGAAGAACCACAAAAGAAGTGAAAATGGCTGGTTTCTGCCTTAACTGATGACATTACCTTGTGAAATTCCTTCTCCTGGCTCAGAAGTTCCCCGGCTGAGCACCTTGTGACCCCTGCCCCTGCCTGCCAGAGAACAACCCCCTTTGACTGTAATTTTCCACTACCTACCCAAATCCTATAAAACTGCCCCACCCCTAACTCCCTTTGCTGACTTTCTTTTCGGACTCAGCCTGCCTGCACCAGGTGATTAAAAAGCTTTATTGCTCACACAAAGCCTGTTGGTGGACTCTTCAAATGGATGTGCGTGACACTTTCTGCAACCAATCAGATGTTTGCACAGGAGTGTGACCTTTGTAATTTCACTTCAGCCTCTGATTGTGGGCCACCACTCATTTACGAGGTGAGCACCAAGTGGCCAATGGGAAACCTCTAGGGGGTATTTGGACCTGAGAAGATTCTGTATCTGGGGCCCTTGAGCCACTTCTCTGGCCTGCACCCACACTGTGGAGTGTACTTTCATTTTCAATAAATCTCTGCTTTCATTTTGTGGTTGCTTCATTCTTTCCTTCCTTTGCTGTACATTTTGTCTAATTCTTTGTTCAAAACGCCAAGAACCCTGGACAACTTGCAGTCAAGACCCTCTACCAGTAACGTATTTTGGCAAGCCAGCCAGGAGAAAGCATGTCCAAAGTTTGAGATTTATTTTTCTCCTTTCCCCTTTTACATGCAGGGAAATCTTTCTGTCTCTCTCTTTTCCTTTCTAACTCAGGACCCTCAGTGGGCAGCACCTAAGCATGCAGACAACTGCAACTTTCTGGCCAGGTCCACTCTCTGGTGAAACTGAAAGGCTTCCATGTGGAAGCGCCTGACCACCACCGCCCGGTTTGGGTAAGGGACCTGAGTCCTTTTCCTTGTTTTCCTTTTTCTAAGTCCTATTCCTTTTTTCCTTTTTCTGAGTCCTATTCCTTTTTTCCTTTTTCTGAGTTTTCCTTTTTCATTTTGCAGTCTTTCAGTGGCCGTTTCCTAGTAGCTCCTTGGTAATTGAGGGGAACTGGCTAGGGCCACTCTCTGTTGTTGTCTGAAGGCCAAGGAGAGAGCAGGGATGGCTGCCCTTCCCAGAAGGGGGAAAGACTCTTTTCTATCCTTTTCAGTGATAGTCCCTGATCCCTATGTGTGAAGCAGTTGGCAGCGGCAGTTCATCCAGGATGAACTCACACATGTTCGGGCGACTTAAACCTTCTTTTCTTATGCTAAATTCTTCGCTTCCCCCACTTGACTGGCTAAGGACAGAAAACCCACCTAGCTATGCCAAAAAAAAAAAGGGGGCGTTATACTAGTCAGAGGGTCTGGGTATGTGCTAGGTGGTCTGTGGAGTGTGGGGAGGGGAATTCATGAAAGGGAATTTATTATTGCCTCAATTGAGAGTTAAAGGGTTGCTTTCAGTGGGATAGAAAAACCTTAAGGAAAGTTCATAGTAGGTCCTCAGTGGTGGAGGGAACCATTTCAAAGTGGTGCCACCATACATCTAAGGTTAGATATCTGACAGACTAAATTAGGGCCCTTAAGGAGTGATGCCCTCAAGGAACCCAGCCTGGGCCCAGGATTTTTCCACAGGGACACCTGGATAAAATTTGGGTCACCTAGTGAGCCTTCCACCAGACCACTAGGGGCAACTCTCAATCTATTCCACCTGATTCCACTGTGGGCCACTCTCTACCGATTCCACCTGATTCCCTGCTTAGTTACATCATCCACCATTGGAATCAATTTGACTCTGACAATCTAAAGAGAAAATGCATAATTTTTTCTACAATACTGTCTAGCCCTATTATGAGCTGCCCAGCCTGGAACAATGGGCAGTCAATGGTAGCTTAATTATGACATTATCCTGCAATTAGACCTATTTTGCAAGAGACAGGGCAAATGGTCAGAAATCCTATATGTAAAGGCTTTCATGACCCTATACCAAACCTAACCATCTGTGAGACTCCCAGAACTCACCTCCACAAAGTTCTAAGGCAGAACTAGATATTATAGGTGACCCCCTTTTACAAGGGCCACCTGTTTCTCAGGGTGAACAACGACCACCCCATATAGCCCCTTGCCAAGTGCTCCTGAGGCTAAAACCCAGGAGCAAACACTGGAGACCCTACTAAGTCCCCCTCACACTCAGAGGAGAACACCGTATTTAACTCTTAACCCTGCTACCTTTTAGGGAATTAGCAGGAGCCAAGGGGTCAGTCCTAGTACAGGCCCCCTTCTCTATAACTGATATACAATAATATAAGGAAAAGCTAGGAAGCTATTCTGAGAATCCTAGGAAATTTGCAGATGGGTTCCAAACTTTGACCTTAGCCTTTGATTTCTCATGGAGAGATGTTCAATTCATTCTAGAAACCTGTTGCACTCCTTCAGAAAAGGAACGAGTCTTTGAGACCACCCACCAGGAAGCAGACAAATTATTTGCCCAAAACTCTCAGGGTAATCGCTCAGGCCCAGACACAGTTTCCACTGCTGATCCTAACTGGGAATATAACACCCTTGTGGGAATGAACAGCTGGGCTAAATTTCTTGAGGCTTTCCTTTGAGGAATGAGAAAGGGAATAACTAAGACAGTAAATTATGATAAAGTAAGGGAGATTGTGCAAGGCAGGGAGGAAAACCCAGCCATGTTTTATGGCAGGCTGGAGGAAGCCTTTAAAAAATACCAATCTGGACCCTTCCTTTCCCAAAGGCAAAACATTAATGGCACAGCATTTCGTTAGCCAATCTGCCCCAGACATTAGATGTAAGCTCTGAAAGCTACAAATGGGGCCACAAACTAATAAAAATCGGCTTCCTGATACTACCTTTATGGTGTATTACAATTGTGACCTGGAGGAAGGAAGAAAGGGAACAGAATAAAGAAAAATTACAAGCCAAAATTGTGGCAGCCATCATTGGCAATGCCCTGAATGGTCAAAGAGTGTCGAAGGCATATCCAAAGGCCCATAAGGATAATGCCAGCAAAGGCTCTTGCTTCAAATGCAAGAAAAATGGGCTTTGGGCAAAGGAATGTTCTAAGCCCCAGCCAGGCCCCTGTTGTCAATGTGAAGGCACCAGCTGGGGCCCCTGGCACTGGAGAATTGACTGTCCCTTCTCCCACCAAGGGGCTCAGTCAGGCAAAACTCTAGCAGTGCGAAAGGAGGAATTAGATGAAGACTGAAGGGGCCTGGATTCTTCCTCACTGCCCCTGTCCAGGAACATTTTAATTACTACTGAGGAGCCTTAGGTAACTCTGGACATCACAGGCACCCAAATTCAGTTTCTTTTCGATACAGGGGCAAATTATTCTGTTCTTACTGCTTATGCAGGAAAACTTTCCTCTCAGTCCATGAGTGTTATGGGAATGAAAGGGAAGCCACAGACAAGGTTTTTTATTCCTCCTTTGATTTTTCAATTTGAGAGACAAATCTTTCAGCAGGAATTCCTAGTAGTACCAAGCTGCCCAATCCCCCTGTTGGGAAGAGATATTGTGGTTAAAACAAGGGCACTACAACAATTTAAGCTTCACCCAGTGAAATTGCTAATAGTCAAAAATACAGTGTGTCCCAGATTACATTAATAAACAAGTTAACCCACTGGCATGGTATACTGGAAAACCGAGGAAGGTTAAAATGGCAGTGCCAGTCAAAATACAGCTTAAAAACCCCAGCTATTTTCCCAGTTGTAAACAATACCCAATTAAGCAGGAAATAAGAAAAAGCCTAACACCAATAGTTAAGGTATTACTTACCCATGGGCTCTTAAGACCCTGTAATTCTTCAGGCATGGTGGCTCATGCCTGTAATCCCAGCATTTTGGGAGGCCGAGGTGGGCAGATCACCTGAGGTCAGGAGTTTGAGACCAGTCTGACCAACATGGAGAAACCCCGACTCTACTAAAAATACACAATTAGCTGGGCGTGGTGGTGCATGCCTCTAATCCCAGCTACTCGGGAGGCTGAGGCAGGAAAATTGCTTGAACCTGGGAGGTGGAGGTTGTAGTGAGCCGAGATCATGCCATTGCACTCCAGCCTGGGCAACAAGGGCGAAAATACGTCTAAAAATAAATTTAAAAAAACCCTGTAATTCTCCCCGTTCTAAAACCTTCAGGGGAATACTGGTTAGTACAGGATCTCAGAATAATTAATGAAGCTGTTATTTCTGTATACCCTCCTGGCTTAGGTGCCAGGGGATGCAAAATGGTTCTCAGTCCTAGACGTAAAAGATGATTTCTTCTCCATTCCCCTGGCCCCAAAGTCCCAATACCTTTTGGCCTTCTAATGAGAAAATCCTAATACCAGGGAAAAGCAACAATACACTTGGATAGTACTCCCTCAGGGCTTTCGGAATAGCCCCCATTTCTATGCCTGGGCTTTAGAGAGGGGTCTGAGGGATCTGCAGTTAGAGAATGGGAGTATACTTTAGTATGTGAATGACCTTCTTGTGTGTAGCCCAACTCAGGAGTTTCTGACCAAAATACTATAAAAACTTTGATTTTCCTGGCAGACAGGAGATATAAAGTGTCCAAAAAGAAGGCACAGATTACCCTTTAATGGGTCCAATATTTAGGGTATGTCTTAACACTTGAAACCTGACAAATATTTCCAGAATCAGTGCAAGCCATATGTGGTTTGAGGACCCCCCACACCAGGCAACAGCTTTGTTATTTTTGGAGAATTGCCAGGTTTTGCAGAACATGGGTACCAAATTTAGGACTCAGAGCAAAGCCCCTGTATGAGGCAATAAGTGGGCCTGAAAATCAGCTAATGGAATGGACCCTGGAAATGAGAGGAGCCTTTGCCAAGTTAAAACAGACTCTCACCCAGGCTCCTGCTCTTGGAATCCCAGACCTAACTAAGCCCTTCTTTTTGTATGTAGCAGAGAAGAGGGGCATAACTGTGGGAGTGCTAGCCTGGAAATTTGG
Organism: Theropithecus gelada; assembly: GCF_003255815.1. Classification (NCBI taxonomy): domain Eukaryota; kingdom Metazoa; phylum Chordata; class Mammalia; order Primates; family Cercopithecidae; genus Theropithecus; species Theropithecus gelada. Next base: position 127,844,826 of record NC_037689.1, read on the forward strand.
ATTAGAACCCAGACCAACCACCTACTTTTCAAAGAAGTTGGATGGAGTGGCCTTGGGGTGGCCAAGTTGCCTGCCGGCAATAACAGCTACTGCTATGTTAGTGGAGGAAGCCACTAAAATTCCCCTGGGCCAACCACTGCAAGTTCTAGTCCTTCATCAGGTAAAGTTAGTTTTAGAGATAAAGGGACACATCTGGATGACAGGGGAAAGGATAACCAAATACCAAGCTATTCTCCTAGATGATCCAGTTGTAATCCTTAAAACCTTTAACACTCGGAATCTAGCTTCATTGCTGCCCACAGGCCCAATAACTGATCATTCCTATGAGCAGGTCATTGCACATATGTTAGCTGACCTGCTTTAAAAGATCAGTGTCTCCCAGATTCTGAGGATGACCAATTCATAGATGTCAGTAGTTTTGTGTCAAATGGGGAGTGCTGAGTTGGATATGCAGTAGTGAATCATAACACAATTACTGAAGCCCAGCCA